>NW_020664374.1:18719229-18722783 GCF_002925995.2 Terrapene triunguis | reverse complement strand
TGCTTACCCTGGCGAGCCGCGTGCCAAACGTTGCCGACCCCTGGTGTATATACATGAGAACTGAGATTGTAAACCTACAGGGTCCTGTCATAAAACATTCAGTAATGGAAAGAAATGGATTTAATGTTACAGTTTTGTCTGAATTTCCCAACTTGTGTTTGATTAAAATTTTCACCTCAACATTGGTTTTCTCTGTTCCTGCTTCTATGGATACATTTTTTCTGTTTCATGTATATAGCTGAAGCAATTATATGCATCCTTTTGTCAATTTTTAGCAAAAATGGCTGTATGTAGGCACAATGGACAATTATATGACCATGTTACACATAATTTACCACAATTCAGAACAATTGGTAATCTTTGCAAGAGAGTCACAGGACTAGACTGGCAGGGCTGTCACAGCTTCAGTAGAAGGATGGTGGGGAAGTTCATAGCTACTGGGCAGGCTGCACCAGACTAATCTGCTATACATGGGGCAAATATCCAAGGGCAAAATTTTCCAAAAAAGCTCTGTTACCAGCAGTCCCCATTCAAGCACTTATTCAGATTTTCAAAAGTATTCAGTACCTCTTGTTCTCAGTGGGTTCTACGTATTTTTGAAAATCTGGCCACTTCCTTCAGATGCCTAAACTGGAGTCTTAACTTTTTGAAATTCTGTCCCCAGTTGTGGGTGTAGTGAGCTTAAAATTTGGCCCCATTTTCGTACAAACAAAAATTTAAGCACTAATGTTATGCTTCTCTATTTTTATTTATTTTGCTGCAGAATCCTCTATCGTTACTTTTATCACCTACCCCATTAATGCTTCAGGCAAGATTTTCTTAACGTTTCTCATATTTTGATGTATTTAGCTTATGTCTTACCTTTTTATTGTGTACATTTTTACTTTTTTCTATTTTGGTTCTATTACTCAGATACAACTTCACTAGAAAGAACGAGTGCTGAAGGTGAGAATTATTTTACACAAGTACGAAGTTTAGAATGAGAGCCAAATTCAGATCTGGTGTAAGAGACAAAACTCTCTTATATTCAGTAGGTTTGTACTTGTTTAAACTAGTATTAAATTTGGCCCATGATCATTATTTTCACAACCTTAAAAATGTTTATCATATTGGCTGGTTAGCCACCCCCTTTCATTAAGTTTGCATTGATAGAGTTTTAAAAATATGAAATTCATATGATACTGTTAATCAAAATAAACTCCTTTCCTTTTTAGATAGAACTTTAAGTGTATGGCCGGAGCCAAACCAGACACGTAATGCTTATCTTTACATACTATTTTTCTCCATTTTTTGTATTTTAGAAAATATGTAGGAATGCTGGTTCTGTATTGAACAGTGAATTCAGTAAGATTGTTGTGACCAGGGTCACAGGGGGGCCATGGTGAGATTGCTCAATTAGGGCAAACTGCAAAGAATGGGGCAGACAATCCCCAAAACTGGTGGTTATTCTGATACTTAGATTTACCAAGCGAGCAACAAAACAGCTTCTACAGTATCTTACTGGTTACCCAGAAGCCAAAATCACAGTTCCCTTAAAGTAAACCAGCCTTGGGTTTCCACCCAGACCGCCAAGTCACATATGATGAGGATTACTGAAAATCTTGTTCATCATATGAAAAAGTTCTACCAATCCCAAAGGATCAGACACATTACCCATCAAGTTAATGAATATCTCAGATTTTACCCAAATACATTCTTACAGCCAATTCTTATGAACTAAACTAAGATTTATTCAAAGAAAAGAGAGAGAGAGTATTGGTTAAAAGATCATTATACATACAGAAATGCATAGAGTCCTTAGGTCAGTTTCAGAGTAGAGATGGTGCGCTTCAGAGTTACAAAGATTCCTTTCCAGAATCAGTTTATAAGGTTATAGTCCAATGTCCATTTCCAATATCAGGGTGATCCAGAATGCACTGGAGACCACAGTCTTGCGACTCAAACTTCCCCTGACGAAGCTTAAGCAAATCTGAAGTGAAGGGATCAGGTCCCAAAAGCCCTTTATATATTTTCCGGACAGCATGCATTCCTTGGGTAAAGAATATTTGCTTTGAAGTAGAATTACCTATTTCCTATGTATACACAGGTAACTAGTCGCATTCATCAGCATAAGGTAATTATCCATTAAGCAGTTCATAGACAGTTTACTACAAGCTTCAAAGAGAAGTATAGACAATGAAATTATTACACCCAGGTTCCATCTAAATGTTAATATTCCCTTTTTATCTGTGCATCAATAGATATAGAAACAGACAGGAACCATCTGTTTACATGGTTAACATCTAACAAGATATAAGTAAACACATACAATTAGTACAACCTCTAATTCTCTAACAATACAGGTTTGCGTTTCAAAGCTCTAGTCTATTTAACATAGCTATGTTAGTTATTTATAAGGAATAGCCCTAATTACCATTTATATACTTCTCTAATATGTCTTTAAAGATTGAATTTGGGCCATTTAGCCTGCAAGTTACTTAACCCTTTCTGGCCCTGTGTCATAATTGCTAAAACTACTCAAAATATTTTTGAAACAATTTTAAATATCCACTTCCTTCATTGCACACATTTATATGGTGTCCATCATGGTGGAATATGGGAATATGTTTCATGGTTTAAATTGGGTCAATTGTATGCTAAACAGGAGGGACATAATTAACTCACTCTCCTGATCTCTGAATTTAGAGACAGAGGCCTAATTCTCCTTTCACTTGCAAAAGTTTTATTCTGAAGCAACTCACTCATCTTTTAAAATAAATTATTACTGATTCATGCAAGTGCAAACAAGAGGAGAGTCTGAACTAGAAATCAGAAAGTGACTTGGCAGCTCAATTATATAACCAGTATTTCATGGGCTTTTTATTAGAAATTCTTGTATTTATTTATTTTTTCTGCAGAAACTTCTAATATCCCTGAATTTAGCTTTTCCACAACAGCAGGTAAGGCTTTTTATCCTTGTTAAACTCTATTTTGAGTGGCAGAAAAGGCTGATTTATGAGCTTTGGGAGTCTATGATCAAGTATTTTGAATATGACTTTTTTATTATGGTATTTCATATGAGCAATCAGTCTTGTTTTGTGTTCATATGATTTCATTGTATATACATTAAAGTTAAGATTTTAATCCTACAGGACCCATCACAAAGCATGCAGTAAATGAAAGGGATAAATTTAACATTGCTATGTGAACCCTATCTTTGAATTTCCTAACTTCTGTTTGATTAAAATGTTCCCATTAATGTACTATAGTTTTAGCAGCTACTATCTGCTGCACAGATAATCCACAGGCTCCTAAATACCCGAAAGCCTCCAATCCAGCTGTTGACAAGGCCCAGCTTGACTCAGTTTATGATATCTGTCAAGATCACACAGTTTGTTTTGATTGGCTGCTGTTATCCAGTGAAGCCTTTAGGACAGGGATCGGCAATGTTTGACACGTGGCCCACCAGGGTAAGCTCCCTGGTGGGCAGGGCTGGTTTGTTTACCTGCCGAGTCCGCAGGTTCGGCTGATTGCGGCTCCCACTGGCCTAGGTTCGCCGCTCCAGGCCAATGGGG
>NW_020664374.1:18662185-18719129 GCF_002925995.2 Terrapene triunguis | reverse complement strand
GGTTCGCCGCTCCAGGCCAATGGGGGCTGTGGGAAGTGGCGCGGGCCGAGGGATGTGCTGGCCGCCCTTCCCGCCGCCCCCATTGGCCTGGAGCGGCGAACCGCGGCCAATGGGAGCTGTGATCGGCCGAACCTGCAGACGCGGCAGGTAAACAAACTGGCCCGGCCCGCCAGGGTGCTTACCCTGGCGGGCCGCGTGCCAAACGTTGCCGATCCCTACTTTAGGATAAGGTAGTGGGAGCATGAACTGAGGCCATGATTCAGTAAAGCACAAATCCATTTATCTCACAGAGTAGAACAGGAAGTATGGAACAATCTTTCAGAACAAGAGAGTGCTGTGTGGCCGCAGAACCCGTGTGGTTCTGCTGTACCTATGTGTGAAAGGGGTAGTATCAATATGATGGGTTATGCATCTCTAATATGGTGTGCAGCTCAGACCTGCAGTGGCAGCACACAAACAGTATTTCTGGTGGTTGGGGCATCAGAGTGTGGAGGGGCAAGGCTGTAGGATATGCGGGGCCAGGAACCATGTTTCTTGAAAAAAAAAAAACTAAATGTTTTTAAATTGGTTGAGGATGACATCCTCGATTTAAAAACAGTTCGTTTTTTTTTCAAGAAACTGACTCTTCAAACATAGTGTTAGCTGGTCAAATCAAATGTACAAGGTAAAACTGAGTTCAAAACAAGTTTGGAAATTAATATCGTCTAACCTATGTATGAATCCAACAGACTGGGTTAGCCTGAGTGGGCTAGGCATTGGCTTTAAACTATTCAGTCAGACACAATTTGAATCGCAGTGTGAACATAGAATAAAAGAAAATCACAATGATGATGGCCAGCAGTTTTTGCAGGGTTGAGGCATAAAAGCATGTAGATAGTCCCTAAACTTGCTCTATGGCATTTATTGTATCCTTACTATTTAATATTTCCATTGTGGTAGCACATACAGACTCTAAACAAGATCAGGGCCTCATTGTGCTAAGGCACAACTTTTTCTCAACCTTTTCAGACTACTGTACCCCTTCAGGAGTCTGATTTGTCTTGTGTATCCCCAAGTTTCACCTCACTTAAAAACTACTTGCTTACAAAATAAGACATAAAAATATAGAAGTGTCACAAGCACACTATTACTGAAAAACTGCTTACTTTCTCATTTTGTCTATATGAAATTAAGTTTGTACTGACTTAGCTAGTGCTTTTTATGTAGTCTGTTGTAAAACTAGACAAATATCTAGATGAGTTGATGTACACCCTGGAAGACCTCTGCGTACCCACAGGGGTATGCGTACCCCTGGTTGAGAACACTAAGGCACTGTATCAACACAGAGAAAGAGACAAGTCCATTCTTGTCAGCTTTGTGCTACTATCTAAATGATCTATACTGAGTCTTTCTAATATATTGCTTTTAATATATTGTTAACTATTTTAATAAATTCAGTTACCTTTATTTCTTTTAGGGAAATTATCTGCAAATATAACCTTCAATGCAACTGACAGTGTTACTCTACCAACTACTGCCATTACGAATGGTAAGGGGCAAACTTATTTTAATTTAAACACTGAGCTGAATGTATTAGTATTTTTGTAATACTATATAATGAAGTGAGTTTATAAAATAATTAGAGCTTCAAACAATGTTTAAAAAGTGCCCCGCAGGACTGGCATAGAACCTTTTACTTTTGTCTAATAGGGTTCAAAACTGGATCATCGAGCAATCTAAAGTCACTGCCTTCTGATGGCTGTCCATCTACTAAAGTAAAAAAAAAAGTGCATTAGATATATTAGCCCTTTTTATTGTGTAGCACAAAAAACATAAATCATGCTTCACATTTGGCATGAGACGATAATCTCAGCAGAGAAATCAGGAATTGATTGGCAATGAAGACTGAATTACAGTCTCACTCCAAGAAGGGTGCCTACACAACAGGATTGAGGAAGGTTGGCTAAGTGGGGTGTGGAAGTTTGCAGTGCTATTGGCTGAGCTGATTATTGTTTGATGGACAAATAAAATAGAAGTATGTTTCAATGCTACTGTATTGGATTTATGCAACAGAGCTGCATGTGTACTGCAACCTTTATTTCTGATCATTACTTTTTTTTGTAGGTATAAGTTGTTGTAAAAATGGTAAGTATATGACTTACTGTATATACAAATATAGAATCATAGAATATCAGGGTTGGAAGGGACCTCAGGAGGTCATCTAGTCCAACCCCCTGCTCAAAGCAGGACCAATCCCCAACTAAATCATCCCAGCCAGGGCTTCGTCAAGCCTGCCCTTAAAAACCTCTAAGGAAGGCGATTCCACCACCTCCCTAGGTAACCCATTCCAGTGCTTCACCACCCTCCTAGTGAAAAAGTTTTTCCTAATATCCAACCTAAACGTCCCTCACTGCAACTTGAGACCATTACTCCTTGTTCTGTCATCTGCTACCACTGAGAACAGTCTAGCTCCATCTTCTTTGGAACCCCCTTTAAGGTAGTTGAAAGCAGCTATCAAATCCCCCCTCATTCTTCTCTTCTGCAGACTAAATAATCCCAGTTCCCTCAGTCTCTCCTCATAAATCATCTGCTCCAGCTGCATAATCATTTTTGTTGCCCTCCGCTGGACTCTTTCCAATTTTTCCACATCCTTCTTGTAGTGTGGGGCCCAAAACTGGACACAGTACTGCAGATGAGTCATCACCAATGCCGAATAGAGGGGAATGATCACGTCCCTCCATCTGCAGGCAATGCTCCAACTTATACAGCCGAAAATGCCGTTAGCCTTCTTGGCAACAAGGGCACACTGTTGACTCATATCCAGCTTCTCGTCCACTGTAACCCCTAGGTCCTTTTCTGCAGAACTGCTGCCTAGCCACTCGGTCCCTAGTCTGTAGCAGTGCATGGGATTCTTCCATCCTAAGTGCAGGACTCTGCACTCGTCCTTGTTGAACCTCATCAGATTTCTTTTGGCCCAATCCTCTAATTTGTCTAGATCCCTCTGTATCCTATCCCTATCCTCCAACATATCTACCACTCCTCCCAGTTTAGTGTCATCTGCAAACTTGCTGAGCATGTAATCCACACCATCCTCCAGATCATTAATGAAGATATTGAACAAAACCGGCCCCAGGACTGACTCTTGGGACACTCTGCTTGATACCGGCTGCCAACTAGACATGGAGCCATTGATCACTATCCATTGAGCCCGACGATCTAGCCAGCTTTCTATCCACCTTATAGTCCATTCATCCAGCCCATACTTCTTTAACTTGCTGGCAAGAATACTGTGGGAGACCGTATCAAAAGCTTTGCTAAAGTCAAGGAATAACACGTCCACTGCTTTCCCCTCATCCACAGAGCCAGTTATCTCATCGTATTTTACCATGTGAAAGAAAAAAAATTCATATCACAATAGGATAAAATAATGGGACGGACCAAATAGAATAGTTTTTGAATCTCATATGTTCGTGAAATAAATAGCCAGAGGAAGACCATCAAAAACACATGATAGTTTTTATAGTGGTTGAGCATGGTAGTATGTTAAGAGCCTGTTCATAATATGCTGATTTATATTACATGGTAGTGCATAGTATATTAACCTAATTAGCTTAACCATGCATGTTTGTTTAATTTAATATTTAACAACAAAACTGTCCAGATAAATGGCCCTTTTCTTCACTCTTTGCACCTGGAAAGTTGTAATATGGATTATAGAAATGAACGTCTTATTTCATTGTTTAGAGAAGTAGCTGCTCTACCTGACTTTGGATAATATCTGTCTGTCTGTCTATCTAATATGATACTAAATTAACTTCCCATTCTAGGTATAGGGAAATAGTGGCACATTGTCTCAGATACTAGTTTGTGGAAAATATAATTGCTGCTTTGTTTTCTTTTTTTAAATGGTGAACACTAAAATATGTTTTTATTATATATAGAGAGAGTATGTTTATGTATATGTGTGTAGATATACTATGTAGTTATGCTGGGGGAAGAGTTACAGAACAATTTAGGTAGATATACATTACATCTGAATACTGGGGCTTAGATAGCCTGGTGACAGGTGCCTTACAAACACCAATAAAGCATAGATAGAATGTAAAATATTTTGCAAACCTGAAGACATTTAAGTTTATATAAACATTCATCATTTAAAAACATAATATTTAAATACATATGTTGAACAAGATTACATTTGAATTCAACTGGATTAATATTTTTTTGCAGAAACAAAACTATCTGGTAACAACTTACATAATTTATCAGCCATCTGTAATAATTCAGGTTAGTGGGGTTTTTTTCTTAAATGTATCATCTCCAAATATTTATCTCTTCTGAGTAGTGAGGCATACATTCAGAACTTTTATAAAATCTCTAAAATATCCTAGGTTTGAAATTCTTATATCCTGGTTGCCAACCAAGGGGAAAAAATGTAACTTTATCTTACAAAATCATGTGCAATATTAAAAATAATATTTAAGAAAATATTTTCTGAGTTTGTATTTCACAAGTTTCATACTGAAGGAAAATATTAAATTTATAATTTCTCTCATCCACATGTAAATATAAAGTTTATATACTACTAGTACCTATCATTATCAAACTTAGGAAATGTAAAGAATTCATTTAAAATTGTATTATAATAATATCATTAATGTTATTTTAAACAGACAGTAAAATAGTGTTATATTTAAAAATAAGGATAAAAAGGAAACAATAGAAAGCATATGTAAGTATTGAGGGAGCACTGTAATAGGTTCTAAGTTAGATGTATTACACAAGACAATACGATATGAAAATTAAAACTAAGGAAACTAAAATTGACAGACTCATAATTAAGAGAGCTAAGAGGGATTTTGAAAAGCCAAGACATAAAAACAAATAAGAGATTTGTTAGGTATATTGGCAACAGAAAACCTCTTGGTGGGTCCACTGGACTATTGGGAAGTAAAAACAGAAATTAAAGAGGGTGAGGACTTTGCAGAGAAACTAAATGACGTGTGTATCACTTCTGATTCAAAGAAATCATTTAGCTTCTCTGCAAAGAACATACAGTCTGCTGTGACTTTTTTCAAAGGTTGTGAAGTCAAAAAGGAAAGATGCTATGAAAACCTGATCAATTAAAGGACAAGGACCAGTTGGTGTACATCCAAGAGCTCTGAATGAAATATCTGAGCGTCTATTAGAAGTATAAAATCTCTCATTAAAATTAGCTACTCCAAGCAAAGTTAACAAATGTACTCATTTTTTAAAAAGGATCTAAGGGTCATCTTGGAATTGCAGACCAATAGGCTTTACTTCAGTACCAGGAACAGAGGCTGAAAGATTGATTAGAAAAATACTTATAGAACACTTAGATGAAAGTGGACAAACAAGCAGGGTACTTCTCTAATCTACTTTGAGTGTGTCAACAAAAGAATGGATAAAGGAGTATTTGTTGGCACATATTTGGACTTTCAAAAATCAAAAGGTTTTGTTAAGGAAATTATGTAGTCATGCAGTGAGAGGGAAAGTACCATCATGGATTAGACGGAAACAGAAAATATAGCCGTTCCCCTGGTACAGAGCTGCCCTAAAGATGACATAGAAAGCTGTATATGGTGAGCCTAAAAGCTGCTCTAATTTACATTGACACTGGACCAGTCCCAGACTTCCCTATTCCCTTCAGCGACACACCCTGACTGGTCACAAGTGGGGAATTCTATAGGAGTCACTACATCATCAGTATGCCACCGGAAGATTCCCCCTATACCAGCCTGAAACATATAGAGCAGATTAAAATTGGGGAAGCAGTATAAAGCTGTCCTTATGCAGATCAAGGTCTGGGTCACTGTGTGTGCAGTCTAGTTTTTCTATCTTGAAAATGATATAGGAGAAATAGAAGGTGATCAGAGATGGGCAGCAAAAATTATTAGAGACCTAGAGAAACTAAAGATAATGGGAATATTTAGTTTAGAGAGGAAATGAATAAGCATGGCAAAAGAATACAGAATAATGAATGGTACAGAGAAGGTAGATAGAATACTCTTATTTATCTTCTCGCATAATACAAAACAAGTGAAATGTATAGTTCTCAAAATGGTTCTAAATCAAGCAATTAACCATGAACATTATTATTAACTTTGTTTGTCTTTTTGTATTTAGTTTTCTACATGGGCTATGTAAAATTTCAGTACAATGAAAAAAGCAATAATACTTCAGTAAGTGTTGAAATAGTAAGTCCTAAGAATTTTTTATCCATTATCCATTCTATCCATTTAAATTATTCTTATCCTAATATGATTTTTAAAATGTTTTGTAAATTTTTAACTCTTATATCACAATTTGCTTTACAATCGCTAATGGTTCCTTTGGTACCATATCAGTGTACTAGATGCCCGATGTCCATTTCAGCAAAATGTCCACTATGTGCAGTAAACATAGAGATATCAGTTGTTTGTGTGATGCTTCACGGGGGTACCCAGGGCTGTGATGTACCTTGCCATGACCTGCTGTTAGT
Source organism: Terrapene triunguis (assembly GCF_002925995.2). NCBI lineage: Eukaryota > Metazoa > Chordata > Testudines > Emydidae > Terrapene > Terrapene triunguis. Next base: position 18,712,648 of record NW_020664374.1, on the reverse strand, counting down.
GTGAGGAAGTCTTGTCTGTGCCTGTTGTGTATCAGCTCCCTTTCTCCACTGACCATGGACAGCACAAGCGCTCCCCACGAGGCTTCACAGACCCCGCTGTTAATTTACAGGTTAGCAAATGGTACACTGCAGCCCTCGAGTGTCTCCCTGAAGTGTGCAGCCCTGGTCCACTGCTTCCAAAGAAACAGTACACCCCAGCTTACCAGTTCCACTTCAGATCACCACTACGCTTAGTACAGAGCGGTTAGATAAGTTTGTAGGGAAATCAAGTATAAGTTTATTTAACAAAGCATAGTGATTCAAGTAATAGCAAGTAGACGTGTTGGAAACAAATAGTTACATATAAAATAAAATAAAACACATTCTAGACTAACCAAGTATTGCTCACCCAAAGTCCTTCAGTGGTTTAGAGCCAGGCTTGGATGACCCTCCTTACACGAGACATGCATGCTTTCAGCTTGCCTTCTCGGTGAAAGATTCAGTATGGTTTTTTGAGATATATCATTCCTATCATTCATCTTTATTCATAAACAGGACCCCCTGTTGTTTATTTATTCCTGTAGATTTCCTCTTGTAGATTTCACAGTCTCTTCTTTTGCCTGTGACTCAGTATGCAAACAGACCTACACTGGGAGGCGTACAATAGACAAATGGCCAGACAGAGCCATAGGTGTCTGTTACCTCCTGCCTGAAAGGAGAATTTCTGGGGTATGTCACCTCCTGGTGAGAAGGGCAGTGGGTATCATCGGCTAGGGAAGGCTAAGCCATGCTCTCCCCAAAGCCAGCAGAGGCTCAGCTCCAGCCGCGGCCTGGAGCTCAGGCTCGGCCAGCAGCTAGGGGCTGGGGCAACCAGGGTCGAGCCCACCAGTGTGACCCAGGGTGACCAGCGGGAGTTGGACCATCCAGGGTAGCCCAGGGCAGCTCAGGTATCAGGCCAGCCGGCAGGGGTCGGGCCAGCTGGGGCAGCTCGGACTGGCATAGCTGGCATGGCTTGGGCTGGCCCAGGGGTTGGGTGGGGCTGGCCAGGATCAGGTTGGCTGGAATGGCTTGGGCAGCCCGGGGATCAGGCCCGCCAGTATGGCTGGGGATGGCCAGTGGGGGTTAGGCCAGCCAGGGTGGCCTGGGGCAGCTCAGGTATCGGGCCTGCTGGCAGGGGTTGGGCCAGCTGGGGCAGGCCAGAGCAGCTGGGGTGGGCTGGTCGGCACAGCTTGGGTTGTGGAATGCTTGGGGCTCCAGATGCAGGGAGAGGAGGGAATCAGGGAGGTGGGGCCTCAGGCGGAAGGGATGGGGCCGGCGGGCTAGCCTCCCCAGAGGGCGGGTTCACCTGCTGCCCCTACCTGGTCACCTTCCTTAACTCCAAGTCCTTAAGAATATTGTTTTCAGTATAGTTATATAATTCCTTAAATATTCTCCATACATAGATTTTACAATGATTATGAATACCAGTGGGTTACTGGTTTTCAGTAGACACCTCACATGCCACCCTTCGGTGAACTATCATGCATATATCTGGCCCAGAGGATCCCTGAAAAATCCTATATATCCCCTGTGCTCTCTGCCAGTTGGCATCCAGTGGTTCCTGGGTCACAGTTGTTAAGATTTCTGTTAAAACATGTTTTACAGCGTGCTCATGATGAGTGCTTTTAACCTTTGCAATTTCAGACTGTTGGGTTGAGTAAGATGTGCATTTTAAAAAAATGATATAAGAATTATCATTTTTAATTATTTGAATCTGTGTTTCTAACAGATTGATGATGTAACCAGCAGCAATAAAGTCACAAAATTAATTCCATTTATAACACCTACTCTACAAGAATCAAAGTAAGTAACTTATAACTATCATCATAAATTGACTCTTCCAATTCTGTGGAATCCTGTTTGTATTTAAGATTAAGTGAGAACTGTTATATCATCAGCAGGTTCTTCACTTCTCATTATTCCTGTATTTATTCTAGAATGAATAATATTTTAAGGAATGCATAAGGAATTTCAGTATTTTCTCACAGCATGGGTAAAATTTACATTGCTTAGACTATTCTTAGTTTTAGTTTTATTTATTGGTGTTTTGATATTTTACTAATAGTATTATTTGCTATCCTTATTTAGACTTTTATCCTGCAACTTCAGTGGGGCTCCACACAGATGCAGGGGTCTATCTTTGCAGGATCAGGGCCTTAGTAAGAAAATAACAAAGTGTCTTGAAGTTGTGTGAAATTCACCATGTGTACTGGCAGGCTGATTAAAGGGGAAATATCTGATCACTTATTTGTTGTCAGCTGTGAATTCAAATGTGGGTGTTCATCAGAAAAACATGGTTGACGCAGTTTTGGTCTCATTCTGCTTAGAAAATGAAATGTTGTGCTTATGATTGCCTACATTCATTTGTCACATTCACCTTGTTCTGTTTTAGACTCTGGTGCCATGTTTTCTTTCATAATATTCCAAAGATATGTACTTTGCTTTCTTTGCAAACATCCAAAACTCTTGGTTAGGCAAAACAAAGCTGATAAGATCATTTTCCTAACCCATTACTCTGGTCAAATTCCCCCCTCTTTGACTTTCTCTGCTGGCTCTTCCTGTTTCACTGCATCAAATTCAAAGTTGGAGTGGCATAGGTTTGAGCAAGGTTGAAGTGGTAAGCTATAGATTGGAATTCAGAAAAATTCCCTTGCAAGTTGGTGCTTATTCTATAGTTGAGGGACAGATCTTGTTTACAGAAGAAGCCTGTATGTCTCTTCTGTTCCCAAGCCCTGCTTCAATTACAAGTTCTCATTGTGTTCCACATACTTGCTTGTTAGCAGAACACAAGTCAGAAATTGTCTGTTGCTCAATATTAAATTACTTTAAAATAAGTGAATTGATAATAAAATACATTTATATGGGTGTAACGACAGAGGATTAAACTTAAATTCCTCTGACATTGTCAAGTACCAAACAGGAATTACAGGGCTTCATCCAAAATGCCAACCAATTATTTTGTTAACAAATACTGTTTACTATAATATTAGACATTTGCACCTTTAAAGTAATTATACAGTTTTAAAATATGATTTTGAGTTAGCATGTTAGGAAATCATTGCCAAGTAAATTTCAAAGAACATTTGAAGAAATATTATATATCTTAACATTCTTTTAGTTCCTACCATTTTAACTTCTGTGAATATCTTCTTTATAAACGTAAGTAGAATCCACCATTTATAGTTAACCTTTGCTTTTAAAGAATTTCAGAATTCAACAAAACATTGCAGGAACTAAGTGAGGTAAGCACTTTTATTTGTGTGCTTATTTGTTATTATAGCTATTTGGAAAAGTGCACTTCCTATTTATTTCTGACATTTTCAGTATCTGATGATCAAACATGTTTTCTATTGGAAGAATATTTTACTTTTACTTTATTTTTCCTTACAGTCTTCTGTTATGGAGTGTGCTGCAGAAAACCAAAGGTCTGCCATGTTAAAGTTTTAAATAATAATTTTACCCCTAAGGTCCCTGTACTGTATAGTGTACAAAAAATGGATATGTAGTAGAACTGAGCCAAACTAACTAGGAAATCAAATGTGGGGCTGATCTTGCCTCAATTGAAATACATGGAAACAGGATTGAGGACCTATGTATACAGACTCAGGGACAGAGAGACCCTGAATCAAATCCATTATCATTATCCATAATCCCATTGAAGTCACTTTGGATTTACCCCAAAGTGTCAGAGAAGGGAGGAAGATTGGCTAGAGTACATCTTTAGGGACCATTGCCAGTTAGTGCAGGTTAGGATAGCTGCCAGGATAGGCTAATCTGCAACATGGTGGGTAATAGGGCAGAGGATCAAGGAACTGTAACTAGCTCCTTGACAGCTTTGTTCCTTCCCCTCCCCCGCGCCTGCCCGCAGCTTTGTTCATGCAACATAAAATGCCCACCCTTTCTCAGTGGAGAAGAGGATTTGACCAGACCAGCAGGGAGGAAGACCGAAGGGATGGCACTGAAGATAGAACAGGACATTTGTCCCACGCCCAATTTGCCAGTTAGTAGGGGGATAGCTGATCATTTTTTGGTCAGCCACACATATCCCCAGCCCTGGATTATAATGCTTCTTCCCTAGACATGGGCACCATCTTTGCTGGCACTTAATGACTTTCTAGCCTCCCTCTCTGCGAGTTATTGGTCTTGAAGTAGGGTTGCCAACTTTGGTTGGACTTATTCCTGGAGGTTTCATCAGATGACAATCTTTAATTAAAGATTAATCTTTAATTTCTGGAGACTCCAGAACAATCCTGGAGGGTTGGCAACCGTATCTTGAAGGTGGCATAATTTTGTTTTATGTACTGTGGGCCTAGCCCCTCTGTGGGATCTGGAAGGATTTTTCCCTCCAGACAGAACTGGCTGATGTCCTGAGAGTATTTTGACTTTTTCACATCTTCTGGGAGGCTTGGATTGGGAGGAAGAACGTTTGAATTGTTTCCACTGTTGCTCAGTATGAGGTAGGGTAGTTGCTGACTGGCATGCTCCTGGGGTAATCTGATTTTGCTGGGGATTAGAAGGGAAGTCTCTTAAATCTAGTGCAGATCAAAGAATTCCTAGTCTCTACCTTCATTTGTATGAGGGGGGCAACTGGTTGGATCCCACAAATGACAGTGAGATCAGGCAGAAACTGACTGATTTCTTGTTTGGGGTTATGATGTCAGGAGCGCCACCAGCTTTTCTGCCGCCCTAGCCGGCGGAAGGTCCCGCCCCGAAATGCCGCCCCCCACAGAGGCGGCGGAAGGTCCCGCCGCCGAAATACCGCTGCAGTCGCTGCCCCCCAAATTGTAGCGCCCTAAGCGACCGCCTAGGTCGCCTAATGGATTGCGCCAACCCTGTATGATGTAAAGCCACGACCTCTTGCACTGGACCCTTATTTTGAGTGGTAAAATTTGGGGTACTGGTCTCATCAGGATTACTTTGGCTAAACAGAAGTTTCAGCCTGTCACTTAAACTCAGTCACTGTGTTGTGTCTTCATTCACCTACTTATCTGGCTTAACTGAGTGCAGTGGAGAATCTGGCCTTAAGACTTAGTTGGTGTCTGTGGAACAAGGAGAGAGTAAACCAGCACAAAGTGATACTTTTGTTCTCTCTATTTTTAAATTGAAAAGGATAGGTTGTTAGCATAATAATAGTCCTCAGATTTGAAAATAGGTTGGGAAAATGGTACTTGAATTCAGATATTGGCAGTATTTCTGTCTACAGCATATAAAGTTAAATCTGTTTCTTGTTTACAATTAATTTTCTTCTCATTGCAGTATATCAGTCTGTAAGTTTATAGTAAAGCTGGCCAAGACTGTTAATATAAGCAGTTTAATAGCACGTGTAAAAGACAGAGCAGATATACGCCAAATTGGTAAGTTGTCTTTAATATATTTTTATTACAGTGTCCCTCTTCAGTCTAAGGATAATAATTTTAAAGATGGCCTGTAAATGTTTTAACAAAAAAGAAGCAAATGTATTTTTAAAATAAAAGCGTTAATTAAAGTTAGTTGCAGGTACAGTATATGTGAAGTGTCTCTCTGCCATGTTTCCTATTTTGGATATTCAGACATGGAAACGTATTTAGTGTTTGTATTTATTGGGGAGATTTTGTGTTAGAAAAACTGCTGATTAAGTTTGTACAACATATTAACGAAGGACAGGCTGCCACATTACTTGATAAAGTACAGGTATTTTTATGGTAGTGGGTCATGCTATCTTTTTTAAAATCACAAGTCATGAAGTTGTGCATTCTACACTCCATTTGTTTGCAACATGCCAAAAGAGCCATCTCCACTGTCTCTGACAGCTTGTGCCACTCTGCAATGATGCAATGGTGTACTAATATTTATATTGATTTATTACATGATTATGAATGTGAAAAAAAGCTTGACAAACTATCTCAAAATGCTTTATGGAATTTAAATGGTCAAAATATGATTTTCAACAATTGTATATAATGGCTATGAATGCTACTGGACAAATCAGGATAATGCTTTTTTGTGTCTTTGTCACCATAGACCTGTGCTTCTGTTCAGCTCTGCAATCTTGGCCCTCAACTGCTGAAGAGTTACAACTATTGCCATGGTAAGTATAAATAACAAAGACTTCCTTTCCTATTTAAGGAATATTCTGATTTTTAGTTTGGGTTGCACTAGCAAACACCCCAGCCACAACATAACAATTGGGAAGGGAATCTCCATAAGTAAAAGCCATTGGAATTTTCCTCTCCTTTTAGCTCTCTCACATGGGTTTTCCCACATGCTATAAGGTCCAAAGTCCAGATATCATCCACAAAGTAGGCACCCAACATAGTGTTGCTATTACAATACCTAAATTACTGGTGAACATTTAACAAAATAGAATTCAGAATTTGCATCCTCAAACTGTGACAAATTAACAATATTTGTTGCCAGAGTACCACAGTCATCTGATATGATGCACTATTGTAATGATCAACAGAGGGTCCTGTGGCACCTTTAAGACTAACAGAAGTGCCACAGGACCCTCTGTTGCTTTTTACAGATTCAGACTAACACGGCTACCCCTCTGATATTGTAATGATGTTATTTAAAAGGTTTCCTTTACTGAAGCCTTATTAAATTGTGTTCTTTAACATATAAACAATGCTAAGCTTGCCACAACTTTCATACCATTCTTTTATTTTTCTATAGTTATGGACAAGTCACAGTTGTATGCGATGCCCCTACCAAACTTGGCCCTTCAGCTTCTCCTACTGCTTCTTCCAGTAAAACTTCTATTGACAAACCTCCTCATAATATTCATCCCCCCAAACATACCACTGTTTTTTCTCCTCCTCTTTCAACCAGACCTAACACTACAAATCATCTTTTGACCAAACCTATTGCTACGCATTCCACCACACCTACTACAATTTCCCCTGCTACTCCTTCTCCTACACACACCACTACAATTCCCCCTGCTACATCTTCTCCTACAAGTACCGTTAGAATTCCTATGCCTTTCACCAAACATTTCACTACATCTCTCACCAAATCTACCACAATTTCTCTTCCTACATCTCCAACCAAACCTGCTACTGTAGTTCCTTCTGCCATTCCTTCAACCAAACCTATAAATGTGTCTTCTGCTCCTTCCACTGAACCTACCATCCTCTCTCCTCCTGGTATTCATTCGACCACTGATAGCCAAGCTACCGGGGCCAACGGTACAACAGGTAAATATGACAAGCTGATAGATTGGCATTTTTTGTCTGAGGGAGTTTTTTTCCCCTCACAGAACTGAGATCTTACCTGTTTAATAAAGTTTCAAAACTGATTTAAGTAACATAGTTCTGAAAGAGCCTTGTGCTGTTAAGAGTCTTAAGCAAACCTAATAGAGTACAGAACTCTCTTTGGGAGAGGTTCTGCCACCCTTACTCATGTTGACTAGTGCCTTACTCTACAAGTAGACCCATTGATAACAATAGGAGTTAAGGCTCTATGTGACCGGTTTCTAGCACCACACATTGGATAGGCAAAATGCAATAAACAAATAAGAGTGACAGAACTGGGCAGAAAAGTCTTGAAATAAGTTTGAATTTAAAATAAGTCTTCATGATTTTAGAGGCTTTTATGCTTCAGTGAAAAAACATAGCAAAAAAAAACAGAAGAGGGATGGGAGGGGGGAAAAAGAGAATATATTTTCAATCCTGCAACTAAATGTATTCTTCAGATAAATTACCAACTGCTTTCATATAGTTCTCTTCTTTTTTTCCCTTAAAAGAAAGAGATTCGGAGTCATGGCAAAGAATTCTCAGTTGCGGTCATAAAAAAAAAAAAAAGCTTTGTGGAAACAAAGCAAAATTATCCATCAATACTAGATCCTCCTTAAAAAGTTGAAACTGGGTGGGAATATCCTCTGAGTTTTTAGATATTTACATTTGTGTGAGTATGTTGTCTCTGAAATCCCTACTCTGGATCTTATCCTACTCCCACTGAAGTCAAAAGATAAAACTTCCAGAAAATAGTTAAATAAAATGTCATTAAAGGCCAGACATATCATCAAATGTGCCTGGTCTACTGAAGACCACTGCGCCAGCCAGAGTGACCATGGCTGATGGCATCATACCAGACATTGTAGAGAGAAGTTCCCAGATCTGACTCAGTCCTGTGAATCCATGAATCTCTGGGGTGGCCCCTCAGGCAACATCAGGTAGAATCCAGGCATACACCCCTTTGTATGTCGATGGAGAGTTTGAGAGCACGGTGTGCTGGGATATTTTTGTCCATCCTGGCGACATGGCAGAGGAATATGCAATGCTGATTTTGAATACAGTGAATGACTGGAGGAAGGGCAGATCTCTGCAAGACTATGGCATTTTGCACAAGTCAAACCACTTTATGCTCAGGATTTGGTGATGACAGTGCATATGGAATGCCTCTAGCTCTCCAAGTCTGCCTGTAAGAGAGTCCAAGTTTCTGACCGATATAGCAGTATGGCAGTACACAAGTTTGATAGATCCTGAACTTTGTCTCAGCGCAGAGATGTTTTTGCATCCATAGGCAAGGCATGGACTTCATGTAGGAGGTGGTGAGACCTATTTGTCAGAGGACATCTGGTTTGCTGTGACAGTTTGAACTCAGCTTGTGGCCTAGGTAGATGAACTCATCGGCACTGTCCATGGTGCTTGACCCCATCTTTATTGAGGATTCTGGTGGCCCAGCTCCAAGGTTCTGGACGTTGGTCTTCTGCCATGAGACATTCAACTCCATGGTGTGGGCAGCATCTCGGAAACTTTGAAGGCAGGGTGGAAATTCTCTGGCTTTCCCACAAATAGGGCAGCATCATAGGCATAATCTTGGTCAATGAACGTGGCTTGACCAACCTTGATTCCGATGTTTGGAGTGGGAAATCCTAGTATTCAGTTAATAGCTCAGCAGAAGGCTGCCAGGGAGAGAACACAGCTCTGCTGCACAGCTGACATTGTGCAGAAAGCCATGAACCAATGCACACTTTCACACTGGTACCAGTGTGAAGATCATGCACTTGGAACTCCAGCTCCTTTTAGTGTGAACCTGTCAACCAGATCAAAAGCTGACCTGTGATGAAAGTGCTGACCTGTCAACCAGATCAAAAGCCATATATTGATGTCAATATATGCCGTGTGAAGTGGGTGGTTAAATTCTTGGTGCATCTCAGCTGGAGGGTAAAGGACAGTCCCATAGTGAAACCTGATTGCTGTGGAAGTCTATTAAAAAGTGGCTGCATCCTACCAAGCAGAATGTGAGCAAAGATCTTTCCAGGGACCGATAGCAGTAAGATCAGCCTGTAGTTGCCACACTCAGTGCAAGATCCTTTACCCTTGCACAGGGATACTATGATGTAGTCTTTCCATTCTGCTGGTACTCTCCCTGATGCCCACTTTTAAAAACAATTGGTGAAGATCAATGCACCTCTTGTCATGACCAGGACATGGGCGGTCTGGCCTAGTGGGTAGGACCAGGAGACTAGTCTAGTGGTCAGCACAGGAGTAGGGCCTGATGGAGGAGCAGGAGTTGGGATCCATGAGTCAGAATGCAGGAGTCATAGGTCAGAGCCGGAGTTAGAAACCAGGAGTCAAGCTGAAGGTCAGAACCACAGTCAGGAATCAGAGGTGTAGTCGGAGACTGTAGCTCGAGTCAGGGATCAGGGTCAAGCAAAAGGGCAGAGCTGAAGAACAGAGGCAGGGTCAGAAGCAGGGAATTGAGAGTGGGGTCTGTTATAGCAGCACTCCAGGTACTGAAGGGTGGCACAGACATCTTTCTGGAATTTCCTCTATGCTTAAATGGTGAGTCTGGACCAATCAGAGGTCATGGAGAGGTGTAGCCAATCAAGTCTTCTGTGGAAGGCACTTCTTTTGGTGCTTAGTCTCCTGGGGTTTATAGTACATTGATCATGGTTCTGCTATGATTGCTGGATGGGTGGTGTTGTAGCAGAGCTCACCCACAGCTCTGCAGACCAAGGTGTTATCTTCTGGATCCTTATACCTCTGCTCAGCTGTGCCTGATGTAAAGACCATTGAATTCAATGGAAGGATCCTCTCTACATTGGTACAAGAAAAGTAGAAGAGTAAAAATAGATAAATGTCAGCGTTACACTTTTTATGGAATCAATATTTTTGGAACTTGGCATTTTAAAATAGGGATGCATCTGTCACCTGGCCCAGTACTACACTGTACAGATGCCAGTCTGTTGTGAGTGGACCTAAATGCTGGATCTCAAATGCTTCTAACCCAAATAGGTCTGGGCAGGGACTACTCACTGTTTCTTGCTCTGGGACTCTAAGGCACATACATAGGCTCCATCTGCTTATCTGAGCCCTTCTTGGGATGTGGGACTCCACAGTCCAGGTGCTCCAGACCATGAAACCACTGCCTCAGACCTAGTTCCCAAGTTGCTTATACACACTCCTTCAGAATTCCTCCTAAACTGTGGGAACTGTGGCTTCTTAGTTTAACCCCTTCAGGGACAACATGGCAGGAAAGCAGGGAACACACAGACTTAGACAAGGAATTTCTTAATCACAGTCACTTTACTCTTAACAAGCACAAGAGAGTTACAGATCTTTTCAAAATAGCAAGTCCTGAGATGCGTCCTCCCCTTGACTAGTCTCACTGCTCCAGTGAGTTTGAAGTTTGTCAGCCCTTCAGACTAGGCAGAGTGCCTCCTGCCTTCTTTCTCTCCAGCCAGTCCTCCTTACATGTAGGGCAGCCAAGATTATACCATAACTATAAATATTTTACCAGTTAATGCATGTTTTCTAACAATAGCTCTCAATTTAAGGATATAAAATTAGAATTAGCAGGCTGAAAATTAGAGACTAGTTTAAACAAAACAGGGTCCATTTACACCGGTGCTGAATTTTAATCTTCTTTATATATGTGAATAGTATAATTCCACAGTGATTTAATTAGTGATGAACATCCACCTTCTGGGCTAGGCTTGCTGTGTGAAAACAAGCTGGGTGAGGTAATATCTTTAATTGGACCAACTTCTGTTGGAAAAAGATACAAGCTTTTGAGCTTACACAGAGCTGCTCTTCTGACCTGAAGAACTCTGTGTAAGCTCGGAAGCTTGTCTCTTTGTCCAAGAGAAGTTGATCCAATAAACAATATTACCTCATCTGCCTCGTCTCTGTATCTTTGGCAGGTCTTCAATGAATCAGCCTTCTGGCCTAGTCACACACTGTGGAATAGAACAAACCCCTTTCAGGGTATACAGTCTTTAAATTGTCCGGGCCCTAGTATAGGGCATACCCCCTGGGCTTCCTCCCCAAAGACATTGTCTTCCTGGAGCCCTCCCTAGTCTCAGTATTTGCTTAGTCCCCACAGCCAGCCAGGAGCATCTTCCTATTTCCCCCATTCCCTGCCACACTGAGCTGTCCATGGTCCTGCTGCTCTTCCAGCCAGCTAGGAAAATGGTCAGCTCTCTTCCCACTCCAGGCAGCAACTGACTGTTCTGTTTCTGCTGCCGCTTTTTATATGGCCCTCCTGGGCTCTGACTGGCCACTCCAGCAGCTCCTCTGATTGGCTGCTTCCCCTGCAGCCATTGTAGGCTGCTTAGAGGACTTCTCTTCTGCTCTTTTCTGGGGCTAGGCGAGGCAGGGCTATGCAGCCTCCAGCAGGGTCTCCAGACGTAGTCCACCCCTTCACAGTAACCCACCAGTAAGTGTGTGTTATAAGTCTGCCTCTGTGCCAGTCTGCAGAGAATACTAATCTGTTATAGCCTTAGCTCTGGAGCCTAGTCTCTTTAATTCAATCCTTAATAACTCATGCAGTTAATTCTGGAGGTCTATGGGTTCAATCCCTGGTATATCAGCCTAGATCAGTGGTCTCTAACCTTTTTACACCCAAGATCACTTTCTGAATTTAAGGGCAACCCAGAATCTACCCCGCCCCTTCCCTAAGGCCCTGTCCCTTCCCCGAAACCCCACCCCGCTCACTCCACCCCCCTTTTTCTCTGTCACTCACTCTCCCCCACCCTCACTCACTTTCACTGGGCTGGGGCAGGGGATTGGGGTTCAGGAGGGGGTGCAGGCTCTGGGCTTGGGCCGAGGGATTCACGGTGTGGGAGGGGGCTCCAGGCTGAGCCTGGGGCAGTGGGTTGGGGTGCAGGAGGGGGTATGGGATGCTGGCTCTGGGAGGGGGCTCAGGGCTGGGGGTTGGGGCACGGGCTCCCACCGGGGGGCACTTACCTTGGGTTGCTCCCAATCGGCGGTGCAGAGGGGTAAGGCAGGCTCCCTGTCTGCCCCAGCCCCACTCAGGCACATTGGCACCTCCTCCCCATCATGAGCCAGGCCACCGTCCCACCCTGCCAGCCAGTAGTGCACCACATGGCCATGCCGGTCCCAGAAGGGACCAATGCGCCCTTGTGGCCCCTGGAGGGGACACATGGCTCCGCGCACTGCCCCTTTCTGCAGGCATTGCCCCCACAGCTCCCATTAGCCACCGCTCCCCATTCCTGGCCAATGGGAGCTGCGGAGGCGGTGCTTCTGGGCAGGAGCAGCGCAAAGAGACCCCTGCCCCCTCCGCCCTGCAGGGCTGCTGGGGCGTGCTGGCCGCTTCCGGGAGTGACATGGGGCCAGAGCAGGCAAGGAGCCTGCCTTAGTGGCAGGCAGCCCCGCTACGCTGCCACGGCCAGAGATCATGATCAACTAGGAGAGTCTCCAGGATTGACCAGTCGATCGCAATCGACAGGTTGGTGACCACTGGCCTAGATGGTAGCCTTCACATAATGGCTCATTTTTCTCCTCAGGTTTATTCCCTTTGACATATACAATATTCTGATGGTTTTCAATTAATGTACACTATTTTTCTTCTGCCATAGGAAACATTTTGGATAATCTGTCAAATATCACACATACCACGATTAATCCCTCTGAAGTTGAGAGCATAATATCCAAAATGGAAAGTGCTCTGTCAGCCCAGAAAATAGAGCCAAAAGTTGCAAAAGAGATGGTCAACACAATTAGCGATCTCCTAAATGCTCCATTACAATCCTCAATGTCTAAAAGGTATGCATTTTTGTAAACAGATGAACTGAATGTTGTGTTTGTCATCTTGGTAAAGTGATACATTATAGGTAGCTCCTCGAATGATGGGCAAACTATCAGCCTGCACTTTTTTTCCTCGCCCACACTGAAATTTTATATCAGAGGCATGATTCTGATTCCACTGGTTTTACACTGATGTAACTCCATGGCCTTCAGTGGAGTTCCTTCTTATTTACATTGGCATAAGAGAGATCAGAGAAAAGCTGTGATTGTTTTCAGAATATGCTTGGCTTGCTGTTTCACAACCGCTTGAAAATGAAGCGATAGGCGCATTGTAATACTAAGCATATTTTGTCTTAACAGAATAATAAAAATAGTGGATGCCATTGGCTTAAAACTGAACTTTTCAACAGAATCCATTAATTTTACCTCCCCGGCCTTGGCTCTAGCAGTCACCAAAGTCCACAGCAGCAACTTCAGCAAAATGTCATTCGCTGTCCAAGATTCATCAGATCTTCAGGTAAAGTCACCTATGATTTTAATCCTTAAACATTTAAATGCAGACTCTTTGTGGATAAAGGGCATTTGTTATATTGAAAAATAGAGAGATTTAATCAAGAGAATCTGAAATCCAGATCTGCCATAGGATATTTGTTAGGCGTGTCTGCTGTAATCAGAGGATCTTTATTAACTAGTTTGCTTTTGAAGTCTTCAAAAGATTTTTTTTTAAATTCTTCCACTAAGACTTATAGGAGAAAAATTCTGTATCGATAAGAAGGGTGTAAGCTACTGTCCTAGCAGAAGCTGATATTTCACTAACAAGCTGTTAGTAAGGGAACAGGCAGAACACCAGAAGGATTTGGCAAAACATCCCCCTACTCCAGCAGCCTAAAATCATGAATAGTTTAATCACCCACTCCCAGAGCATTGAAGAATTTCAAGGAGTTTTGCCAGATGGCCTCACCTGTCAGAAGTGGTATTAGAATTACATTGGCTGCCTGGAAAAGAGCTATTAAGTTGCTTAGTTGATGAATTTCATATATATTTGCCACTCACAGTCAGTTGGCCTTGCCAAGAAAAAAGTGCTTGGAAAGGTTTAACACCGCTTTCTCACTTGAAAGCCTTTTCACCCCCTGATTTTGGGATAATTCTGAAGGGCACACTACAAACCATTAAGGCTTTTTCTGTGAGAGATCAAAAGTTCTCAACAAATATTAGAGCACTGTTGGTCTTCCCAGGCAAGTTGGTAACACAGTCTGATTTGAGCAATAAGTGGTACTTATATCCTTCTAGATTATAAATAATGTGAAATAACCGCAAGATCTAAGTTCTGTTTTGTTTTCCTAAGAATGTGTGAAGTATAAGTGTCTGGTGAGACTAGGAAGGAGGTAGTAGTGGAAACTTGACATTTGCTACTCCTGGAGGAATTCTGCACCACTGTGCCTGCACAGAATTCATGTGTCCCCCCAGATTTTTTTGCTTCTCCACAGAAAATGATGGGGAAGCAAAGGGAAGCTGCAAGAGCGGTCATGAGCTCCTCCCCAGCAGCGCAGGTGCATCATTTTGGGTGCCTGGAGCAGCTGGTGGAGAGGTAAATCACCAGAAAGGGGGGCAGAGCTGGGATGCCCCAGTGAATAGTTTCTACCCTGCGCTGGGCTCAGCTGCTAGTCCAGGCTGGGCTGGGGAGGACGGGACTTCCTCTTTCCCTGCAAGGAGTGGCCAGGGCTGCGTCAGACCCACCCATGGCTGCAGGAAGCTCTGTACCCCCTTCTGCTTCCTGGCCCAATGCTCCTCAGCCACGGAGGGAGGGGACACTGTACAGGGAGTTACTCCCCCGTCCGCCCAACCCCTGTGCATCCAGAGCCCTTCTGCACCCAGACTACCCCTGCTGAGTCCCCCATACTCGAATTCCCAGCCTGATAGGACCCATCCCTCTGCACCTGGACAACCCTGACAAGCCCTCCACACCCAGATCCCCAACCCACCGAGCCCCAACCAGCTGCACCCAGACCCCCACCCCACCAAGCCCCACTTCCCCAGCACCTGGACTCCCTCACCAAACTCCATCCCCCCTACACCCTGCTGAGCCTGAACAACTTTCACTTGGATCCCCCCTGCAGAGTCCCATTCCCCCTGCATCTGGAACCCCTTAATGAGCCCCTGTGCATCCAGATCCACTCCGCACCCGGACTGCCCACCAAGCCATCTGCACCCAGATTGCCCCACACAGAACCCTCTCACCCCACATTAAGCCCCTCCACACTTAGATTGTGCCAGGCTGAGCCTGCCTGCCCCACACCTAGGTCAGGGGCCAAGGCTGGGCGTGTGAGACTTTGTCCCTCTCGCTTGCTATCTTGGTGCATATGGCATGGAGGGGCAGGGCCCCAGGATGTTTCTGGGGCAGGCCTGGCCCTTGCACTGTGTCAGGGTTAGGTGCAGCCTCACTGCCCAGTCCATGTCCAGAGGAGTGAGGGAGCATTGCAGGGTGATCTCCCACCTCTATGCAGCCAGTGACCTGTGCTCCCCACTGCCATGCTGGAGCCTCCATATCTCTTTATGGACAATAAAATATGCAGAATTTTAGAATATTGTGTGAATAAATTCTTAATTTTTTGGTGAAGAATTCCCTCAGGAGTAATTTGGCTAAGTAAATCTCATGATGTACTATAAGGTTTAGGGGACTGGTAATGAGATATGCAGAGCTTTTCAACAAATTTGTATCTAGTCTGGATTAGAGTGATGGAAATGCCTTCGTAAATTTAGCTGGTGTCTCGGTGCTAACAGCCTGAGAGGTGAGAGACTGGGTTCTGGAGTTTGAACTACCCTTGCACACTTAGAAGTTACCCCTCCCTGACCTCCAGGGCAGGACTGATGCACATTGTTAGGGCATTGCTGGGAAGCTTGCGCTGCTGTTTCTCGGCTGTGACTGTTCTTTTGATTATACATATGACTTCTGTCTGGAGTTCTGAGAGTCTAACACCTTTCATGAGCTCTAAACTATGACTCTTTTTTTAAGTTGTACAACTACAGTATCTTAGCAATACTAGTTACCTCAGAAAGCTAACGAGACTGAAACATACTTAATCTTAAAGGTGTACCCCAAAAGTTTAGCTAAAAGTTAACATCCTGTTTGTATGATGTTACATCTTTAAGGTCTTGAGAAAACTGAACTACAGTTTATCTGGTTTACCTGCTAGAATGAATGACATCACCAGTACTATAAACTATGGAATAAAAATAAGCAGTTTAAAAAGGAATAATTATTTCAAACCTTTGCTTTGTATAGTCATAATTAAAGATGAGCCCACACCAAGATCCTAGCTCTGAAGACACCCAAATTTTGAAGGAGTTCAAATTATGATCCTAGATTTAAACCCAAATTTTACAAAATGTCCTTAGTTTTATAATATGCCAAATCAAAATTCTGATCTGCAGACCTTTAACTTTAGGGCTTGATCTCATCTCCTAGTTATGGTGTCAGATGTCTGGCAGCAAATGATGTTAAAGTTGGGATAATTGTCTCAAATTTTGTTTAAGATGCAGTATTAAACTTCAGTTACAAACAGTGGCTATGTACAGCTCTTTTGGATTCATACAGAAAGGGTTTGGGGATTTCTTTTAAAAAATAAAAACAATTTTGTAGTAAACCTTTAATAACATTGTCATCACTGCCACCTGCTTCCTGATGTCTGGAATTTAAGTAGTTAAATACTTCTGTAAATTTCTGTGCTACAAAACACCAACTTTGGATAAGCTAAAATATATGCGGAACTATATGTCTGTTTCCCAACTCCCCCCTCCTTACCATCTCAGTGTTTCTTATAAAAGCATACATTGTTTTCCCCTCTTCTCTCAGCCCCTGGAATGACTCCTTAAGAGATAGATTGTTGCTAGCCCCAGTGCAGCTGTGCAATGCCCCACCTCCTGCATAGCTCCTACATTAGAGCTACCCAGATTATGGCTCTGGGTCCTTTGCAAAGCACGGTTACCCACAATGCCGATGCTCTGTCCTCATGAGCAAATGGATGGAGCCATAGCTGGGTGCAAGAGCGGAGGTAAATTATTTCTCCCCTGGAGCTAAAGAAGAGCAGGGGATGCAGCTAATAGGGAGGCGAGGTGTGCAACATGAATTTTC
This sequence comes from Terrapene triunguis, assembly GCF_002925995.2. Taxonomy (NCBI): domain Eukaryota; kingdom Metazoa; phylum Chordata; order Testudines; family Emydidae; genus Terrapene; species Terrapene triunguis. The sequence continues at coordinate 18,695,521 of NW_020664374.1, read as the reverse complement.
ATATGGGGCTGGAGAGTGAGCCTGTCCCACGTGCACCTGGCAGCAGCAGCTCCTGGTCTGCAGGGCTTGGCCCAGCTCCCTGCTCTGGGCATTGCAACATGACTCATTGGGTGGGGTAGTGCTGCAACCCCACGTACCATGTTACAATGCCATTCACTCAAATTTGGCTTGGCCACCCTTCCATCACAACAGGTGGGTGGCTGGGCCGAACCTGAATGGTCCTGCAACCACATGCACTAGGGCTCAATGCCAAGAATGGGGAACTGGACCAAGGCCAGTGGGACAGGAAGCACCGTTGCTGGGGGTGCATGGGCAGACTTGCTCTCCAGCCCACAACCAATGGTCCATCAGCCCCCGCCCACAAGTTGCAAAACCTGGCTCTGCCACTGAGGGGAAATAGTATGATTCTGAGTCATGGTTCCTTCCCAATGGTGCTCCGGGGGTGGCACAGCTATACAATAGGCTGCTCCTATATTCAGGATTGAGCCTAAGGCACAATCTAATCTTCTGTTAGCAACAAAAATTATGCCTTTTTATGTTTAATTTTCAGATTGCTCTAGGGACCCAAGCACCTATAAATAGTGTTGGAGCTATTGCACTGCCTTCCTCATTGCTGACAAACTTGTCTTCTGAAGATATGCCTCTGGCTTCTAGAATTATATTCAACTTTTTTGAAAAGACAACTCCATTTCAGGTAACTTTTTGGGACCCTGTACATGAGGGCTCCTTCATAATGTTCTTTAACTCCATGTTAGAACTGATCGAAAAATGGGGTGGTGGGGGCAAATGAGCATAAATTTTCACAAAAAAATCATTCCGTTTCTAATCAGAAGATTTTAACATTTCAGACATTTTTGCCCAGCTCTAATCATTGCAATAACTGAAATTGTGTGTGTGTGTGCTCTATTGTATTTAATTTTTTTCTACTCTTAGTTACCTTTTTGTTGTTTCAGGATTCGTCACTCGAGAATCTCTCTCTAATCAGTAATGTCATATCATCAAGTGTAGCTAACCTCACGCTTAGCGACTTGAAGGCAAATGTTACTGTCACTCTACAGAACACCAGGCCTATTCAGGTATGACTTAAGTTTTAGCAGTTTACAAAATGCCATTTTACTGACTCACTTAGAATTGTTTTAGCACTTATGCTATGTTGAATATGCAGGCTGCTTCAGTTGCTCTGTGGTTCTTTTGTGGTTTTCTCATCTAAGTTCATTGGCTTCAAAATTTCCAACAGATCTCATGTGAACCAATAATGTTTATTAATTAACATTATGCAAAGCATGGATTTGCAGTTATTAGGGATTTCTCTCTATTCTATCAAATTCCTACCCAGCCAGCATATTTTATGTTGTTCCCCCTTAGATGAATGAACATCTCGAGTGGGGTTTAGGCAGTTGTGGCTAATAGGGAAACACTGGCAACAAGGCTTTCACCGAGGTAATGCAGCCAGGAAACAGCATTTAGCATATAGCCTTGGCTTGGCCTGTGGGGTTGTCCTTAGATCCACACAGATTTGGGTAATCTATACATTTTGGGGGCTGATATCCCCTGCTTGTTCATGGATGGATTAAAATCTGCCGGTCTCCCAAGAAACATTCTGGGTTGAAACTGGCAGAGATTCCAGTCCCTTGTGTGGGATTTTCCCAAAGCTAGCTCTCTGTAATCAGAACTTGCACTGGTAAAATGTTGAGGCCAATGCAACAATGTAGTATTGTTGTTCATAATAACATTATATATCACTTACTAGCTGCAATGTTCTAGGATCCTCAAAAATACAACACTTTTAAAACTTTAACATTGCAATACTAAAACATGACCAAAAAAACTTTAAAAAAAGAAACAAACCTAATTCCTTTCCAGAGGCAAACTTACAGATATCACATATTCTGCCCTTATGTTACGTATCCTAAGAGGAAAAGTTCCATTCCCTCTAAACTAAGAGTTTGATTCTGCAGACACTTATGAGTAGCTTGTATTCAGATGAGTAATCCCTTTAAAGCCACAAGTAAGATGTGCAGGGCTGTGGTCTGTCACAGGCCAGTACTCTCTCCCCCTGGATTTGTTACTGCAAACTGTCCTCTCACACACTGATAGCTAGCTTTATTTATAACGTGCTCTGCAAGGGTTTGTTCCCCACAGCATAAGGCAGCGGTCCCTCAAACCTTTACCTAGTACCCAGGCACAGGGAAAAGAGAGATCTCACCTCTCAAGCTTCTCTGGCCCTTCCTTTCAGCCTTACCCTCCTATCTCCGCCTGTCTCTTTTTTAACTGTCCTCAGCTGAGGAACTAAATCATCTTATTAACTGGTTAATTACCTGGTGCTTAACCAATGATCTGAATTTGGCCCTTGTAGGGACGCTTGTAAAGTGCACAGAGTGATGAGTCAGCCTTAGGTGACTCACACTCTGTCACATGGTCCAAGAGGTTAAGATAATATTTAGGATGTGAGAAACTTGGAAAGATTAAAATAAAACCTTAAATTCAATCTACACTGTCCATACAGACAACAAAACAGCAGGTAGTTAGGAAAAGCCCCTATTCCTACCACCAATAATAATCCTTCTGCACAAGCTAAGGGCAATAGATCTACTCATATAGCCAAGTTTAGTTTGTTATGTATATCCACATTTGTATAGATGTCCTCATCCATCCACAGTCTGGTACACCTTAGGCTAACATAGAAGAAATAGCTTTTCCTTATTATGTTGTATTGCTATAGACAGTCCTTACTTCTCTGTCCATTTTACACTCATAACTGCCTTACTCATCAACTTATAATTCAGTAAAATGTGTGTATTTTTTTCAAACAGGATAATTTAACAGTTAGATGTGCATTTTGGGACTTCAATAAAAATGGTAAGTATTTGATATCACCATTTCTAAGTGCCATGCCATCTCAGCTGTGTTAACTTTTGTTAATCGTTTTAAGAGATACTGTAAATATTATCCTTAATGGAATCTTGTTATCTGTAACAGGTGGCAAAGGAGGCTGGTCATATGAAGGATGCATGGTTAAAGAAAGGAGAGCAAATGAAACCGTTTGTACATGCAACCACCTCACAAGTTTTGGAGTTTTGCTGGTAATTAGTTATAAATAATATCCCAAACTGGTGCATTTGGATCCCTGATTCAGGAAAGTGCTCATGCACATGCTTAACTTTAAGCAAATGAGTCTGTTGAAGTGGGGGCATGACCAATGAAGTCTAAGGGTATGTCTACACTGCAGTTAGACACCCGCAGCTGGCCTGTGCCAGCTGACTTGGGGTCGCCGGGCTTGGGCTAAGGGGATTCATAGATTCATAGATTCTAGGACTGGAAGGGACCTCAAGAGGTCATCGAGTCCAGTCCCCTACCCGCATGGCAGGACCAAATACTGTCTAGTATTTAAAAATGTTTAACTTTAGAATAGATGTTCGGGCTTAAAGATCATTTCTATTTTCTTTTTAGGACCTGTCCAGAAATTCTCCTTTATCACCCATCCAGACACTGGTTCTGACTTTTATCACCTATATAGGCTGTGGCATTTCTGCAATTTTTCTTTCTGTTACTCTTGTAACCTACATAGCCTTTGAGTAAGTACCTGCAGAGTTAAACTTACATTATAAACTTGACCATGATTGTCCATAACCACCGCCCTGAAGGACAATGGATGAGTCCTTTCTTCTTCAAGTGATTGCACATGTCCATTCCAATGTAGGTGTGTGTATGCCCCAAGAACAGTCGCCAGAAATTTCTTTCTCCATAGTACCCGTCAGGGTGGCACTGGTGCCGTCTGGTGCCGTGTGTTCATAGCACTGGTTTAAAGGGCCCAACTGACCCTGTGTCCTTCAGTTCCTTCTTACCGCCTGTGATGGTCGCTGGAATTGTTCCTCTTGCTACGGTAAGCTTTTCAGTGGACTTCCTTTCTGATTGTTGTATATAGTTTGTTTCCAGTTAGTTAGCAGAGTTTTCTCCGTACCCTTCAAGTCCTGTGTTGCCTGCAATAAGACAGTGCCCCTGAGTTGTTTGAAGTGGTTGGGTGAGGCTCACGTTGGGGACTGGTGCCAAATTTGCAGGGACTTTAAACCCCATACCAAGAAGGACTGGCAGGCTAAATTGAAGTTTCGCCTAATGGAGGCAGCACTGAGACCTTCCTCTGAGCTGAGATGGTTGAACTCGGCACCGAGCACCTCAGCGTCACTAAGGAGCGCTTCTCCTATGGTGTGGGAGTCCCGGCACTGTGTGCTAGCCTTGTTGCCGAGGAAGAGGCACACGGGGCAGCCAGCCAAGAGGGGATGTTCCCCGAATCCTAAGAAGGCCAGGCATGGAAAGCAGAGCAGAGTGCAACCTAAGTCAGGCCACTCCTCTGTCTTGGCGTCAGTCAGAACTGTTGACTCCAGGCCTTATGTGTGTACCGTTGAGTCTGTTACTGGACGAACCATCGGCACGCGAGGGACAGCGCGGCACCGGCGCCACTGAGGTGCTGTCTACACCGGAGGCGTTTGCTGCTGCCAGAGATCTGCTAGTGCTCTCCGTACCGCTGTTACCGGCAGTACAGGAACCATTGTTGTTGGTGCTGGCGGCCAGGAGAGAGCACGTAGCCCCCAGTGGCTGCTTGGTTCTGGACCCTACGGTACCGTCTAGAAGAAAACCAACGCAAGCTTCCTCACCTTGGCACTGATATCCAGCACTGGTGAGAACCGCACCTCCATGGTCCCCAGAGGGAAGCTCATCGTTGGAATTGGAGGTTGGGCCGTACTCCTCTCAGCAGAGGAGTCACCCCTGTTACCCCTCCAGTCATCCTTGCCCTGCCATGGACCACAGCACAGGAGTGCCATTGAGTGCTTGGCCTAATGATCACTTACCTATGCCAATGCAATGGACCTTTTGGAACCCATGGGCATTGCCCTTGATGGTGGGGCCCCATTCGGGATGCTCATTCTTGGTGGCCTCTGAGAGAAGAGCACATCCGTCCCATCGGGCAGCACCTGATCCGGACATTTCGGGCAGGAGTGTCCTGGTGCTTATGGACAACACTGCAGCTGTGTTCAATCTCAACAAGAAGGGAAGGGCTCGCTCTTCCTCCCCCTACTCACCCTGTATCAGGAAGCAATTCACTTATAGGAGTTCTGCATAGGCCACATAATTTTTCTTGAGGCTTCTCACCTTCCGGGAGTGCAGAACGAACTGGCAGATTGCCTCAACAGCCTCCAATCATCATAAGTGGTCCCTTTTCCTGGACATCATGAGGGATGCTTCCCTGTGTTGGAGGACTCCCCAGATAGACCTGTCTGCAACTGGGTTTAAGTTTTGCTCCCTGCGAGGCCACAGCCCAGGTTTGCTCACAGATGCCTTTTTGCTCCCATGGACAGTTCACCTGTTCTACGCTTTCCCCTCTATCCTGCTCGTGTACAAGGTTCAGCTAAAAATCAAGCGGGATTGGGCATGGGTCATTCTTATAGCCCCACCTTGGCCCCGTCAGCACTGGTTCGCCACACTGCTAGGCCTTTCAGTGGCTGCTCCAATTCCACTCCCTCTATATCTGGACCTGATCTCCCTGGACCACAGTCGTCTGCTCCACTCGAACCTCAGCTCCCTCCACTGTTGGCCTGGAAGCTCTGTGGGTATGTCCTGGAGAGCTGGCTTGCCCTCCACCAGGGCTATGTACCTCTCAAAATGGAGGCGGTTCTCCATATGGGCTTCCCAGCAGGGAGTCTCACCCACAAAGTTGTCTCTGCAGGACATGCTCGACTATTTGCTATGCTTGAAACAGCAAGATTTAACAATTTCCTCAATTAATGTCCACCTTGCAACGATTTCATCATTTCACCCCCGGTGGAAAGCTGGTTCGTTTTTTCATGAGATGTCCATCCATTTCATCAAGGGCCTGGAAAGACTATACCCCCAAGTACAGGAACCTGTCCCTCCATAGAACTTAAACCTGGTCTTATCAAAACTTATGGGTTTCCCATTTGAGCCATTGGAAACATGTGCCTTGTCATACCTTTCATGGAAGGTGGCTTTCTTAGTGGCCATTACTTCGGCCAGAAAAGTCTTGGAGATCTGCACCCTCACGTTGGAGCCTCCATACGTGGTTTTCTTTAAGGATAAGGTGCAATTGCGTCCTCATCCCAGCTTCCTCCTGAAGGTGGTTTCCCAGTTTCATAGCAATCAGGCAATTTTCCTACCTGTTTTCTCCTCAAAGCCACATGTGAGTAGGGAGGAGCAACATCTTCACACTCTGGACATTAGATTGCCATAGTGTTCTACACAGAGAGGACTAAATCGTTCCGTAGATCCACCCAACTCATTGTAGCGATTGCGGAAAGGAAGAAAGGTCTCCCTATCTCGGCTTAGAGACTTTTATCGTGGATTACATCGTGCATTTGTACGTGTTATGAGCAGGTGGGTGTTCCACCACCAGCTATCCTGACTGCCCACTCCACGAGAGCGCAAGCATCATCATCAGCATTCTTGGTTCACGTCCCTATTCAGGACATCTGCAGAGCGGCAACTTGGATGTCAGTGCATACGTTCTCTAGTCATTACACCTTTACTCAACAGGCTAGGGATGATGCCTGTTTCGGTCGAGCTGTTTTACGGTCAGCATGTCCATGAACTCTGATCCCACCTCCTATGCAACTGCTTGGGATTCATCTACATCCTTACATTGGAATGGACATGTGCACTCACTCAAAGAAGAAAAATAATTTAATAACCTTTCTGTAACTGTTGTTCTTCGAGATGTGTTGCACATGTCCATTCCATAACCCCCACCATCCTACCCCTCTTTTTCGGAGTTGGCTGGATAGAAGGAACTGGTGGGGGGGACGGTGTCGTCTGGGCCCTTCATACTGGCGCTACGAATGCACGGCACCAGAGGGTGCCAGAGCCACTCTGCAGGTACCACTACCACTGAGGGAAAAATTTCTCGTGACTGTGCTCGGGGCGTACACACACCTACCTTGGAATGGACGTGTAACACATCTCGAAGAACAACAGTTATGCAGAGGTTAGTTGCTATTTTTTCTAGTAAGTTTCATTTCTACCTCAATAGTAGTACACAGAATGGGTACACTTTAAGGGGTGTATATCAAGATTTGATTCTCACCAGGGAAGAGTATCTTATAAATAAAATAATGTATCATGCAGTTTTGTATAGCTGGAAGCCAAGGAGCTGGGAAGGGGTTACTACAAATTGTCCTAATAAAGTGGAATGTACAAGGAATCTTTTAAAAATAAGGTACATATATGCACAATACATTTCCAAAATATTAACATGTTGTTAGACCAAAGGTGGGCAAATTATGGCCCACAGGACCCTCCTGCCTGGCCCCTGAGCTCCAGGCCGGGGAGGCTGGCCCCCGGTCCCTCCCCCGCTGTTCCCCCTTCCCCACAGCCTCAGCTCGCCGCACCACCGGCACAATTCTCTGGGTGGCGAGGCTCTTGTAGAGTTACGGCTTGACCTGGTGCTCTGTGCTGCGCGGTAGCGTGGCTGGCTACAGCCGGGCGGCATGGTTGCTTGTCCTGGTGCACTGGGTGGTGCGGCTGTGGTGCCGCCAGCCACCTGTTCTCCAGGCAGCGCAGTAAGGGGGCAGGGAGAGGGGGGGTTGGATAGAGGGCAGGGGAGTTCGGGGTGGTGGTCAGGGGGCGGGGGTGTGGATAGGGGGCGGGGCAGTCAGAGGGCGTGGAACGGGGGTTGAATGGGGGCAGCATTCAGGAAGGGGGGTTAGATGGGGGGGCATTCAGGAGCTGGGATTCTGGGGGCAGTCAGGGGACAGGAAGAAGGGGTGGTTGGATGGGACAGGGGCCCCAGGGGGCCAGCAGGAGTCCCAGGGGGCTGTCAGGGGGTGAGAAGCAGGGGGGGTTGGATAGAGGGCGGGGGCCGGGCCACGCCTGGCTGTTTGGGGAGGCACAGCCTCCCCTAACCGGCCCTCCATACAATTTCAGAAACCCGATGTGGCCCTCAGGCCAAAAAGTTTGCCCACCCCTCTGTTGGACTGTGTGGTTCTTGTGCAATAAAATGCAGTTACAGTACACTAGCTTTCCCTGTAAGTTGTCAGAACCTATCCATTACAAGAGTCTCACTTATTCAGTCCATTAGGCCAATTATACATCTTGACGGAGAACCCCTGAGCATGATTTATGAGCATCCTTTTATAGATTATTATTTGCCACTGTCGAGGTTTCCAGATACCCCGTAAAAAGGCTTTCAGGCCTAGTCTAACCTCTAATAATAGAGAATGTGATGAGTGTTGTTGTGGTGAAGTACTCCAACAATAAGAAGCCTAATATACAAAATAGAAAAATATGGACAATAGTAATAAAATATTTAAACAAACATTAAACTAAGACAACTGAAATTTAAGCAACAATGTTTGTATTTATAAGAGTTTAGAACCTGGTTGTAACAAGAATAGTGATGTCACAAATATTAACCTTTTCATTCATAAATACTTCTTAACCATATGTAAAATGTCTTATCTTATTGGCTCTTCTGCATTAAGGACCAAAGAACACAGAATCAGTGTGGAATCTACAGTAATACTCGTAGAATGATGAAAGCTTATATCATCTTACTAATTTTCTTTTTAGGAAAATCCGGAGAGACTACCCTTCCAAAATCCTTATTCAACTGTGTGCTGCATTACTTCTACTCAACCTAGTTTTCCTCCTTGATTCATGGATTGCTCTGTATAACATACGAGGCCTGTGCATCACAGTTGCTGTATTTCTTCATTATTTCCTCTTGGTTTCCTTCACTTGGATGGGCCTTGAAGCATTCCACATGTATCTTGCCCTTGTCAAAGTGTTTAATACCTATGTACGGAAATACATCCTTAAGTTTTGTATCGTTGGCTGGGGTACGTATATTTTTCTGGGTTTGGAATCTAAAATAAATATAGTTTCTTTACAACAATTTTGGATGGAAGACCATTTAAAAGTAACAACAAAGCAAGTATCAAATACCTGTTGCCTGTCAGAATCCTCAGATGCATTATCAATAACAGAGTTCTATTTACTTCACTATTCTGTGACTTTAGCATGTTGCAGAATTCACCCCTTGTTGCAAAGTTTTTCAGATTGTAAGTTCTCTTGGGGCATACACTATATATTGTGGGTGCTATTGCAATTCAAATGAATAATAAATTGTTTCTATTGGAACTACAGTTGCAGCTGTCTGAGAGCCAATTACACATTTGACTATTTCCATTTCCAACCCCCAAAGCAGATGGAATCTCTTCCATTGGGGAAATTAATGTTATTGCTCCAGAATATCAACTACATATTCTACCTCTAGACTGCTACTGTTTCTAACAAAAGGTAGCAAAACAGTGCCTCCGACTTAGGTGATGAGAAAACCCTAAGCCTGATTCTCTTCTCTTACCCATTATTGTAAATCAAGAGTAACTGCACTGAAAACAATGGAGTTAAACTAGTGTAAAACACGTGTGAGAGGCAAAATCAAGCCCATTGTATTTCATGTCCTTAAATCTGTGATATCAAAGAGCAGATGCAACACATATTGCTAGTTTAACGTAGGTTGCAAGTGATATAAGTGGATCAAGTCACAGAATATATAGTCTTGTTCAGAAAGATTAAAACTTCAAATGTGTGCGAGTTTATTTTGCTTTTTACAAAGTAAGTTATCCTGATATAACAGTCTCCGACAGCCTTCATAACCTGGCCCTAGGTTTGATAAGAAAATATAGTTGTTTCGTCTCATCACAAAACTTTCATTCAGAATTATAACTATTATCTAATCTTTCAGGTGTACCACTTGTAGTGGTAGGCATTGTATTGGCTATAACACCAAATAACTATGGGCTTGGATCATATGGAAAGTTTCCTAATGGCTCACCAGATGAATTGTAAGTTAAAAGATAGGCATGTTTCAAAAGTGAATGCTAACAGAATGCTTTTATCTAATGGTGATGTGTGAGTGTGTATGTGAGCTTCTTTCCTGAAAGTGACACTTCTGTGAATAAATCTCTGCAGGATATATTAAGTCAAGTCTTCCTGAAACTGTTTGCAAGGCTCTGATCCTGGTCACAAAAGAGGGTATGCTCCAAAACACTGGCATAGAGCTAGAGCATGAAAATAAGGTGAAGGCAAGACGAGAGAAAGAAAGGAGATGGGGGATGAAGGGTAGAGTGTAGAAGAAAGCAAGCCTAAATGTAAAAAACAAAACAAACAAAAAACACCATATTGCCTAAGGAAACAGGAAACCTAAACCTAATCCACTGGTGTATTTATTTATTTGCTTTAACCCTTGGGATTCACTCAGATAGGATGATGATAGACACTGTTATAAACACCTACATAGACAGATGAAAACTTGAATCAGTGTATGTGGCCTTGAGTATTGCAGGATGATGTGTTTTCAACAAAATATAGCCATGCCTAATACTATTCTTTACCTAATACCTATTACTAATAATGAATGTCTGATAATATGATCTTTCCTCCTTTGTTTTTGTATTCTAGCTGCTGGATCAACAATAACATTGCCTTCTATATTACTGTCGTGGGATACTTCTGCATGATATTCCTGTTGAACGTTGGCATGTTTATAGTGGTGCTGATTCAGCTTTGTCGAATCAAAAAGAAGAAACAACTTGGAACTCAGAGAAAAACCAGTATTCAAGACCTCAGAAGTGTGGCAGGCCTCACATTCTTATTGGGAATTACTTGGGGATTTGCCTTTTTTGCATGGGGGCCAGTAAATCTGATATTTATGTACCTCTTTGCCATCTTTAACACGTTACAAGGTAAGTTTATGCTTTGTTATGGCCTTTTGTATAAAAATGTAATGAATAATTCAGTTCTAAGAAATGCTTTATTATGGACAAGAGTTTACCAAAATTATATCTTTACTGTTACATAACATAAAAAATAAAACTACCTTGAAGATGACCCTGCTTAATAGTTGTATTACATTTAAAGAAAATTAATGCAAAGCAAATGCTTTCAGAAGTGACGTGCTGTCTTTTTGAGTGCATTGTAATGAAAATTGTCGTCTTAAGATCCATTCATAGAATCACAAAAGCTACAGGACAAAAGACCTATTGGGTCATTTAGGTTCTGACGTAATTTATTTGCTTTTGAAAATTTTTACCCTATGTTGCATTTTCAAATCAGTTAGGCATTTAGGACCTGATTTTTAAAGGTAATTTGGTGTTGTTCCACTCAGCACTGCAAGGTATAAGTGATTTAGATGGCTGAGTCCTATTTTCAAAAGTAACTTAGGCACTTAGAAGGCTGATTCCCATTGGCTTTCATTGTGACTTACGCTTCTCAGTGCCTAAGTCACTTCTGAAGATGGGACTTAGCTGTCTAAATCACTTCGGCCCAGATCTGAAAATCCCACTGATTTCAATGGAAGTTAGATGTCTAAATATCTTTGAGGATCTGGGCCTTAGGCCTTGCAACAATGAGCAGAGCAACATCTAAATACCATTAAAAATCTGAGCATTAGGGCCAAATTGAAGTGCCCAAAGATGCAGATTTTCAAAAGCATCTAGGTGCCTAACTCCTGTTGACCACAATGGGAGTTAGGTGTCTAACTTACCCTGAGAATTGGTCCAGAAAATGCTAATCTCTGTCTTCTCCAGTCCAAACTTGTAGCTTCTCCTTTATTTTCCATTCCCTGAAATCTAACTTAAAGAATTGCACAACCACATTCTTCTTTGATACATTGTAGCTGGCAGGCAGTGTAAATATTTCTGACACGCTTTCTTTGAAAAGTGAAAGGTTTGGAAGCAAGTACAGTCCCACTCTGTTTGGGAAGCAGTGAAAAGCGGGTGGATTTGTGATCTGGCACAGTTTGAGGTACCCCAACATGTGTGATTTGCATCCTTCCAGGAAAAGATGTGGCTTTGAATTTGTGGTGAAGAGGGCTACAATTACTGTTATTTGAGCATGAGCTGTTAGCCCACGTGGGCTTTCACTATGACTTAATTGTAACTGCGGCGGGGGCGGGGGGGGCGGAAAAGCTGCCTGGTAACCTTGAATTTGCATTAGGTTTAATAAAATTTGCCCCAGTGGCCTATCAACATGAACACTGGTCTGTAAGTGTTATTGATTCCATCATAAGCAGCAGCAGCAATATATTAACTCCAAATAAAATATGGAGAAGTTCCACAAAGTATGTAGAGAAAGCCAAATTCAGTTGATTATACCTCAGATTTGAAATTATACTGCTATAATGAGGTTGTGTTGTTGTCTTGTCTTGATTTCTGTACTGAAGGTTCAAATAAACTTGCAGCTCCACACAGATCTTCATATTTTAAACTCAGTTACCTGATGTATTTGAATTTTTGGTACTCTGTATCCTCCTTATATCTAATACATATCATGCAAGTGTAATGAGAAAAAGCATTTCAGGTAATGGCATCAGTCTATTGTTTAGACTATCAGTGTCTCTGCTGAACAAAAGAGTATGAGATCATTTGATTGGGATCAGTTGACTTGAGAAGAAACAAAAGAAAAACGACACATCCATTTAAAAAAGTTACAAAACGGCAAAAATTCTATGGCTTGAAGTAATATTCTGACATTTGGTACTTTGCAGGATTCTTCATTTTTATCTTCTACTGTGTAGCAAAGGAAAATGTCCGCAAACAGTGGAGACGATATCTGTGTTGTGGAAAATTCAGGCTGGCTGAAAATTCTGGTAAATATTAAACACTGTTTTCTACATTTGTAAATTATATAATTACTGTCAGGTGTAAAGTCCCCATTCTCCTTAGCAAATATTGTTATGCAATAAATAGCATAACAATATTTCCAGATATATCTACTACTTTGTTTTATTTTCCTGATGCATAAAGATTGCATTTTATTTAATTGCAAAATACTGCTGTATAAAGTATTAATTTTGATTGGGACTCTGCATATATATATAAGGCTGTAGCCTTGTGGAGTCCTTTGTATGACTGGGACCTAAATCAGTCCCCAAAGATCTGCTTCCTCAAAGTCAATGGTAGCCTTAGCAATAGCAGTGGGAGCAGGGTCAGAAGCAGCTTTGAGAATAATGTGTCTTCCTAACAATTTTTTGGGGGTCTTTTATTGTAACATAATTGTATTTGAAAAGTTATACATACCCTTACACAATCTAAACTCAAAGGTGAAGTACTGTGGTTGCAGTTACTGGTAATCTCTAAATGGGCATACAGTCACAAAAGTATGATTAGTGACTTTTTAAAACTAAAAAATTAAAAAGAGAAAATGTAAATTCTTACACATCTAGAATTTTATGCAATTCCTATGAGAATAGTTTTCTATCTGAAATACTGGGAAAAGATCTTTGCTAGAATTTAAGTTAAATTGCATTATTAACTGTACTCTTGCATTTATTTGTGCTTGAATGTACTGCACTATTTTCTATAACACTTATTCTACTATAGATTGGAGTAGAACTGCTACTAATGGTTTAAAGAAGCAGACTGTAAACCAAGGAGTATCCAGTTCTTCCAATTCCTTACAATCAAACAGTAACTCTACTAATTCCACCACACTGCTAATGAATAATGATTATTCAGTACACGCAAATGGGAATGGTATGTATGTTGCAAAAGAGTACTTCTCAAACTATATCCTTTTGTTATTTTAAAACAGTTTTAGGCTCTGTTATGGCAATTTAAAGTGGGCAGTGAACCAATTATTATTTATGAATACAGAATCAAAATGTTTTAGTGTGGTCTTATAAATAATAATACTAAAATTATCCAGTTGAGGGTAATATAGTAGTACATTTTTTAAAAAATACTCACTTCTCATACTTAACGTGAACTGGTGATTATATGCAAAATTGTAAATGGTATACATTACTCAAATACCCAGCAGAAGTGCTATTTATATCCTGCTTGTCAGTTGAAGACAGAACTAGCAGTGGAAAACTTTAAGAATGTTTTAAAATAGCTATCAACTCTTAAAGAAAACACAGTCTACTGATGAAAGAAATGTGATGACATCCAATAAAATAATTTTTAAAAACATGAAAGCTATCATTTGGGAGTGCTATTAGTGTGTGGGGGCTTGATCTGCAGAACCCCTGCTAGCATTACCAGGACATCCACATGTAACCTTATGAGGCTGGGGAAGCAGAGTAAGAAAGGGAGAATGGGACAACAGAGGCCATAAAATCTTCTCACTTAAGAGGTCACAGCCAGAGAGCTGCATAGCTGTTGGCTACTGGGTAAGTAATGGAGCTCAGTTACAGTATTTTTTCTGTGACTTCCATGGCCAATCTTCCCTAATGGAAATGTATTTATGTGTTGCAGGAAATGGTGCTTAAGGACAAAATGCTTCATGGCTTCATAGAATCATAGAATATCAGGGTTGGAAGGGACCTTAGAAGGTCATCTAGTCCAACCCCCTGCTCAAAGCAGGACTAATCCCCAACTAAATCATCCCAGCCAGGGCTTTGTCAAGCCTGACCTTAAAAACCTCTAAGGAAGGAGATTCCACCATCTCCCTAGGTAACCCATTCCAGTGCTTCACCACCCTCCTAGTGAAATTTTTCCCCCTAATATCCAGCCTAAACCTCCCCCATTACAAATGTGCAAGCTTCCACTTAGGACAAACATAATGCTCCCTATTAAGTTGTTATTCTCTGTAGGCAATGTGGACATACTCATTCCCTATCCATCTCTCCCCTTTCCTGGCTCATGGAAATGCAGGTGTTCAAATGTCACGTCACTCCATTTCAGATGCAAATTGGAATGGCTAGTGAGAAAATTAGATATGCACATAATTTGAATGCACCCACAAAAAATGAACCTCTTATGGCTGAAAGTAATCTGCATCTTTATCTAATGGCAGCACAAAAAAGAGAGCATGACTTATGCCAGGGGTGGCCAAACCATGGCTTGTGAGCTGCATGTGGTTCTTTTACAGCTGAAGTGTGGCTGGCAGACCCCCCCACATTTCTCCCCATTCTCCACCTACCAGACTGGGGGAGGCGGGAGCCTGGGGCTTCAGCCCTGCAGCAGGGTGCTGGGGCTAAGGACTTGTGCCCTGCAGGGAGGGGTCTCAGGGCATCAGTCCTGTGCAGGCATGCTGCAGGGCTGAAGCTCTGAGCCCCATGGGGCTGGAGCCTTGAACCCCAGCAGGTGCCTCCCATGGGGCTGAAGCTCCAAGCCCTGGCAGGTGCACCCTGGCTCTCCAACTGCTGAAGGTTGTCTTATATGGCTCAGATGGTCAGTAAGTTTGGCCACCCCGACTTATGCTTTGGCCATGCTGGTTGTGCGCTCTGATGGTGCAGCATTTCCTCTTTCCATGTTGAAAATAAAAGAGTAATGACTCAGGCTATCCCACATTGTGGAGCACATAGGTCATCATATGTTATAAGACATAAATACTGTACTCCTGGATGCCCAAAGGCCAGTGTTTCTTTCCCTCAGTCAAGGGCTGAGTCTCAGCACTATTGTTATTGCTCAAATTGTTTTATGTGCAGTTGACGAACTTCACAGACTGGCTACATGTTGTGAAGAAATCATGAGACTTCAGGAGATCGAATCTTAATGGCATTTTGCCATGTTCTCATTAGCTTTCCAAATTAAATGAGTTTGTGAAATAGTTCCTTTTGCCCCATCCCTCTCTAAAACCTTCCTCCACTGTTTGATACTAGCAGGATTAATGCTCTTGGTACCTGACAATTCAGTTCACAGGTAAAAAACAAAACAGTAATTCTCACTGCCATTAAAACAATGTGGGTGAGGTAACATCTTTCATTGGACCAACTTCTGTTGGTGAGAGAGACAAGCTTTCAAGCCACATATAGCTCTTCTTCAGGTGTACCTTCCCCAGACCTGAAGAAGAGCTCTGTGTGGCTCGAAAGCTTGTGTCCCTCACCAATAGAAGTTGGTCCAATAAAAGATATTACCGCACCCACCTTGACTCTGTAATATCCTGGGACTGACACAGCTACAACTACATTAAATAGAAAGACTTACAATGCTCACCTAAGCCTTTGCTGTATTTGTGCATTGTGGCAACTAAGCCACAAATCCCAGCACAGCTTTCCAGAGCAGAGGATTTTGGGTCCTCAGTGGTATTTTGGAATTATAGACAAACTCCAATGGTTTTAATAGGTGAGCAATTCCATTGATTTGAGATCATCTCCCTGTCCTGTTCAATGCTAGCCTCTCAGATGACACTGAGTCCATGGTCTGCTTCTGCAATGAGGTTCTGTCCAGGCTGAGGATCTCAGCATATGTCCTGAGTTGGTACATCATCTTCCTGCTGATGCACCATTGCAGATGGAGGTGATGGACCATCACTTCCTAACCCACTTGGAAACTT
The DNA here is from genome assembly GCF_002925995.2 of Terrapene triunguis. Lineage (NCBI taxonomy): Eukaryota > Metazoa > Chordata > Testudines > Emydidae > Terrapene > Terrapene triunguis. Next base: position 18,679,231 of record NW_020664374.1, on the reverse strand, counting down.
GAAATGCTTTTATGGTAGACACTGCCACACATGTATGGAGGTAAGCCACTTATTTTTACTTAATTTTTAATTGAATGTTTTGAATGCTGTGAGCCTGCCCCTGCAGCCTCCACTCATACCAAAAAAGAGTTTTGTTGAGGGGGTTGGATGAAGCTTTAGAACCTGTATTACAGAGGTTCTCAAACTGGGGGTTGTGACCCCTCAGGGGGTCACAAAGTTATTACATGGGGGAATTGCAAGCTGTCAGCCTCCACCCCAAACCCCGCTTTGCCTCCAGCATTTATAATAGTGTTAAATATATTAAAAAGTGTTTTTAATTCAGGGGGGGTTGCACTCAGAGGCTTGCTATGTGAAAGGGGTCACCAGTACAAAAGTTTGAGAACCACTGCTGTATTACATATGCCCTGATGGTTTCCTTCCTTTTTCTTAGGATATGGGGGAGGAGGGTCATCTGGAGACAGTGGGTCCTCCTGGCAAGCCCTTTGATGAACCAGTTCCTTCCACTCATCTGCCACTCATCTGGCAGTTGTACCTGAGGAGAGATAAATATGCTGATGGAAGGACAGGAGTATGCTGATGGTGGATAGAGTGACCCAAGATGGTAAGTTTGGAATTTTAGATGTATACAGGCTGTGGCTTTGCTTAGTTAGTGGATCTCTAATTTACAATTTTATACTGTCACTTCACACTAATGTCTCTTCTTCTGCCTTTCTCTTGCAGATTTGCAGAGTTTGTGAGACTAGGTGGCTCCCAGATGAACATGTAAATCCCATCACTCAGCTTTGTTTTTCAGTCTCTCTGCCTCTGCCTGTTTTTGCAGCCTTTATTTTATTACAAGACATGAAGAGGAATAAAACTCCCATTTATCTTATCTGTTTATTTGTATAAGTGTTTCAGTGATTGACAGTTTTGTGCATTAAACTGTGTATGTTTGGGTTTTGTGTCCTGTATATTTTTCCAGCTTTCTTTAGCAGATCCAACACCAGCCCAGCAGATTTGCAGGGACTTGAGAATTACTATTGGATAGTTTGCTGTCTTCAGTTTCTAAAATGATGAGAAAAAACCTTACAAATCTAGTCCTAATCAGAGCCAGATCAAGGCATAGGTATTATAGGTCTGAACCAATAGAGCCCTTGCTCCTGGAGATATGTGCTTTACAATCAAAATATGACACAAGTGAAAATGATACACTGACATCTGCTTGAGTCTGTAGGGAGCCTGGAACAATAGCTCTGAGAGACATACTCCACCTAAAACCTCCCCCAACAGAAGGCCATGTGGTAGGAGGAGAAGAGAGCAGCAGTTCAAGCCCAGCCACTCAAACAGGAAAAACCCTGTCTCCTGGGTTAAATACTGAGCCCCCACTGCTGGCACTCCTGGTAACTAGAATACAACCCTATTGTGCTGCCCCTGCCTCTTTGGGGCAGAGCAATGGGGGAATCCTGTGTTCTGTTGTGCCTCTGCCCCTGGATGGTCTTAATCTAGCTCTGGTCTTGGCTGGATCAAACCACAGTCCCTCATATGGAAGCACATCTTGTGGCCACTGAACCGGTCTCTGATGTCTTCTTAAATAAACAGAACTGTGAATTTCTTTTTCCTTTGTTAGTCAGAAGGATATTTTCATGCACTGGATTTATGACCTCAGATTAAGATATTCGTAAGTGTTAATTTAAAAAAAAAAAGTTTTGCCAATACTCATACTAATAGTAATGTTTTTTATCTTTAATGAATACAGTTCCCCCCATAAATAAGTGCACTGAACTTCTGCTTGTGAGCCCATTCCTGAATATTTGCTTAACACAAAACACTCTGTCTCAAAGGAAATGCTTGTTCATTTTTTGTTTCCCTTAACATCATATTTTTCATCACAATCAACCCACATCCTTTTTTTGTTCTGTTTTCATATCTTGTCATCTCCTCTGGCTCACTAACAATGCATGGAGGAAACTTGTTTTAAAATGCATTCGTCATTTTCTTTTGACTTAATATTAATTAAATCAATTATAGTAACTGTGGTGAAATACCCTGGAACTTTGAAAATCATTTGAATACAACACATAATACTGTCCTTAAAAGGCCTACATAAAATATTAGCAATCAGATGTATGCTATGTCTGACTTCTGACAGCCCTTTCAAGTTGGCCTACTTTACAAGAAAGGACTGCAGAAACTCTACTTTGAAGTGTTTACAGAGTTGGATTTTGTTATCAGAAAAATAAAATAAATGCAAAAGAAAGAGTAAGAGTTAAAATACAACTGAAGTATCTAGCATGCAATGTATAGAGATAAGAGATCCATACCCAAGGATTTAGGACTCTTAGAATTTCAGGAATTCTGGAACCCTTTAAGTTTTCTCAAAGCTCCACTGAGCTGATAAGTCACAGTGAGTGCAAGTATACTTGTTCATAGCTGTGGTGGCACCAGAAACACTCAAACTTTCTATGCATATGTGGGTTTGGATGCATACTGTGCAAGGCCTGTATTTCATATGCTTCAAAGAAAGCAAATTCCACAAACAAGACATGTTTAAAAGAGGTAAAACTCAGTGCTCCAGCTGTCTTGCAAAGCAGGTAAACTCTTAAAAAAACATTAAATTAAAAATTAAAGTTTACATTCAAAATTGTTTTAATTATTGTTTTCTGGGTTCCATGTTCTTAGTAATTAATCTCAATTGATGTATTCTGATTTGAATTTTCTTGTTATACTGTATTTTATGTACTGCTACATTGCACTTACCTAATTTAGCACATATATTTTTCAATTTGGTGTAAGTCAGTTGGTTCCCTTTTGTTTTGTTTGTGCTTTGGAATTAGACACTATCAATATATAAATTATATCACATATTGTTTGACTAGTATGGGGACAAGATATCAGTGGGAGATAATTGTCTGAGTAAGGTGAGAAGGATTTGGCCCTCTCTGTAATGATCTATACAGTTTAGGTCAAATTCTGTCCTCAGGCCACATGTGAAAATTATTATATAACAAATTAATTACAGAAAAATCCTTACTTAAAACTCATTCCAGGGAGCAAAGAAGAATGAAATATGAATGTTCTCAGTATACTCACTGAAATTTTTAAGAAATATGCATGTCTTTGGTGACTTTTCACTATGAATCATTTCTGACTTGTGCCATGCTTTTATTTTTGCAGGTAATGTCTCCAGTGAGAAGAACAGTGTTTCTTTCAACGTACAGAATGGCGATGTGTGTCTTCATGACTTTTCAGGAAAACAGCTCGTATTTCATGAGAAGGATGATGCAGACCACAAAAAAACCCGTGTCTCACTCCGAAGGACTTCAAAGAGGGGAAGCCTACATTTTATTAAGCAAATGTGATTTTTTTTCAAAGCACATTGTTTTACAGTGTAAAACACAGATTTTTACTTTAACTATTTTACATAATGTGAGAAGACCAGAAACTTATCCTTGTTTTATAGACGGTACTGGAGCCTTGAGGCAGTCATGTACTGGGTTGATAATGAGAGTTATAATTGTTTAAAAAGTCATTGCTACTATTTGACAAGGTACTTCAGATACTACATCACAATTGGCACAATTTCCAATTTGATTTTCCATTTCCCCCCCCCCCAAGGTTTAAAGGAAGGTTTGGTTTTAGACTCTTATTTTCTCGGTATAACTACAATTTGTATATCTGAATACAATACATAGTATTGTAAATGTAGGTAACTACAAGTTACACTTAAACAAGATTCTAAATTATCTTTCAAAATGTTAGTTTCAAATTGTCTACTACAACATTTTTAAGATTATAGTTGCAGATTTTATAGCATTGTAAATAAGCAAAACAATATCCACCTTTAAGCATTTTTATGCTATTTTTTATATTTATTTCTTGTAATATAAATTTAAAAATATTCCTTTGTATAGAAAAATTGATATTTTGTTTTAACTTTATTGTTAGAATGTAGTTAAAGTTGATTATTTCAATTAACTTCTGAAGCATTCTACATTCTATATTTATAGGTAATTTGTTCAGTATGTGAAATAATTTACAGTGGTTACAATGTGAAGATGTTCACAAGACAGAGAACTGTAAATATGAACACTGTCACTATAGAACCACTGACTGGGACCCAGGAATACAGTGCATGGGTGTCTTATCAAGGGATAAAACTCCACAGGAGGGAGTGATGGGTAAAGTAGGCAATAGGCTACTAGCTATATACTTGGAGTGAAATCCTGGCCCCATTGAAGTCAACGGGAGTTTTGCCATTGATTTCAGTGGGGACATGATTTCACTCCTAGTGGTCGTAGCAGAAATAAATACGTGGCCAGTTTGCAACTGCAATATTTAAAGAAAAATAATTATCATTAAAAAATAGTAGTTATTATTTAGTAGCCAAGCCAAGTGTTTGTTTCATTATTAAATTGTATAAAAGATCAGTTTCTCTCACATCCAAGTTTCTATTTGTTTTTGGTCTCTGCTGACAGTCAAATCCTGAGGTCCTTACTCAGTGTTTACTTGTTACCTACTCAACTAAAACTTCTAATGATCTGCAGTGAGCGTTTATGAGGAGAGACTAAAAAGACTGGGACTTTTCAGCTTGGAAAAGAGATGACTAAGCGGGGATATGATAGATCTATAAAATCGTAAATGGTGTGGAGAAAGTGAATTAAGGAAGTGTTATTTACTCCTTCACATAACATGAGAACCATGGGTCACCCAATTAAATTGATAGGCAGCAGGTTTAAAACAAACAACAGGACACAACACAGAGTCAACCTGTGGAACTCAATGCCATGGGATGTTGTGAAGATCAGAACTATAATGTGGTTCAAAAAAGAATTAGATAAGTTCATTGAGGACAGGTCCATCAATGGCTATTAGCCGAGATGGTCAGGGACACAACCCCATGCTGTGGGTATTTGTAAACCTTTAACTGCCAGAAGCTGCGACTGGATGATGGGATGGATCACTTGATAAAGTACCCTGTTCTGTTCATTTCCTCTGAAGCATCTGGAACTGGTCATTGTCAGAAGACAGGATGCTGGGCAAGATGGACCATTGGTTTGACCCAGTATGGCCATTCTTATATTCTTATGTTTGCCTGAATAAGGACAGCAGGATTAGACGCTATATGCATAATATCTCATAATAGATAGAGAATGTCGCCTTCCTCCTTATGTTCTTGCACAAGGTCTGAGTGTAGCTGGAGTCCTTGGGTCCAGGAGTGCAAAGACTGCTACCAGCTAGTACCCACAGTAGTACCAGCCCCCTGAAGGAGATTACTAGGGGGCTGGGTTATGCTGGCCCCCTACAGAGGAGGAACAAATGCTGTACTTCCTTCGAGGTTGGTGCACTTGCAGCATTCCTTGGGGAACCCTGGAAACACTGTTCTAGAGTGGTGAGCATTGGTACTGCCTCCTACTTTGGACTCTGTTGCAATGCAACAATTTGAACTCTTAACATTCTCACAAATGTCAAATCCTTCTGTATTCATACAATACATGGGTTCTGTTTGTCACCTATTTCTGAGACTGTCCTGAGCACATTTGTATATAGTGACAATTTAAAACATGTGTTCTATTTACCCACAAGAGTTGTAACTGTTGTTGTGAGAGTTGTGAACCAGATGTAAGAATGATCATGGTACCACAATACAAACACTAATAATCTAGGCATGCATTTCAGTTAATGCTTTAGCTTTTTGGCTTAGGGGCCTTTGCACTGTTTCTTATAAATACAAGAAAACTAAATAATTTTATATTTTCAAATGTAAAAAATAAATAAATTTGTAGTAAGTAATGGGCATGAGCTATGGAATTTATTTCATTTAGATAATATGCAATTATAAATTATCTATTTACATTTCTCAGAATAATATGATCCAGGCTACCTGTCCTATAGGAAGAAATTCTATCAGGCCCTCTATATTTGTTTAGGTTCCACCTTTCATGGTTTTAGCAGCCCTACTCTTCATAGAGGAGGTTTGAACATGAACCCACCCAGAGCTGGTGAGTGCCACCCTATGAGTCTGCTGGAGGCGAGAACATGGTGTGAGGAGTGCCAAACGGCTATGTTTCTGTCCAGTATTCTGATTCCCTGCAAAAAAGCATGTTACACCACCATTAAACTGCTTGGATTCTTAACTTGGTTTTATTTTTGCATCCAGTGTGTCCTCCTTGCATTTTGCATCCTTTTCATTTGATTTCTTGCTCGTAAGAGTTATCACCTACATACCCCCTCTCTATTAAAATAAGTAAACATCTCTCATATATAATAATGCTTTTGGATAATAATGTTAGATAGAGTAAAATCTATAGCTTGGGTTCAAATGTCTACCATTTTCACATAATATTGTCCAATATACCGTATCACTTTAGCTCAGTGAACAACCTCCCCCTATTACCCCACTTGAGAAAAATGCCTGTACAACCACCTTTGTAAGAACTCATTTGGTAGTGGGTAAAGAGATGTTCTGTTTAAATTTTCATCTGAAATGTTTCATACTGCCTCACAGAAAGCATGTTAAATGCCAGTACATTGCTTAAACATTTTAGGGATGTATTAATCAAAGTTTTAAGTAATACAAATTACTAATCATTTGCACTTATACAACCACTTCAGATGTGTGCCTGTCCAAGAACATGCTGGACTCTCCAGTTCTCCCAACAATAGCATTGCTACTTAAATGGCATCTTCTGCTAATCAGAATTTCTTCTAAACAGGGATGAAAGGCCGTCCACCAGGGCTTCTTGGCTGGGAGTCTACTGAATTGGCAGAGGGAAACACTTTCCTTGGACTGTTTGTTATGTCTACACAAAGTCCAAAGAAACAATTGCTTGCTATTGAAGTCAAGATGATTAGAAAACATGTTACAATGCCCAGTAAGACACTGCTTGTTGTATTGCCAATGCCTGTGTCAAATAGAAGTGGGCAGGTGGCTGGGGGGCGGGAGGGAAGAGAGAGGGGAAGAGTTAGAAATGCCTGCTTCTGCTGCCAGTCTGCCAAGTAGGGGAGAGGTAGCTGTGTAGGTGAAAGCATCCCAACTGAAGACAGGCAGCTGGTGAGTTGCAGCAAGCAGGAAAAGAGGGAGGGGAAGAGAAAGAAAACCCAGAACTCTTTTAGTCTCTGCTACTATCTTGATAGGTAGCTGTTGCCAAAATACTATTTATACTGTGCCACAGGGTTTGCATGACCTATTACTGACAAATACTGTGATGGCCTTATTAGGGTTTGGGAATTCAATCCAGACCAGCGAGGGATTGTGTCACCATTTTCCCTGTAACTTGGGTGCCTCACAATTCTTTGCTATTGTAGCTCCCAACCTGGGCCTCTCACAACACTACCAGCATGCAGGTCACACCCAAAATGTCTGTGTGCTAAACAGCCCTGGTTCAGCAGCTCTGACCCCAGCAGCCTGTCTACAGCCATAGCCCCACACTGGCTTCAACCAGCTTTGGTTACTACTTGCAGGGTGACCCCAACACACACCCTGTATTTTCCCAAAACCATGTGCCCTGAAGTGTCCGGCCCGGTCCTGGACAGTTCAGAGAAATAATATGGTTCATTTGTTCCTCTAAAGACACAAAAACATGACACAACTTATTAACTTAACTGGGGTGAGTAAACCCTTCCCTTAAAACACCTCACTGAGTTGGTTTATAGTAAAATAAAACAAATTTATTAACAATAGGGCATAGGTTAAGTAATGTTGAGTAAGAAGGAATAAAGTTAGGGAAAAAAGTCAAAAAAGCAAACAGGATGTTAGGAATTATTAAAAAGAGAATGAGACGGAGAATATCTTATTGCCCTTATATAAATCCATGGTACACCCACATCTTGAATACTGCGTACAGATATGGTCTCCTCAGCTCAAAAAAGATATACTGGCATTAGAAAAGGTTCAGAGAAGGGCAACTAAAATGATTAGGGGTTTGGAACAGGTCCCATATGAGGAGAGATTAAAGAGGCTAGGACTTTTCAGCTTGGAAAAGAGGAGACTAAGGGGGGATATGATAGAGGTATATAAAATCATGAGTGGTGTGGAGAAAGTGAGTAAGGAAAAGTTATTTACTTGTTCCCATAATATAAGAACTAGGGGCCACCAAATGAAATTAATGGGCAGCAGGTTTAAAACAAATAAAAGGAAGTTCTTCTTCATACAGCGCACAGTCAACTTGTGGAACTCCTTGCCTGAGGAGGTTGTGAAGGCTAGGACTATAACAGCGTTTAAAAGAGAACTGGACAAATTCATGGAGGTTGAGTCCATTAATGGCTATTAGCTAGGATGGGTAAGGAATGGTGTCCCTAGCCTCTGTTTGTCAGAGGGTGGTGATGGACGGCAGGAGAGAGATCACTTGATCATTACCTGTTAGGTTCACTCCCTCTGGGGCACCTGGCATTGGCCGTTGTCAGTAGACAGGATACTGAGGCTGGATGGATCTTTGGTCTGACCCAGTACGGCTGTTCCTATGTTCTTAAAAGGTTACAAGCAAATAAAAGTGAAAATCATCTAAAAGTCTAAAACTTAACCTAGCAAGACACAGGCTTTGTGATGGTTTCTCTCACCTATCTTCCTTCTTCCCAGCAATGGCTGACTTTCCCTCCATCAGGACTTTCCACAGAAGTATAAGGTGCTCGCTTCCCTTGTCTTCTTAGGTGAAAGATCTTTATGTAAGCAAGTCTCTCACCAATATTCAGTTCTAGAGACTTCAGCCCCTCCTTGGTTGAAGGACCCATCTTTCTCAGCTTGCAAAAGCACTGTTCTTCTTCAAGGAATGTCCCTGTGGGTGCTCCACTTCAGGTGAATGTGTGTCCTGGCGCCTTTAGTCAGAGAATCTCAGCAACAAAAGCTCATCTGAGTTGTGCATTCACTCTCCCCATCTCGCACCGTTATCGGCGCCTATCTAGCGCAGAGCGACTAGACCCCCCCCCCCTCATTTCCTTCTCAACCACCCTTGGGCTGAGATGAAACTCCCAGCAGTGTTAAAATCAATAGTTATCTTTAGGATTAGAATAGTCTTTTAGTTTGCTAGTTAGATTTAGTTACCCCTTCCTCCCTATTTCTTTCATTCAAAATTTTTTTCCCCTTCCTTTTCCCCCCAAGTTTGAATATCCCTTAGAATAGTTTGTGTTCACCCTTAGGGCTGAACCGCTACAATTTGATGGACTTCAAGCATACCCTTTCCTGCCAGGAGGCGATCCTGGTCTCAGACAGACACTCGCAGTGCGTCCAGTGTCTAGGTCAGGCACATGTCCCACAAAAGTGCTCTCACTGAAGCAACTAAAAGTCTCAGGCCAGGAAGGCCAAAGACCTAGGTCTTAAACTTATCCAGATGGAGAAGTCTCTGTGATCAGCATTCGATCCCAGACAGTAGACACCCCCCACCCCGGACAACAGTCTCGTACGACCCCTTCTGAAAGACAACTTTCACCCTCCTCACAGAGGAAGGCTCACTCCTCCAAAAAGGCAGCAAGGAAAAGAGCATCAACCTTACTTATCTCAGCGACGCCGTAATCACCACTCTTCGGTACTGACGTATTTCTGGTATGCACGGTACCATGTCAACCCACCTCACTTCTGGCTCCTTCATTTTCCAGCAAGGAAGAAGACAGTGAGGAGAAGGGTGCTTTTTCATCACACCATTCGTCTCCCATCCATACTTCAGCATTAGGCCTATCTGTACAGCCTAAATCTCACCACGGGGTTGACACCTAGACCTGGTATGGCCACCCATGGATGCCTATGCCATTCCCCATGCATTGGCTCTACTGAGGGGCATACAGGAACAGTACCCTGGCCCCCAAGCTCCTACAGGGAGAGGATTAGATCTCCCCCACTACTTTCAGTGGCTGCACCATCAGAGCACCCTGAGGAAAGCTTTGAAGAACAAGAGGAGGCCCTGAAACAAGAAACGACACCACCAGTCAACATTTCCTCCTTTTCCCCAGACAAGGCCATAATGCCCCCACCACCCACAGTTCCAGATGATTTCAAACATTTCCAGGAGCTCTTCAAAAGAATCGCCTAGAGATCCCTCTAGAGGAAGTCTGAGAGTTCCAACATACATTACTCGACATTCTCCAAACTTCATCTCCATCGAAAATTGCACTTCCAATACACGAGGCACTTATGGAGCTGGCTACAAACATATGGCAGACCCTGGCAACAATACTGTCCACTTGCAAGAGAATGGAAAAAAAATATTATGTCCCCTCAAAGTGGATGGCTGGACTTTTTATTTTCTCACCCCACATAAAACTCTTTAGTGGTTGATGTCGTCAATTAACGAGGCAGACAACACCAACCCAGATCCACCCCATATGACAAAGAATGGAAACAGTTGGATCTATTCATCAGCCATTCTTCAATTTTGGATTGCCAATTATGCTGCACTGATGGCGAAATATGATCACACAAATTATTCCAAACTGATGGACTTTATTGACTACATACCATAGGACAAAAGAGACCAATTTAAAGCCATCATCCCGGAGGGCCATCTCCTAGCCAGGACTTCCTTACATGCAGCAGACATGGCAGCACTCTCCACAGCCAATACCATGGTTATGTGCCGAGCTTCATGGCTTCAATCTGTCCAGTTCCCACCATGGAAGACCTCCCTTTTGATGGCCAGAAGCTGTTCACAGCAAAGACTGACAAGTCCCTCCACACCTTGAAGTACACTTAGGTGACCCTTCATTCCCTTGGGATATACACACCTGTATCAAGTAAAAAACAGGGTAAATACTATCCCAGCCAGCATACAAGGTCTGCCCCATACACCCAACAACAGAGGCAATATGACACACAAAAGCTCAGACAGAGACTTCCAAAGTATCGACCACCTCCAGCTCAACCATTGGTGTCCCAGCAATCCTCTGCAAAACAACAATTTTGAGGGTTTGGTCAAGGGTCTGAGAGACCTCCCCCATTCCTCAGTGCTGACACCATCACTAACCATCTCCATTTTGGACATTGTTTGACTCCTTTCTATTCGGCGTGGAAATCCATCACCACAGACAAATGAGTTCTAGAAATAATCCACACAGGCTATTTGATTCACCTCCCGCCCCCCTTCAGGAACCCCTCTCACAAACATCTTCTATGGCAAGAAGTAAACCACCTCCTAAATCTGGGTGCTGTGGAGCTGGTGCCATCAGTGGGAAGTTGTTTTATTCTCACTACTTCTTAACCCAGAAAAAGAACGGAGGATGGAGACCTATTCTAGACCTCAGACAATTCAACAAATTTGTAAGGGTCCAATGGTTCAGGATGGTCACTTTAGCAATAACACCAGCACTGGAACAGGGGGACTGGTCCTTGGCCCTTTACCTCCAAGACACCTATTTTCATACATCCCACTCACAGGGGGTTCCTCAGATTTACTCTGGGAACAGAACATTAGCAATACAAAGTTCTACCTTTTGGCCTTTTGACAGCACCATTGGTGTTTTCCAAAATGTTTGTGGTAATGATGGCACACCTCCGCAAGCAGGGAGATAACTCATCCTATCACAGATTCTCCTCAGTTACTGCACAGGGTGAGTAACCTTCTCTTCCCTTGTGTCTTTCTAGTGATGGATGCTAGAGATGGCTTCTGTCCTTGCTTATATCTTCCAAAGTTCAATTGACTTGTTTCAAGAGGCAGGGGGACCTCATGCTGTTCTTCTCGTCCTGCGGGCTTCCCATCCCCCTGAATGATTTCTACATAAATGGGGCTTCCATTGTTTTTTATTCCACAGTGCTTAATTTACACCGGAGACAAGTAGATAGCTGTGACATTCCCTCCTGTCTGGGCAGACTGCACAGCCCAATATCAATGAGCATCCACAATCCCCCACAGAGTGCCAATACATACTTTTCATAATGATATTAATCAGGGCCGGCTCTAGGATTTTTGCCGCCCAAAGCGAAAACAATTTTGGCCGCCCCTCCCCCCCGTTTTTTAGTTACCCCACCCCCAACCCCGCCTCAACTCCGCCCCTTCCCTGCCTCCTCCCCCCAGGCTTTCGAGCCTAGGAGGGAGGGGGAGAAGCGGCGCCCGTGCCGCGGCCGCTCGGGATCTCCCCCTCCCTCCCAGGTTGAGAGCCTAAATTCCAATTTCAGGGCTCTGGCTAGAGGGTTTAAGGAACTTCTGCATAGTAATTCTCCTTACCCCATCCTGTATTGTATACGGCAACACTTCCATAGTACAAAGACTGAATTCTCTGGTCTCCATTTCCATATATTTACAGTCAGTCACAATCAATTTGGGAATCATGTAAAAAATACAGAGTATTACAACATGAATGCTTTTCAATAACATTTTTAATTCCACATGCAAATCCATTGAAGATGTTTAGGCGTGGTTTTTCTGCCTTCAACTATTTTGAAATTTCCCTTATGGGGTTAAACAGCCACTCACACTTCTGGTTCTTTTTTATTTTGGGGAGGAGGGGAGGGAGCCAGTGGCAGGTCAAGGAATTATAGGTTTTGCAACTGTCTGTTGTGCACATGCAGGTCAGGCATCTTTATTTGAAATCAAGACATGGAGCTCTGTGCCATATTGGGAAACTCTACAGATTTTAATAGAGTTTTACCAGTGTAAAACAAGAGTGACAGTGGTAAATCTGGCCAAAAGTGCACATTTCAGCTGTCCATTACATCCCTAATGACTGCTTATAAGAAAAACAGTTTAATTTACAACTGGATACTGTAAATCTTCTATCTTCGTTAATTAATTTAAAAATAAAAGACTAGAGTTGAATGCAACAGACGGATGGTGATAATCTCAAATCTGGTTTCAGTGCCAATTTGTTTTTCAGGTTAAAAAACAGTTCATTTTCAAGCAAATGTCCTTACTTTTACTAATGGCATCTTATAATATTAAATAAAAAACATAAAATCCAATTTACTTTGTACTTTTTATTGTTATTTTTGCATTTCTCAGCTTGGACAATGGGAATAGGCTACTCTTTTTCACTTTTGTTTCTAATGACTTTCTAGTTAATTTCACTTTCTTATGCGTTAACACACTGTTCGATCTTTAAGATCCTTATCTTGCAAGCTGCCCCACACAACATTACGTTGGCTTCAACAGAGCTCCATGTACGCATAGGGGTCTGTGTGCAGTAGCTTGTGAGTGCACAGCCTGAGTCACAAATATTGTAGGGGAAAGTGTATTGGTTCTTAGACTCCCCCCTCCTACCAGCCTGTTAATTGGAACTTTTAAAATAACTATTTCATGGAAACATTCCTATTGATCTTAGGCTTTATACATATTGATAGTTGCTAAAGGTAAATAAGGAGTCAAATTTTCCTTGAATCTGAAAGCCTCCCTAGACACGCATCCTGCAAACATTTATGCATGTGCTTAGCCTTACTAGCATAAGTACTCCCTTTGACTTCAGACACACGGACTGCTCATGGTAGTAAAGTTAAGCATGTTTGTAAGGGTTGCAAATGCAGGCTCTTAAACTCTTCCAGGAATCTCTTTAGAGAGAGCCACCCCCCTCCATATCACTAAATTCACTATTGCCACCCCTCCGTGTTCAAAAATCATGAGTCAGGCAATCCCAAAAATCAGGTAACTGGATGCAAAAGCCTGAGACTTAAAAAAACAACAACAACATACCAATAAATGCTTGTGTCTCTTTAGTTACCCCTGTTTTTTTGATCCTTCAGGGTTCCCAGTATCCAACTTTTCTCAGCTGCCATGAGGACCTTTTTCAAATGAAATGCCAGATTCTTTCTTAATAACATGACTCCAGGAGTTGGGGCTTTCAGAAAACAAACACACCAAATATCTCAAGAGCTGGCAACTAGCAGCGCTGGTACCCAGGTGGGAGATCGGACTCCGGCGCAGTCTCTGCCTAGCGGTGCATGAGACGCCAGGGCTGCTAGAGAAGGACGAGCGGGGGCGCTCCGGCGAGGAGCTGGGAGATTTCCCGCAGCAGCGCGGCCGCCCCGCCCGGGCAGAGGGTCCGGCACAACAAGGCGGCTCCCCGGGATGCTCCGGCAGCGCCGGGCTCAGTCCGCGCTCTGCTCTCGCTGAGAACTAGGCTGCCGCTGCCCGGGTCCTAACAGCAGCGTAAAGCCGTTATTGATGCCAAAGGGCTTTAAAAATACACCCAAGAGAAAGTCCCCTCCTAACTCAAGCCTATTAGAAGCACAACGATATCAGCGGTGAGGTGGGTTTTTTTCTCGTTTCTCAAGAACAAGCGGTGGTTCTATTTGGGCGCCAGCCGCTCTATTGTCCTTGCATGGCCTGTGCGCGAGCGAGCGAGCTGCCGCGGGAGGGCGGGGCGGGTAGAACCCAGGTTTCCCCTCCCCCGGCTGCAGCAGCCCGGTCCCCGCTGCCGCAGCCCCGCGGCACCTGTCACTCAGCCGCCTGCCAGGGCGCGGAGCTCGGTGCGAGCGGCCCAGGGCCTGCCCGCAGGGGGAATGAATGGTCCCAGCCCCGGGGGGCTGCTTTGCCTTCCTCGCCCCCGCAGCCGCTAGCCTGGGCAACGGACTGGGTTGCTGCTGGGAAAGACGTTCCTCCTCCCACGGCAGCAGTCCGGAGCGGGGCAGGCAGAGGATGGGGCGCCCCGGCTGCCCTTCGGCAGGTGAGTGGCTGCAGAGTGCCGAGCTGCGCACATCTATCCGAGCGGGTGACTGACACCTACAACTGGCTGCGCTTCGCTGGTCGGGGACATTACCAGACATTCAGAGCGATTCGGGATTCGGCAACGAAAGGCGATTGTTGGCCGGTGTTAGTAACTATGGTAAAGAAAACAGGCAAAGCAGCCATCGGCCAGTCCCTTAACCCAATCGTATATTGAGATTAGATCAAATTGGTCCCCCCACCCCAACCCCCAGAGCCCGGTTGTGTGCGAAATTCTAATCAGCTGGCGAAGAGGCGAGTCACAGCATCGCTGGCTGTGACACACACTCTCTGGAATGCGGCAGCCTTGGACAGGGCCGGATTAACTTTTTGTGGGCCCAGCGCCAAACATATTTGTGGGCCCCCATGGGACAAGGTGCAGGGGGGCGGGATGGTCAGTCTCCAGAGTGAAGGGCGGGCTGGGGGCAATGAGGCACAGCGCGGCGGGAGCAGCCCTGCTCAGCAGGAGGGCACTGTTTACAAACCTGCAACTGCCAGATGCACACTGGCCTGCCCAGCCCTGTGGTGCCAGCATCCCCCTTCCCCTTGAGCAGGCCCACACTGCCCCTGTGCCCCACCCTTATGCCCAGTGCCCCCTCGCCCAGAGATCTCCACCACAGATCTCTATGCCCAGCCCCCACCCCCACCACAACTGCACAGCACCCTGCACACCACACCGCTCGCCCAGCACCCCCCGCCCATAGACCTCCCCACTGCCCACCATCTTCCCCACAGTCCCACCATCACAGCTGCACAGCACCCCATAGTCCTGAGGAGATTCTGCACCAAAAAAATAAAAATTCTGCAAATTTTATTTGTCAATAAATAAATGTGGAGGCTCCAACATGGCAGTGGGGTGCACAGGCCACTGGTTGCATGGAGGTGGGAGATGACCCTGCAGCCTCCCTCCACCCCGGGACAGGGACTTGGCAGTGAGGCTGCACCCGACCCTGACACAGTGCAAGGGCCAGGCCTTCCCCAGAAACACCCTGGGGCCCTGCCCCCCTGTGCCAGGCACACCAGGTGTGGGTGAGCAGGCTCAGCCCGGCAGCAGGATCCAAGTGCAGAGGAACTTAGTGTGGGAGGATCCAGTTGGGGGTAAGAGAGTTCTCTGTGGGGCAATCTGGGTGCGGGCGGCTCAGTGGGAGATCTGGATGCACAGAAGCTCATTGGGGGGTTCCAGGTGCAGGGGCAATGGGACTCTGCAGGGGATCCAGGTGAAGGTGTTTGGGGCTCAGCAAGGGAGTCTAGGTGCAGGGGAGTTGGTGTTCATTTGGGTGGGGGTCCAGGTGGTTGGGGCTCAGTGGAGAGGGTGTCTGGGGGGGCTCATCAGAGTGGTACAGATGCAGGGGAGGTGGGGCTTGTCAGGGTGAGGGTTCAATGGGCCTGCTTAACAGGGGAGCCCCAGCTTCTGCCAAGGGGATGCCGCATGCTGGACTACAGCTTTCCTTTTGCCCCCATTTCCTTCTCTTCCCATCCCATGCCCCTTCCCCACCGCTCCATCTCCTCCTCATCCCACCCCCTTACTGCCCCTGCTTCCCCCATCCTCTTCTCTTCCCCATCCCATGCCCCTTCCCCACAGCTCCATCTCCTCCTCATCCCACCCCCTTCCTGCCCCTGCTTCCCCCATCCCCTTCTCTTCCCCATCCCATGCCCCTTCCCCACAGCTCCATCTCCTCCTCATCCCACCCCCTTCCTTCCCCACTGCCTCTTTCCCCCTGCCCCCACTTCCTGTGCCCCCTTCTCTTCCCCATCCCATGCCCCTTCCCCACCGCACCATCTCCTCCCCAGGCTTGGGAGGGGAACTGCCCCCCAGCACGAGCTGGCAGAGCAGAGCGGGTTGGGGCCGGATCGCTCCACTTCCTGCCACCCAGTGATTGCAGGGCAGGCCCGACCCTGCACTCACAGGGCAGTGGGAAGCGGAGTTACCCGGCCCCAGCCCGCTCTCCTGTGCTTCCCTGGCTCCTGGAACCACCCCTCTGCACTCACTGACCGCGCGGCTGGAGGCTGGCAGAGCGTAGCGGGCTGGGGCCGGGTCAATTCACTTCCCACTGCCCAGTGAGAGCAGGGCGGGCCTGACCCCTGCTGCAGTCCCCCGGGATTCGTAGCTCAGGAGAGGGGACTTGAGGGGGAAGGGGCGGGGTGGGGGTGGGGCTCGGGCGGAGCAGGGGTGGAGCAGGGGTGGGAAGAGGCGGGGTGGGGGCGGAGCAGGGGTAGGGGCAGCTTTCCTGGCTGGCTCAGTCATCTGGGTGATCAGGCTGGCCGGGGCCTCTTCTAACTCTGGGCCCGGCACCATGGTAAACCCGGTACTGGCCTTAGACCTGTTAAGTACTGAACACAATTCTTTGTGACAGGTTTCAGAGTGGTAGCCGTGTTAGTCTGTATCATCAAAAACAATGAGGAGTCCTTGTGGCACCTTAGAGACTAACAAATTTATTTGGGCATAAGCTTT
>NW_020664374.1:18634009-18662175 GCF_002925995.2 Terrapene triunguis | reverse complement strand
AAAGCTTATGCCCAAATAAATTTGTTAGTCTCTAAGGTGCCACAAGGACTCCTCGTTGTTTTTACAGTTCAGTGTGTCCCTGTATGTTTCTTAGATATTGAACTAAAGAGCTGTATTACCCGCTGGACTGAATCCCTATCCATGGGTAGGGTTACAGCACAGAAACTATAAACAATTGCTTACAGTTATTGCATACAAAGGATGATTGTATCCATATAAACACAGTTCATATGGTGCAGTAACTAGCCCATGCATTTTAGGTGTTATAAAATGATATAAAATATATTACTTCTGTCATATATATTCCTTATACACTGGAGTAATATTGCTTGTTTATGGATCATAATGATAGCATGTAGACTTGTGATAATTAGGATTATATATGACAGAAGTAATATATTGCAATATGTAAGTTAGGTGTTAAAATAGTGCACTCTGTTCTTGGCCTGAATTCCCCCCCCCCCCCCACCTTTCATAGTGGTATGAACATAACATCGAGAAAATAAACCAATCATTTGTGGCATCTGATTATGTGAGAAGCATGTAGATAATGTCCATGGTGCAGTATGCACATTGATTACTGGCCAGGTTAGTCTGGCCAGGGTTTGCATGTAGATGAAGGGGTAAACCCTCTCTATAATCCCTGCTTTGTTGACAGCTGCTCTGTTTATTTTGGAACAAGGGCATCAGTTGCTAGCAAGTGTCACAGGAGAGCTTGCTGCATGAATGAACCAGGAAGAAGAAGAGCTGCTTCAGAGAGAGGATCCCAGCCGCGCTTTCTCCTCCTGCAGCTCTGAAGTGTGGGAGGGAGACACACACACACAAAGAGAGAGAGACAGAAATCCCAGGTCTTGGGGAGATGAGAAGCAGAAGCAACTCTGGAGTCCGCTTGGATGGCTATGCCCGACTGGTTCAACAGACCATTTTATGTCACCAGGTGAGTGCAGAGTCAGCGCAGAGAAGAGTGGGACCCTTACACTCCTTCACCAACCCTGTTGGGCCTTTATTTTGAGGGAGTTTTTTCTCTCTTATTAATGTTTTTTTTTTAATCTTACTCATTTTTTCAGTCGGCTCTGTGGGATTCCTGATATGAATTCAGCGGACTGGTTAATTGCTTAGCGGACATGACCGTACAGGTTTGGGGCAGATCCAAGAGCAGCCCATGCTTTTGGAGTATGTGTGTGGAGCTCATTGTTGTATGGAGTGGAGTATGTTGGTTCAGCATGTTGCAATAGGGAGCAGAGTATGTTTGTACAATCTGTTATTCTAGGAAATAGAGTGTTTGTGGAGAGTTATGCTATGAAGTATTTCTTATAATGTGGTATGGTATGAGGTGGAGTTTATTGTACAAAGTAAGTGGAGTATTAGTTTAGGAAGAGAATAGAGAGAGGTGCACTGAGGCAGTGCTACAGATAAATATCCTGTACTGTATTCATTCTATAATGTGGATATTGGACATGCAGCATTCATAACCATAGAAAAATATTGTCTCTCTAAAGTAAATGGTGGCTTCTTTTCGTTTTGAGTGGGCATCAAGTAAAATTAGTCACTGTAACTCGACAAGGATACTTAGTAGCTGATTATACAAGACGTGAAAAAGCATGTCCATTGTATGTGGAAACCCAGTGAGTTCTTAACCACCAACAATGACGTTAAAATAACATTTATGTTCAATGGCTTGCCTTCACTCTCAGATATGTGAGCTTGCATCGTTGTGTATCTTTTGAAACTGGTGAACGTAGGCATAATGGTGACTTCTCATCTCCCCAAGTATCTTTTGAAACTGGTGAACGTAGGCATAATGGTGACTTTTCATTTATCTGAAAGTAAGACTGAATCCGAAATAGAGCTGGTTCAGTTGCCAGCAAACATAATTTGTTTAGTACGTGTCTATTGCAATACACTTCATACCAGAATCTTTGGACTGATTCTCCTCTCAGTTACACTGAAAATCTACAATCACTATGTTAACTTTAGTGGAGTGACTTCAGATTTATATCGTACTGTAACTCAGATCAGACTCTGACCCCTTGTTGTGTGGCTTGGATACATAAATAGTAAAAGAATGACCCTGTCAAGGCTGGTAGGCAAAAAATGTGACCTACTAGATATGTTTTTGCTCATGGACATGCATAAACACCTACCATAGTGTTCTCCATTTGCTCAGCTCATCATTTTCATCCTTAAGAACAGACATAAGGTGCAGAAAAGTTACAGTGTCCTTGAGATGGTGTGGTTCAATTAAAATAGTTCAGCATATAAAGATGAGAGCAAGGAATTTTTTCCATGAGTCAGTTTCCAAATATACTTATTACTAAGCACTGAAAGAGGCTGCAAGGCAGTGGAGGAGGGTGTTACAGACCCAAACCTGCTCCCGCTGAAGTCAATAGGAGTTTTGCCATTTCGTATATTTGTGAATTACTGTGTTTGGATAGTATTTGTTATAAGCAAAACAGAAATCTAATAAAAAGGAATGATATATTTAGTGTATACTGGGGTAGATTATTGGTTTTATTCTGATTTATACTAGCTGACCTATAATCTTCAAATCACACATTACATTTTTTGTGCAAAATATAAGTGAAGAACTCTTTCTTTTCTATGGAACGGTCAATATTGAGAAGAGTTTGATCTTTAAAAAGAAAAGCCAATTTCCCTTTAGACACTGATCATCTGATCAGAGGGAAAATTGTTATCAAAGCAGTGCTTGTACGCACGTGAACAGTAAAATGGGTGCCATTATTTCTTTACAGGCTTGAAAAGTACACTTTTCATAACAGCAGTACATTTAAAAAGAAAGTATTGTTCACTTACCTAAGGGGATTCAGTGCTTTCTTTGAGAAACATGATGTTCAGGAATTAGTTTCTAGGATAAAAATCCAGTGCTAAGCATTTAGCATGCTAGGCATTTTGAAAAACAAGTATCGTAGTAGTAGTAGTAGTAGTTGTTTTGTTTTTATTTACGTTCATATTACACAAAGACAGATCTCTTTTAAAAGCAAAATTAATTTAGAAAATATGTGTTCTGAGCCAGGCCTACATTCCAAATGCTGGCTGTCATCCTGCCCAGAGGTGTGCACAGGGGGACCCCCTGTGTCTGCATGGAGCCACATTGAAGTCAGAGCTCCTTGCAGGACTGGTGCCATAGTGAACATTCTATTTTCTACTAACATATATGACCCTCGCAGTGTATAGACATCTCTGTGATAGGTGCTTTAGAAATGCAGGTGGATAGATTAGATTTAAGTCCTTAATTTGAATTAATATGATGGAGAAGGTGTAGCTATGATCATATATTAGTTGATGATGAGGAAAATCCAGTGGGGAAAATGTTCAATATGTCTCCTCCATGTGCAATATCATTATTCTTCTGACACAGTTATTTTATTTCTATAACAATTTTTATTTAAAGATTATTACACTATATTATTTATACCCTCTATAGCCCAATGTACAGAAGAATAATGACTCAACTATTTTATTTCACTCATCGATTTAGGTTGGGTTTTTTTGCATTTTTTGTGTTTTATCCAATGTCAATATCCATTTTATGGACAAATTTTTAAGTTTTTCTTTTTTAAAAAAGTATTACATGGGGTACTTAAGGAGAAAAGAATATGTAGCTAAAATAGAAACCACTTCTGACTATCTTATTTTTTTATCAGCTGACATTTAGTGGTCACAAAAATACATTACATTCAACTTCATACAGTCAAACCCAGCTGGAGTTTCGTGAAGGTCTGACTTTAATATCAGTGCTCTGCTAGATCAAAGCAGAGGTTATATAAGCCAATGTGTTCACTAAAATATGCTCTGAGTGCAACTCTGATCTCAGTTATCCCAATTTAATTCTGTAGTCGCTCCAGTGTAGTAAATGAAATTACTCCATTTTTACACCAGTGACAGTGATATCGGAATCTGATCTTTTTTTAGTAGATTCTTGTTTCTTGTTTCCGGACAAATAGATGTAATGAAATGCAAATATATTAAATAGAAAGAGACACAGCACACACAATTAAGTAACAATTTAAGGCCTCAGTCTGGCAATCAGATCTCTGCAACAGAGCCTTCTGTCCTTGCAGAATCCCATTGACTTCAGTGGGGTACCTTGGCACATGGATTTGCTCAGGCAGATCTCATTGGGAGGCCCCCATCCTACAAACTAAATTAAATTTTATAATCACATGGTGGGCCTAATGTTACACGGTGCCCTGGCATTCTTTTGATATCCATGGGAGTTGAGCATACCCAGTACCTCATAGTTCACACTCAGTATCTTGCAGGGGTGGACTCTTTGTATACTAGCAGGGAGTAGCTGAAAAAAAAATCCTAATTTTTAAGAGTAAGCATTTTATGAAGCAAACTTTTAAAAATATTAGTCAGTTAATGTTTCTTCCTGTGAATTGATGGTACCATAATGCTACAGAATTACCTTTGTTTATGATGTTTCACAAAAGGCCTGATCCAATGTCCATTAAAGTCCAGAGTGGACTTCACTTTTCGATCAAGTCCAGAGTGTCTAGGTTAAGTCCCTCTGATTCTAATGTAGAGGGGGAGAAGGGATTACCTCTAGACCAGTGCTTCTCAAAGCTGGTCCGCCGCTTGTTCAGGGGGGCTGCGGGACGGGCGGCCAGCACATCCCTCGGCCCGTGCCGCTTCCCGCAGCTCCCATTGGCCTGGAGCAGCGAACTGCGGCCAGTGGGAGCCGCGATCGGCCGAACCTGCGGTCGTGGCAGGTAAACAAAACTGGCCCGGACCGCCAGGGGCTTTCCCTGAACGAGCGGCGGCCCGACTTTGAGAAGCACTGATCTAGATCTTGTATGTTTTCTTAACATGGCACCTTTTAAAACTTTGAAAGCAGGCAGGTCCCTGGTAGTTGATGGGTCTCCCAGTGTCTTGTGTGAACATTGACATTTTTGGAGGAACAATCTTAGTGCCGTTTAGAATTTTCCATTGCACAACTGGTACCAGGCCCAGAATGTAGCTGCTAGGGGGCTTGCTGTGCAATCTCTGCAGTGCTAGAATTACAGCCACATAGACTTTCTTTGTACTGCAAGTGAGGGATGAACAAAAAAAGACTGTGCAAAATAGCTAGAAATATGAGATTTGCCTTTGAGGCTCACCCTTCTCCCTATTCTAATTAACTTAGACTGCAAGTGGCTTCTGCTGAATCGTATTTTTTTTTCTGTTCTGCTCTTGTTTTTTTTCCAATTTGGAAATGTTTTGAGCAGTTAATCCCTGTTTAGGCATTTAAGTGACAGCTTTATGAATGGAATATTCCAAATAGCATCAGAGAGATTATTCAGCACTCATCCAATCTCTATTATTTGAACTATAAACTCTTTGGGACAGAGACCGTCTCCACAATGTAGATGTTTATACAGTCTATGTGAGTATGCTGTGTGGCACTGATCCCTGATTTAGGCCACTGAATACAACTTTATTCTAATAATAAATGAAAATACTGATTATACCAGTAATGTTTACCTGGCTGCCACCCGTGTCTTCATTCAAATAATTCCTAAAAAGCCTACGAGAAGACAGGCGATGTTTCCTCCCCCACAAAACTACCTCTTCCCAGAAAATAAGGTTATATAAACATTTAACTGAACCAGCATATGCCAATAATGAGTCAGTGTCTGATTCTGTTATTTGTAACCCTTGTCCTTCTGCACACCAGTCTCAACCCCTGTTTGTTGCTCTCACTAGGGCTTGGTTCTGCACCACAGACATCAGTGGTGCAGGGTCAGGCACTAAATACATGATAAGTTCTTTGAGCTGGGGACCTTCTCTTTTTATTTGTTCTCAATATTGCTAGGTCAGTAGGTGAATCATATGCTCTTGGATGGGATGAGAACCACTCAGCTGTATGTCATAGCCTCTATGCTACTAGCAGTCAAAGGAGATTCTCCTTTACCTCAAGTTTTGGCAGTCTGGTGGGTAGATCAAGGTTGTATGCCACTGTGAATTTTTGAGTGTCCATTGTCTAAGTGCAGGTAAGAGTATGAAGTCTTGTGTGGCCCTGTGTTTCTTACATCATCATTTGGGGGAGGGATAGCTCAGTGGTTTGAGCATTGGCCTGCTAAACCCAGGGTTGTGAGTTCAATCCTTGAGGGGGCCACTTAGGTATCTGGGGCAAAATCAGTACTTGGTCCTGCTAGTGAAGGCAGGGGGCTGACTCGATGACCTTTCAAGGTCCCTTCCAGTTCTCGGAGATGAGATATCACCATTAATTATTATAATTATATGGAAAGTGCTGCTGCAGTTAAATAAGATGACTTTTCAGGTGAATAGTGTGTGCTCTTCTGGTTTTCTTTTCTTTACCATTAGAATCCAGTTACTGGACTGCTTTCGGCCAGCACGGAGGAAAAGGATGCTTGGGTCCGGGACAATGTCTACAGCATCCTGGCTGTGTGGGGTCTGGGAATGGCTTATCGGAAGAATGCAGACCGGGATGAGGATAAGGCAAAAGCCTATGAACTTGAGCAGGTATGTCTAAATATTACATGTAGTAAATTTATTGTTTATCATCTCACAGCTTTTCTTTCATGTGATGCTGATTATTATTTTATGCTGTATTTATAATGCTCCTGTGGCCAGGATATACAAGGGCTTCCAGACACATAGAGTCTGGGCTGGTGCTGGCACTTTCCATCTGTTTCTCTTGGGTACTTATCTAGCCCATGTTACAATAGTATCTGAGCAGCTCACAATGTCTAAGGTGTTTGTCCTCACAACACCCCTGTGAGATAGGGAAGTGCTGTTATCCCCATTGTACAGGTGGGGAACTAAGGCACAGAGAGACTAAGGGTCTCATGGGAAGTCTGTGGTGCAGCAGGAAATTGAACCTTGGTCTCCCAATTCCCAGGCTAGCACCCTAGCCACTGGACCATCCTTTCTCTCTAAACAATTTATAATCTAAGGTCCCAATCCTCCAAACACCCACATGGTTAACTCTAAGCAGTCCCATTAAAGTCAGAATCAATGCACCTAAGCATTTTCAAGATCAGGGTCTAAGAAGGCAAAACATGAGGGTGGCCATGGGGGGAGGAGACAATGTACAAGAAAAGCCATGAGAGTGATAATTGGCACATGTGTTGTTAGTTCCATTGTCTTAAAATTGTAGTATTAATGATTTTATTATTATTATTCATATGGGGAGGGTTGAGGTAAAGGGATGGCAAGAAGAGTGGCTTAATAGGAGCAGTGGGGTGGTCCGGGGTAGGAAGGGATGGAGATTACAGAGGGCTGACAGAGCAGGACTAGCTTTGAAGGGACAGTGAGGGAGAGAAGCAGCATGAGGTTAGGGGAAGAGCCATAAAGTTGATTCTTCCCACTTGGAGACCCTGTTCAATTCTCCCACTCCATATAGTTGGGAGGATGGGTTTGTCCAGTGGGCATTTCTGTAGTGTCCTCTTGCAATTTTGGAGGCAATTGATGAATTTAATGCTTGACTTTAATCACCAACCCATGGTTGCCTTGGAAACCTACTATGGGAGAAATAGTCCAGACTCAGTAATGTGTATTGTCTCTTTGTATTCTGAGGCCATTGCATAACTTCTCAAAATATTCTTGTTTCGGGTACAAAGATGTGCTTAATTACTGGATTTAGGGGAAAATCCTACTGTCACACTGGTGTTGTATTCTGTAATTAGATTTCACCAAGCCAGTGACAAATGTGAACTCCTGGATCACTGTAACAGTCTTACCATGGAGTCACAGACAGTTCCCTGAGACTCTCCAGCCTATCTTGCCACCCAGACAAACTGGACTTTGTGATAAAATGGATACTTACACCAAAAATCACACCACATTTAAGTTGCTTCCCAAGAGACTAGTCACTTACCCCAGATCAATTGGTACTCTAGATCTTGCACCAAAGAAATGCTGGCAGCCAGTTCTATAATAAACTAACTAAAGGTTTATTAACTAAGAAAAGGAAATGAGTTATTGAGAAGTTAAAGCAGGTTAAATATATGCACTGGTGAATCACAGTTCGTAATTCCAAATGTTGGCAGTGATGTAGTAAACTGCCAGTTTCGCAATTTTGTAATAAACTGCCAGTTTCAGGGTACCCAGATTGTCTCTGGGGATCTCTGCTTTGCATCTGCTTCCCTGTAAGAGTCTAAACAGTCCAGAGATTCAGGATCTTTCCTTGAGTCCATACTTCTAGCTTCTTCTTACAAAAAACAAGCTTACAGTGTCACTACCCATGTGGGCTTTTCCTTTGATGACGAAGAGAGAGGAATGCATTTTGAGTCTTTGACCTCCGATCATCACACACAATGACCATTTGCTTTGAAATTAGCACTTTTCTATTTAAGTTCTTCATTTGCATCCAACAAGGCATCTTTCTCCTTTGATGGGTTATTTAGTTGCAGGGGTGTACACAATCTTAATGTTTGCTATTACATTATAATGGGATACAGATAAGTGAAAACAATGCAAGTAACATCCCATTAGTTTTCATGAAGTTTAAACACCAAATACACTCTTATACATTTAACAGTGAGGTGAGAATATCATATTTTTTTCAAGTGACCACATATTAGTTTCCCCAAAAAGCACATTCAGGGCAAAAATCTAGAAAAGAAAACACACGTAAATATATTTCTTTAAAAGTATTTCAGGATGTTCATGTTCACACTCATGGCAGGCCAGTAGTAGAGACCCTGAGCCTTGTCTAATACTGGTAAGTGGACTGGCGACTTTAGACTTTAATTATTCTGTTTTATTCTTACAGAATGTTGTGAAACTGATGCGGGGACTTTTGCAATGTATGATGAGACAGGTAATCTAATAATCCAGGAGTATTTACTCAGTTGCAAGGTCAGATCTGGTGTTTTAACATCAATTTGCGCATGAAAGGGAGAGATTAATTGTGAGAATATGGTATCCCAGATTGAAGGAGTGATTGAAATTCCCAAGACCAGTGGTTCTCTGGAATCCTTTTTTTATGATAAAGAATGCATCCCTTTGACACCTTCCTTAGCCTCATAGATTTGAAACAAATGGCAATACATGCTTTATTAAAATTAAGTAACCGCTCATATAAATGTATTGCATATGAGGAAATACATTTATACCATGCATATCTGTGGACAAGTGCTTGTTATATTTACAAAGCATTTCATTTCAGAGCAGATATTTCTTTTCTTTTATCTGAGACTTCAATTGATTGATTTGTGTGTGTACAGATGTGGGTGTAAGTATTTGAACCTGTGCAATTGCTATGAGCAAAACTCTGCTCTGTTATACTTTTATGACTGGTCACACCTATGACAAATTGCATTTATATCATTTAAATAAATTGCACAGCTGTAACTAAGGCCTCAACTCAGCAAGGCACTTAAGCACATTCTTAAGTGCTTTGCTGAATTGGAGCATATAAGAGTAAGATAACAAAAATCATATTATTTCCTATTCTTGGAGCATGTCCGTTCTTGACTGAAAAGCCTCTTGCAAAGTTTTTTTACTTTAAAATCCTGTGTGTTCTTTTTAGATGGATAAAGTAGAGAAGTTCAAATACACACAGAGTACCAAGGACTGCTTGCATGCCAAATATAATTCAGCCACTTGTGCCACAGTAGTAGGAGATGACCAGTGGGGACATCTACAAGTAGATGCAACTTCCCTTTACCTGCTCTTCCTAGCACAGATGACTGCATCAGGTAAGCAGAAGATGTTTTAGCTGTGATCATTGGTGCAGATTTTTTTGTTAAGTTAAAATGTTGTAACTACCTTCCATCAGAACAGCACAAATAAGTAATTAAAGTTTAATAATGTGAAAATCTGCCTTTCTTCTACAAAATGGAGTATACTAAAAAAATCACCAAAACATATACTTGGAAGAAGCAGCCCTTTGTTATCAGAACTCCATAACTATGTTCTGATTGCCCCCTCTTTCAAATACAAGAGGACAGGATGTGACTACCTATGGGTGTATGTTAGCATTGCTACTGATTGACCAGAGGGTTTTCTCCACTTCTCTATGTACAATGGGAGCACTGTCTCTGTTTTATTATCACAAGATCTTTTAAGAATAAAGAGAAATCTGGGCTGCCTCTTGGGTTTTGTGCATAATACTCTGCATAATGGTTTGAATGGGTTTCCCTGGCTCTACTTTTGCTTGTGAACCTCATGTCGCCTTTTTCTTCATGGGGGCACTCACAAATATCAGCACTTTCCTTTAAGTGCATTACCAGAGAGGATTTGCAGAGGAGTATCTTCCATAAATGAGATGGCAGTTGTATCATTTATCTAGCTGTGCAATGAAAGCAGTTATTGCTTAAACATTGTTCCTAATTAAATATTTAAATGCCCCATGGCAAAATGCCAGAAAAAATAAGGCCGTGATTTACAGCAATCAACAGTGAGCCTCAAGTCTGGTTATTGAGAGTAGGATTCCCAGCCTGAAATGTCCAAGCCAGTCTGAGTCCTGAAGGTACATGCCGGTAGGAAAGCAGATGAGCTATCACTCTGTATGGAGTTGCTTCAAAAATGAAAACTTGCCTCCCATGGCTGCCTTCCCTCTAAATCCACCCCCCCCCCCCCCGGCATGCGTAATATTGTAGAGGTGAAGTGGGGGCTGATACAGTGAGCTGTAACAGAATATCTATTTCCTTTTGGTGCCACACATATGGCTCCTTGATAACTGGCAGGAAAATATCTCATACTCCTGGGATGGAATAAAATATGGTAGATAGAATATGTGAGCAGGGAGTACTACATTTAAAAGTTCTTTGCACTTACAGGGATGTAACGTCTCTGTGAAAAGAGATCTGGATCAGTTGAGACTCGGGTTTATTAAGAAAACAATCACTTGAAGGGCAGTTTCAGTAAAGCTGCTCATGGAGGTGCAAAGCACATAGCGTATCCTGGATCATATAAGTCCGTTGTGCCTGTGAAGGGTAGATGGTAGTTCCACTGCTGCCCTGCCGAGAGCTTAGGGTGGGCTCCATTTTGGATCAGTTGTTGGTAGCCTAATCATGTTCATTTAGTAACTCTCTGAATGCCAGCTGTCCTGACCATGGTTCCCTGCTCACTGGCATCATGTTGTTTGAGTGCTTTACAGATGCCACCCACCATGTGGTCCTCTGGTACCTTCTATCCTCAGGGTCCCTTGCAACTGTCTTCCCCTGCAAAAGTGGGTGTCAAACCTTCCGGCACTCACCCGGTGTGTGAATGTGGCCCTGAGAGTTTTATATTTTGATGAGTCTTCGAAACAAAGAATATGTATTAGTGGCCTTTGAAGTGCTATCTCAACTGCAGCTATTATAGGGATCTTTCCACTGATTTCAGCAGGCATTGGTTGCTAGTGAATAAAATGAAAATTTGGAACTCATTTTCTGTCAAACATTTCAATTTTTGTGTAGGAATGTAATTTTTTTGTTCTCTTTTTAATCAGGATTGCATATTGTATTCACCCTTGATGAAGTTGCCTTTATACAGAATCTTGTTTTTTACATAGAAGCTGCCTATAAAGTCGCTGTAAGTATTTAGTTTATATATAAACAATTTGAGTACTTCCTAGGAACTGACTGAACAGAATTTCTTATTTCTCTGCTGGGAAGGAATATATTCTGACTGAAGGGTGGGGCTGAAGCAGCAAATCTGATTATAAAATTTCATAGCTGATTTATACAGTAATTCAAACAGCATTCCCAATGCTTGAAACTTGCTGCTCTGAATAAGCAGGAAAACAAGACAAAGTGGGGACCTGAAATGATTAAAGTTTAAGGATAGGTTCTTTCAGAAGAACTTCTTCAACCCAAGTTCAGTCATTTAAAAGGTTCATTTACCACATATATAGCCTGAACTTGCTTGAGTTAAGAAAGGCTCTGAAGTCTGGATCTCACTCAGTGCACATGAGTGAAATTACCTCATTAGAAAGAATTGCAGCTGTTTGAGATGATATCCAAATTTGCTTTGATAAACCATTTAACCTATCATATTGTTTAAAAGAGAAATATACAAGAACAAAGGTACCCAGACTGACCTTGAAGGAAGTGCAAGTTAATAGGCCAAACTGTGCTCTCCCATACACTCTTGAATGCCTAATGGGTCTGATTTGCCACTCTGGAATAGCCCTTTTCTTTGTGTGTAGCACCACTGAAACCAATGGGGGTCCATGGCCACTGTTCTCTGAAAGTAGAGATTTCTGTATCATATCGAAATTTGAAGTAAGATTTGGTTTTGTTTCTTGGTACTTATTGTCCCAATTTTGTCATTTTAAAAAAAATCATTCTTTGTGGGGGGAAAAAAGAAAAAAAATTGCCAAGTTGTTTTTAAGGAGGGAGTAGTGATATGAAGGGATTGGGAGAAGGTATATGGGGTGGGAGTTGCCTTCTTTGCTTTGACTTTCCTCCTCTATCAGGAAACTAGTACATGACTAAGGCCCCAATCCTGCTGAGATTTACTTGCATGAGATTTACTTGAAGCATGTAAGAGGTCCCATTGAATTCAAAGTTAAGCATGAGTAAGCCTTTGCAGGATCAGATCCTAACTCCATCAATAGATAGGTCCTTCCAATGGTGTTGTTGGGTTGTGTTTTTTTAAACTCGGCTGTTTTTTCTTCTTTTTGTTTCAGGACTATGGAATATGGGAACGTGGTGATAAAACCAATCAGGGCATCCCTGAACTGAATGCAAGCTCTATAGGCATGGCCAAGGTGAGAATATTTTTACTGGTTTGTTCTTCATATGTAGAATTAGAACGGTGACTCTCTAACATGTTTGTTTGCCTCACTGTTTTGGTTCATCTGACCTGGTGGTTGCTAATTGATTACATCAGAATATGTATTTTAGTGGAGATCGAACATAAATCTCAATGTCATTTTAGTCCTTTTGTGCCTTAGTTCTAGTCTCTGAAGCCTGGATATGTCTCTTTCTGGAGGGGGCTACGAATCTTTCAGAGATATAGCTAGATGTACCAGCATAAAGTGCTTGCTCTCTCTTGGTATTAAGTATGCTGCTTCCATGGTGCTTTCAAGTCCAAAGGAAGTTCTGGAAAAGTAACCGAATGCTTGGTTAAGGAGTTAAATAAAAATAGTTTGGAGAGGAAATGAATAATAGAGGTATAAGGCAGGCATTGTGAATGCCTCTGTCTCACAGTGCAAGGACAAAGAGACATTCAGTGACATTGAAAGGCAACAAACTTAAAACTGACAATCCGCTTTTTTACACAGTGCCTAATTAATCTGTGGAACTCACTGCCACCAAATAACTTGAGGCCAAGAGCCTAGTAGGTTTCCAAAATGGATTATAAGGAGCCCTATAAGTAGAGTTCAAAAAAAGGATTTATATGGATACTGAGACATCTGCAGACACATTAGATAGTAAGAGGGAGAATTCTGCATGCTCTCACTGTAGACCAACCAAATGTTGATGGGAGTTGAATTAAGCTTGCTCCATAATTGTCTTGTGCCTTCCTTTGAAAAATCTGTACTGACCACTGTCAGTACTGAAGAGAGCGCTGTGCAGTATATCCCTGCTGGGAGTGAGATATCTGGCTGATGTTGCACTGCAGGAGGAAAAATGCATGTTTGCTTTTAGCTAAAAAATCTTCTGTGTTTGCATGTGTGGGGGAGCAAAGCAACCCGCTGCTAAACAAAAGGAAATTTGGTTTTCTTCGTTCAATACATTTACTCTCTTTCACTACAAATACACTAGGTAAGAAAGGGAAATGCGAAGTGGAGGATAACTATTCCCATGGCAGCAGTGCAGCATGGATCATGGTTTCTTGATGGGCTCTGTACATGCTTGCTCGCCTTCAAGTCTCCCCTGGGTCCAGCTGTAAATTCCCCTACAGGAAATTCTTGTCAGCAAACACTATACAGCAGACCAGTAGAGAGATGCTATTCATAGTTTCAGAGCTTGGCAATAACACTGCTGATATTAGCTTTGCAGGATTTTATGTATCCAGGTCTCCAGAAAGAACAAGACAGAAAGGGTTATGTTCTCTACTTGTATGCTGCTTGTGTCAGAAATCAATTTGCACTGCAGTGAATACCTAGGGTGAAAACAGAAAAGGAGACCTATTGACCTCTGGTGTAATGCCGTTGACGTCAGCTCCAGGAGAGAGCTCTGTGAGAAGTACAGCTCTGCCAGCCTGGCTCCTGAGCTCCAGGCATCAGCTGTCTCTTTGTCCATCCCCATTGCAGGTCCGAGATCCCCACCCCGGCGGAGTTACAGATTTCACAGCCCCTTTGGTATAGATCCCTCTGTCCCCATCATCAATTTTGGAGATGCTTCAGCAGCTCCCTCAGAGGAGCCCACCTCACTGGAAATATTCCTCCTCTCCCCTGTTCCTTCTTACGACTGTAGCAGCTGAACTAGAAGGATATGATAATCCTCCCTTGGACCGAAATAGCCTCGGTTGGTTGACCTTGAGGCATGCGGTAAAGCCCATATTTTTGAATGGGCACTTCAGGAGTGGTGGGGTGTGGGATTCTTTGAGAATTTGAGAAATGGGGAGATTGGCAATATTTTCTTGATTCAGTAGAGATGGGTTGATTGTTATGCATTGCATTTTTAACTGATGGAAAGTGGGGGGAGTCATCTTACGTTTGCTTAAATCTAAATACATAAATAGGACTCTTTTCTAAAAGAGTGAGGTCAGAAGTTCCCACGTTTTCTTATCAAGTGTGTAAGAGCCCAATCCACAAGTCATTGAAGTCAATTGGCATCTTTCCGTTGTCTTGAATGGGCATTGGATCAGGCGGGAAGTGCACAAATCCGGATTGACATGTGTCTGTGTTTCTGAAGGCTGCCCTGGAAGCAATTGATGAACTAGACCTTTTTGGAGCCCATGGGGGGTGCAAGTCTGTGATTCACGTCCTTCCTGATGAAGTTGAACATTGCCAGGTAAAGAGCAGCCTTCAAGGTTTCTTTGCTATAAGGGAGCACAAACGAGCCAGTGACAAGCACCCTGCTTGTAGAAAATGTTGATTAAGCGAAACCAGAACTTTAGCATACAATTTCACACAATACACTGTGTATCCTATGTAGAGTAGGTTACCTGCCACCAATGAGTAACTTTGACCATTCCCGTTTAAATAGTTCTCATTCAATAAGTTCCCAGCTGTTTTGAACACTGATTATGGGCTCTTTTTGCATCTGACATAATCCCTTGAATGAGGCTGATTGTTTGACATATTTTGTTCTCTGTATTTTGCTCAGTCTATTCTATACTCCATGTTACCAAGGGCATCCACGTCAAAGGAGATTGATGCTGGACTCTTGTCCATTATTTCTTACCCAGCTTTTGCAGTGGAAGACGTGAACGTTGTTAATGCAACCAAAAGTGAAATCCTCACCAAACTGCAAGTAAGAGTTCTTTTTTTTTTTTTTCTTGGTCTGTTTGCTTGCGGGGAGAGGAGGTAATAAATTGAGTCGTCTTCTCCTGCCAGTTAGCTGAAAGATTGCAGGACCCGGTGGGTGTGAGTAGAAGGAAGAGGTAGCTCTTCTCTCCCCAGAAGTAATATAAAATAAAAAAGAACTTCTATTATGCAATGTCAGCTTTTTCAGGAATGTTATTTTTTCCCCACAGGGGCGTTATGGCTGCTCTCGCTTCCTTCGAGATGGATATAAAACACCAAGAGAGGTCCTACTTCTGCAGATTTTCAGTAGTCATTTTAAAGATTTTTTTTTAACCCACATTTATCAAAACTTCATGCCTGTTTTGTTTATTTTGTGCTACATAAAGTGATAGCCTGTATCATAACTAAGATTCTGCATCGTCAGGAAGAGTACACAGTGTTATACAATCCAAAGATCAACACATCCACACTGATAATGAACCCTGGCCAAAAGAGATTAGATGATAGAAAAACAATTATTAACAACAGGAAAACATAATTTGCCATTCTAATATCAAAACCAAACATATTTTTTTATTACTGGTTATGGTTCCTAAGGGGAGATAATAGCACACTCAAAATCACAACCAACAGGGAATAAAGATTAATTCCACATGCACACAGTCATCAAATAGTGGGCAGAGCAAAGGTGATCTTGATAAGATCTAGGTTTCTGGGATTGCATAGGGGTTTGGTTGAGTATGTGTGTGTACATATATGTGAGAAGAAAAGGTGATAAATGTAGGTGTGTGGCTTTATCCTGTATTTCCTTTGGTTTTAGAGGGTTTAGGTGTGACACATGTCTGTTCATATCATGTACAGAATATTAAATGAATATGATTTGATTTTTAGGATCCAAACAGGTTACACTATGATCCTGCTGAGCTCAAACTGTTTGAGAATATAGAATGTGAGTGGCCAGTATTCTGGACGTACTTCCTAATTGATGGAGTGTTTAATGGGGACAAAATTCAGGTAAGGAAGGAGCAAACTGCTTGAGTTAGGCTGGAATGGAAAAGCAGTAAGCAGTATGGCTGTTACTGTGCTTGTTTGGACTGTCCGTTATTTTTCCTTGTTTCTGAGTAAATCCCCCTGGACTACTTTCCCCACTAGATCCCAGTGTTGGCTGTTTTAGGGAAATTCCTTCCATAGTGCCTGACGAGATGGACTGTGCATGGGAGGTTCTGTGGGAAGCCAGAGGAAGGAATCCTCTCCCACCACCATGGGCAGTGAAGCAGCAATGGAGCCATTCTGCGGCTTGCTTACGGTCACAAAAACCCCTGGAGATATTTTCCAGGGGCAATGTCAAGTGGATCTGCATAGCGTGGATTCACCATTCACATCTGATACCCCTTCCCTGTCAGAGTGAGCTCCCAGCAGCCTGACCTTTTTTCCCCAGTGCTGTGCTTGGCATCTGCAAACCCGATCTATTGTGTCTACAGGCCTCTGTGCCTTAGGATTGGCCCCTGTGAAGAGCTTCTCTTCTGCTGATGGAATGAGTAGTTTAATTATCTTTCATTGTTGATTCAAGCACTCCCTCTCCAGGAGTGCCAAGTTGCCAGCCTTTTAATGATCATCATTTCAAGGAGGTGCTACAGGAAATTGTTAAATTATATAGCAACAAGTCACCCAGACCAGATTGTATCAATTCAAGAGTTTTGAAGAAACTCAAGAATTAAGAGGCTGAGGAACTAACACAAGTATGATTAAAATCACATAGTGTACAGGTGGCTGAAAGGGGGCCAAATGTTGTACTCTCATTAAAAAAGGGCACTGGGGTGATGCTGGGAATCACAGACCAGCAAACCTCATTTCAGTAGCTTGTACGTAAATGGAGTGAAAGAATAGCTAGAGAAAGAATTATGAAACACCTAGATGGCTATAGTACAATAGAAAAACACCAGCACAGCTTCTTGAGAGGAAATGCAAAATTAACCTGTGGAATTTATTGCTGCAAGATATCACTGAGGCTAAAAGCTTAATAGGATTCAAAGTAGGACTAGACACATTTGAATACCAAGAAAATAGCCACTTACCCTTATGCTTCAGGATGTAAGGCAACCACTAACTTCTTGTGGTCAAGAAGCAACTTCCCCTGCAAGCAGGTTATTGTGTAATTATCCGTTATGGAGTTTCTTGTAGTGTCTTCTGATGTTGTCCGATCTTGGCAGGAAGACCCTAGAGTAATGGATCACTGGCCTTATCCAGCATGGCAATACCTGTGTTACCAGAGCCCTAGTCATTTGAATATCTCTAAAGAAAGCTTTCCCCTGTTTTCAAAGATATTTTTTACTTGTGTTTTTATTTTCTTTTTATAGTCTTTTTATCCCCCCAGGAATTGTAGAATTTTAGATGGGTTCTACTCCGATTCAGATTCCAGTTATGAATCTCGCCAAAAGATTCTGAGAAAGTCAAAAGCTGTACAATGTATACTTCTTTTGTTTTTCTTATTTTTGAAAGTAAAAGCCAGTCAATAAACCACTGAAAAAGCTCCTTTTTTCCCTCTCTTCCCCACAACTTAATGGGGACACATCATTAATTTAAAATGGGAAGTTCAACAAAACTAGTGAATAAAATCTCAAATCAAATGCATTTTGGATCATAAAATCTTGGAAAACCTGATACAGCTGAGACTGGAAGATGTCTGAAAAGCAAAATAGATTCCCTGAATCTAAATGAAGAATGGAGGAGAATGAATCAAATGAATGCTTTGGGCACACAGGAGAGATATGGGTCAGAAACAAGTGTCTAACCATTTTGTCATTCCAGCTGCACGTTTAAAACAAGTAACCATGGTTATTCTTTGTACATAAGAGGTCACGGCATGCTTTTTAGAATGACAAATTGTATTGGCCTATTGAAAGGGAATCTAAAAATACAATTTCTTCCTTAGCGGTCCACAAGCTTTTCCATATTGTGAACCATGTTACAGCAAGAGTTACCAGATAGCAACTGTGAGAAAACGGGACAGGGGGTGGGGGGTAATAGGCGCCTATATAAGAAAAAGTCCCATAAAATGGGACTGTCCCTTTAAAAACAGTTCATCTGGTCACCCTAGTTACAGCAGAGAAAAGTTCTGAGGAT
Source organism: Terrapene triunguis (assembly GCF_002925995.2). Classification (NCBI taxonomy): domain Eukaryota; kingdom Metazoa; phylum Chordata; order Testudines; family Emydidae; genus Terrapene; species Terrapene triunguis. Next base: position 18,643,733 of record NW_020664374.1, on the reverse strand, counting down.
CCCATATAAGCTGTAAAGAAAAGGAGCAAAGTCATGACTTTCTTGGAGGTGATTTCTCCCCCCTCCCCGGATTGAGAATTTATGCTATCACTGAACTATTATTATTTTTAAAATAAGGATTTTTTGCTCACCGATCCAGAAACTGAGTCTAGAATTTGAATCCAGGTCTTCCGTTTGGCAGCACGTTATAATCTCTTCACTGCTGTACTGTCTTGAGTCAGGCCTAGAATTATTTATAGCGGATTTATTAGCTAGTTCTAAGATTTCAGCATTGTTCTTTTCATGCTGTACAACATTAGCTTCTCTCCTCTCTTTTTAAGGCGATATGAGCTTTCTCTACCACCTCCCCCCCTTTTTTTTCTCCCCAGGTTCAAGAGTACAGAGAGGCCCTGGAGGGAATAATTATTAGAGAAAAGAATGGAATTCTTCTGATGCCAGAGTTGTATGCTGTCCCTCCAGACAAGGTATTGTGACAATGCAGCACCTCTTATAGCTTTCAAAGTGCAGATATCAAAATAAGTATCAGCATGATCATTTCCTGTAGTTAAATATAGGTTTGCAGTATGAGAAATGCCTTTGTCACTTCCTATACTTAACTAAAATGATTGTGCAGTGGCTTTGACTTTTTAAATTAAAAAAGACCTCACAGCTCCCATTGATAAGACTCTGGTAAATTTTTATGTTTCCAGATGGCTAGGTGTCTGATATGAGGGTTATGAAAGAGGCACAAAAATATGATGGAGTCCATTTTTATCTGAGTGCATGTGAACGTATTAAAGCTAAAGTAAAAAAAAATTCCAGATTAGAAATTTGTCAAAAGAAAAAAACAAGGACAATTGTTTTGCAACATTGTTGTTTTTAGTTTCTTTTTTTCTTTTTTCTTTTTTTGCCATTGCAAGGGGATAAATGTAACAAATTTGTCTACCTTGAAATGAGAACAGATCCCCTGCAAAGAAATAAAGTAACTCTGCCCTGCCTCTTATATTGTGTTTATCATCAGTGTGTTTTTTCAAAACCCTGAATGTCTGAGATAAATTCCAGATAAATCAGATTTTTTTACATTTGCAGTTAGGGATCCACCTGATCCATTTCTTGATCAACAAACCCAGCCAGCCTGAGCCCTTTGCCAGTTCGAGCTACTAACCTATCAAATTCCTTCCTGCTAGGCCAGCCTCTCCCTCCTATTCCAAAACTTCCCAATCCTCATTGACTAAGGACATTAAATCCAGTGCAGACCAGAATATTTAAAGATGAAGTGTTGACATCTCCAGTCTTCTTTACAAATCTGAAGCTAAATAAGAGTATAGATGTACCTCCCTGCCTGCTATGTGCAAGCACAGCACTGAACCTCTCTTGTGGGCTTCAGCTGGAAACAGTGTAAATCTGGTAGGGATTTCAAGAAGTCTGTAGGGTGGGCTTTGCCTAACCTCTTTTGTGTCAGATCACATCTTACAAAGCCTCTCGTATAAAAAAATTCTCTAGTATTTCCCCCTCCCTTCTCTTTCTCTCTCTCTCATCAAGTCACCATTATATTGCTCTGCAAATAAATTAATGGCCTTTTTTTAACAACAGACTTCCCCATTTCTTTCCTTGTGAAGCGTCTTTCCAAACACAGTAATGGTAGGATAGTGTGTACTTTGAGGGTGCATGTTCAGCTTTCATTCCAGGAAGCTAAGGTGGGCCTGCATCAGTAGTATACAAGGGTTACCTGGCAGGGGATTAGAAAGGAGACCCAAAATCGATTCAGAGCCATCGGGGTGGGGGGGAGGGGGAAGGAAGCAATAGGAGTGAGAAGAATAAAACATGGAAGTGTAAATGATTATATTATATTCATGTCCAAAAGTCCTGGTCAGTATGGGGGCTCTGCTGGGTTAGGCACTGTTCAAAGGTCGGCGTGCAATCTGAAAGAGCGTGCAATCTAGGAGGTAGAAGCAGGGTGGGAGGGACCAATACATCGTAACTAATGATGGCAAGTTAAAAATCTGAAAGGTGCAGATCCTTAATAGCACAAAGTATTTTGAAACATATGGTCTGCAATATCTCTTATAACCAGGTAGGGCTTATCTCTTGCTTATGTTTGTTGGCAGGTGGATGAGGAGTATGAAAATCCTCACTCAGTGGATCGTCTCCCAGGTGGAAAGTTGCCTCATCTGTGGGGCCAGTCTTTATACATCCTCAGTTCCCTATTAGCAGAGGTAATTTATCTGTAAAACCAGCGAGTTAATCTTTCAGTTCATCTTGAGATGCACTGAACTCTGAGTACTGCCCAGTCCAGCCTGCTCTCATTCAGTGTCAACTGGATGCAGTATATTTCATGGTAGAATCATATCTGTGAGTTGGCAGAAGTGGTGTTTATGTCAGTTTCTCTATCCGACTTAAATTAGTTAGAAAGTGTTTGTTCCCTTTGACCTACAGCTGACTTCATTTCAGTCCATCTCTTACCTTACATTTTCATAGAGTGAAGCAAAAAGGTATCTTTGAAAACCCAAGCATATCTTGTTTTTATATGCTACATGAAATGTCATCATTGTAAGGAAATTTTCAACTTGTGAAGCAAGCGATTTGTTATCTGGGTTTCTCCTGTGGATACAAAGAGTGTGTCAGTTAAACCATTGTTTAGTCTCCATGTATGCATGTCTCTTGTGAACTACACACATTGTACACGCTTGGTTTTCCTTGGCAGAGAACATTGCAAGGCATTCTGGGCTCAGACTAATGGGCAGGCTCCCAAACTGCTGTGAAAGTGGAAAGGGCCAGGCAGCAGGACCAAGCAGCGGACTGGCCACATCTGTTGCTGGGCTCTGCCACCAGTCTTAGAGATATGAGGAAAGTCAAGAGCTTGAGAGGGATCATAGGAAAGGGGTTGGTCACAAGGAAGGCGCTAGAGACTACTCTGGAGTGCGTGAGGCAGGGGAGACCTTTCCATAGCTTTACGTAGGCATTTCAAGTGCTTATCTAACTGTACTGAACATCCAGTCTTCTGAGATTCACCCCGTATTAGTCCTTGACTGAGCCCAATAAAGACTCAGTAAAGGGTTAACTTTCCAGTGTCAAAAAATGACAGGAGCAACCAAATAATGTGCAGGTGCTCTCGCTCTGTCATGTGAAAGGTGGGAACACAGATTGACTTCGGTCCTGGCAATAAACACCTTTCCTGCAGTTTTTTTTTTTTTAAATTAGAACTAAAGTTTTTACTGAAAATACTGCAGAGTAAATAGGGGACAGAGATGTTTTATGTTACATTTGTAGAAGTTTGACGATTATCACGAGGATCCCCTATAACTGGACTGGATGTTAAAGGCAGCTTACTTGGGTTCTTTCTTTTTCTGTTTTATCCCAGGGGTTTCTAGTTACTGGCGAAATTGATCCCTTACATAGGAGATTTTCAACTGCTTTTAAACCTGATGTTGTGGTGCAAGGTGAGTGATTTCATGTTTGTTACATTCTGGTGAAAAGATGGGCTAACGGGTGGTTCTACCCTCTCAAGAAAGAAAGGCAGAATTAAAAATAAATAAAAAAGCTCCGACTAGTGAAATGAGGGGGAAGGGGCAGGTCACTATGCAGTGATACACTGCTGGGCTTGCTCAATGTTTCTTAATTAGTGCATGGCATGTGGATACCCCGGTGATGATATCTGAGACAGAGAAACTGGGGGTGTGGGGTTTTTTATCATGTCTGCTTTTTTCATGAGGAGGCGCTTACTGCAATTTATTACTGTTTTTAAAGCTCTTTCATTAGCAGTTTAAGATTGAATTTGCCAGATTCCCAGCCCCGCATCCACTTCCTGGGGAAAAGGCAGTTCTGGGCATGCTCCAGGATGATGACAGGGCAGATCTGATAGCGTGCCAGTTGCTGTGACATATGTGAAGCTCTCTGCGCTTCCCCTAAGGAACCAAGTGTGGTGGGAGGAGAAGGAGAGCCCAAGACCATCCTAATGGCTTCCTAATGCGGGAATCCTCAAACCCAGTCACTTATTGGAGGTTGTGGATGAACTAGCTAGTACCAGGCAGGCTGCTGCTGCTGACAGGCCAGGCTTACAGCCACTACTTAAGTATGTCCAAGAGAGGCAGGGACAGAGACTTTATCCCCTGAGCGTCCCCAGTACCACTGCCAGGAACCTGCTCCTTTCCTCAGTGGGAGTAGCAGCCAGAAAGGTGAGATTAGGGGGATGTAGCAGATACCTGGCAGCAGTGTGAAGCTGATCAAGGGATAAAGGCTCTTCCACTGCCCATCTGTGCAGCCCTTGAGAAGCAGTCAGGAGCCTGGATTGTCAGGAGCAGCCTTCATCCCTCCTTCCTCCCTGCCACTTGTGACCCTAGCTTCCATCTGTCCAGTTTATCTCTGCAAATACCACAGAGCCTGTGGTTTACAGCTCTAGCTGTCCCCCAGAACTAGCTGTGGGATTGTTGCACAGATCCTGCGTGCACATCCAAACTGGCACCTTAGGGGAGGAGTGTTCTCTTACCAGTGACGGTGTCTCCTTCTGGGACTGTTTCTGTTCCTTTAGAGGAAACTTTATAGTGTTCACTTCCAGTACAGATATTCATGGTTGCAAATTTAAAATTCACTTTTTGTCAGTATTCATGAATGCAATAGTATTAACTAGCAAGTCTGTACTAGATTGTTAGATCCCGACCCAGCAAACTGACCCACATTTGCAAAACCCCACACAGAGCATTCTGCAAGATCAGGGCCTTAGATTGTAAATTCCTTGGGGTAAGGTCTTCCTCTGTATTTGTACAGCACCTATCACAACAGGGCTCTGATCCTGATAGGGCGCCTGCATGCTGCTGCTATAGAAATAATAAATAGCGTTCATAGCATATGTATCTCACTGACACAGATAAATTGGCTTACTACAGTGTCTTACAGCGACATCTTGTGGGGAGGCGGGAAGCTGAGAAATCTGGGGAAATGAAATGCCAAATGCTGTTCTGCACATTCTTGCACCCCCAGTGGTATAACTGGGGTTGGCAAATCAAGAAAGAATACAGCCTTTAGCATTTTTAGACACCCACATGGTGGGTAAATAGCAATGATGGGTGATGTCAGAGTAAAGGAGAATGAGTCTGGTTAAAATAATTCAGCTATTCTTTCTGTTGTACAGTAACTGTCTTGGCAGAATCAAATGAAATTAAGGAAATCTTGAGACACCATGAAATCAGTGTTCAGAGCATTACAGACATCTATCCAATCCGAGTGCAGCCAGCACGGATCCTGAGTCACCTTTATGCCAAGCTTGGTAGGTGCTGGAATTTAGAAGTATATGGTGGTGGTTGTGAAACCTAATTTCTTTTTCTTTTCCACTTCCCCTGCCCCCATTTCTTTCTTTTTATTTATCAGGGGGTAGCCGTGTTAGTCTGTATCCACAAAACCAACAAGGAGTCCGGTGGCACCTTAAAGACTAACAGATTTATTTGGGCATAAGCTTTCGTCGGTAAAAACCCCACTTCTTCCACTCCTCGTTGTTTCTTTTTATTTGTTTGCTTCCAGAATCGTTTTAACTTTTTATATGTTGCGTGCATGTGGTGGTGAAGTATACAGCACCTAAAGTAAAAACTAGTAATGAATATACTAATATGAATTGATGCCTTAGGTAAGGGATCTATTAGAAGAATATGTTCACTTTGTGAGCTGGCGGCCAATGTAGTGGTTTCTGTATGCTCTATTCCAATGGAGTTTCACAGACTGTCAGAAGCTGGTTCTCTGCAGGGGCTAATTCTAGGCACAGCCTGGGTTTTTGGAAAGAGCCTGAAGTTATGCATCTAAATCCCCTTGAACTTCGACCTTGGGCTCCTTTGACACTCCCTTTCAGGGGAGATTGGGGGCTTTGTAAAGCATAATAGATGCACACAAACAAATATTTCACCTGGTTCAAACCGCTCACAGATTTGCTTGGTATCGTCATGGACGTTATTTTTCAATGTTAAGTGCAGTATGAGAATGGATCAGGAATGGCAAATCCTCTCCATCACAGGCAGGGAAATTCATAGTGGGCAGTATTCAGTGCCACCCTTTCGGTATTCCCATTGGGAATCCGGCTTATAGGTAGTACGTGAGGAAACCTCAGGTGGTGGTCAGTGACCCAGATAAGCAACCCAAAATTCAGATGCTCGTTTTAAGATGTTGAGCCTTGAGCAGAGAGATAAATAAATCTCATAAAGTACACCTCTACCCCGATATAACGCAACCCGATATAACACAAATTCGGATATAACGCAGTAAAACAGCGCTCTGAGTGGCGTGTTAAGGGTGCCAGGCCAGGGCCGAGGGGTTGGATAAGGGGCAGAGGATCTCGGGGGGGGCGGTCAGGGGACGGGGAGCAGGGGGGAGCCACAGCCCGAGGAGGGGAGCTGCAGTGCAGGGGAACGTCAGACGGGCACCAGCCGGCACTGAGAAGTTGGGGAAGTTGTGGATCCAGGGCAGGGAGAGGTGCCTGTCCTAGACGGCGCCGTGCAGGTGCCCCTGTCCTGGCGCTGGAGGGCTCGGCACACAGCAGGCCTGGTTAGCAGGCTGTGCCCCGCCCGCAGCAACGCTGGATGGGCTCTCCGGGTCCATAGCACGCCACACTACCTGCCCGCAGTCAGCGGCTCCATGTGCCCTGGCGGACAGCTGGCTGCAGCGTCCTCACCGGAGATGGGCTGCGCGGGGCTCTGCGGAAGAGGAGAGACGGGCTGAGTGCGGGCACGCACGGCAGGAGCCGCCTGCTGATGGCTACCCTCCCCCCGGCACTGCCCGGGCACAGGGCGGGGACCAGGCGTACGCGGGCACCTCGGGCGAGGCTGCCTGCCCTGCTCCCCCTCGCGGGCTCAGCCGCCGTGCAGGGCTGGGCGCGCTCCATGGACAGGGCAGCGGCTGCTGGGCTGTGTGGTGCTCGCCCCAGCTGATGTGGTCGAGCAGGTGTGAGCGCTTCCGTGCGCTGACTTCCCGGGTCCTAGCGCCCGTCCCGGTGCGGCGCATGGTTCAGCGTGGGAGTCCTGGGAGTGATTAGGGACGGGGGGGTTGGATGGGTCAGGGCTTCTGAGGGGTCAGTCAGGGCGGGAAGTAGGTGGCGGTCGGATAGGGGGCGGGGTTATTTGCTGACTATTAATAACGGAGATGCTCGAGGCCAAAGCAAGTTCGATATAACGCGGTAAGATTTTTTGGCTCCCAAGGACTGCGTTATATCGGGGTAGAGGTGTATATATTTTACATAAAGAAATCACCCACACTGCTTAGGAGGAAAAAGAGGCAGGGAGGGATAAAATTAATTCTCATCTCTATCGGCAGAAGGTTGAGTAGGCTAACTTGAAGCAATGTTGTTGATGTTTTAACAATGACTGCTTTGTCAGCAATTGTAGATTATTCTCCCTCTGTGATGTGATCTACCCCCTGCTCAGCGGAAGGGGAATCATGTACTATTTTGGCATCATCGGCTCCTTCCTGACTTGTAGAGAGCTCACTCTGGGGATGGGGACTGCAGGGAAAGGAAGGTCAAGGTCTGTAATGTGTTTAATAATACACGCATCACTCCAACCCCATGATCTTTGGGAAAGCCGAAATGAAAAATGTAATACAGCTGAAGGTCCCCTTTGCTTTCCAGAAACCTCTTTCATGGGAGCCCTTAGACTAGGGGTACATGGCCGTTGAGGATCCCCTCTAGTGGAGCCATGTTATCTGAGAGCTGCATGTTGAGAGCTCTGTGAAGATGGTTCTGGCCTCCTGGTGATCCCTCCTTCCAACTCCCTTCCCTTCCAAGGATTTGAAGATCTGAGTTCAGAACCTGCTGGTTCATTCTGCAGTGGCGATCCCTCCCATCATGGGGGCGGTTTGGGGAAAGCGTGGGGGTTATGTTTGCCTGCTGCAGAGGCCAAAGACTTTAAAGGTACAAAAGGGACTTCAGCTTGGTCCCTTGGCTAGAATGAAGAATAATACCCTCCCTGATGTCACTGCACATGGTGGGCCAGATGAATGCCTGCAATGAAGAGAAGAGTGGCCATGTGTATCCCTCTGCACTCATGGGACCACTATGCCAGAATAGGAATTCATTCCAGCAGGAAGGTGGGGTGGGTTTATAGGGCTGAGCTGGCTCCCAGACGCTAGGTAGCAGTTGTGGGTGGCTTGTGTCACTGCTCCCCACCCCAGTGGTCTTTCTGCTGCTATGCTAGGGGCCTCACATCCAGATGCTTGCATGAGTTGGACTCCTGAAGTAAATCTGGCCCAGTGGATTTAATAACTTTTATTTCCTTCTCAAGAATGTATTTAATCGTCTAGCAGGTAGAGTCCATCTGTTGAAACTGGAAAACTTTTTAGGTGACATAAGGCTTCTGTAGAATTATTGAAGTGGGTGGAGTCCTCCTTCTCTGTGTGGGTAGTGTAATCTGCTGGATACAGTAGAAACAGTATCTGTTCCTGAGGCAGAATTTAAGGGCTTAATTCTGCAAAGTGCTGATCACTCGCAACTCTCATGGCTGCAGGTTCAAGCTGTCATCGAGTAGCTGGGATTTGCTTTTTCCTAAAGATGACAGATGTGCTTTGGTTATATTTGTGTCTGACTCAGCAAAAACAAAAAAGTGCTATGTGCAGTCCTGGGAAGGGCAGAGGGCATAGCTGTGAAGAGGAGGGTTCTCTTCTACACTCAATTCAGTGGTTGAATTCAGAGGAGAAGAATTAAAATTGTTGTATTGAAGACCGGGATTGCCAGCTACTTGTGATGTTTGATACAGCATGAGGTTTTCTCCATTTTTTTTTGCAAATGTACCTTATTTCATTTGGAGTGCTGCCTGTCATTCACTGTAGATGGATTTATTTGACTTCCTGACAAATCAGTGTTTGTTCATGTATAGCTTTTGTTGTTTTCCCATACAAATCTATATGGCGTTTTACCCCTGTGAACATTTGGCTAACCAGCATCAGCATGAAATGCCAGCTAGAGCTTCATAGCTTTATTGGATCAGCTGATTTCTTGTTTGATCCCTGTCTTTGTTGTACTCTTTTTAGGGCTCGTGTTCCTTTTTGTTCAGATTTTAAAAGAAATTGAGGAATGTTCTCCTCCATGTGTACATCTGCATAACTTCCTCAGTGGCATGTGACTGATTTGGTTGTTATTTTTTGTAAATACAGAATTTTTAGTGCAAAGAATTGTTATGCAGAAATAATTTGAAAAAGGAAAACATAGTTGAAACCAGGAATGTAAGTGTCACATTTGCATGTGCTATAACTTTCTTATCTTCTCATGGATCCATCACTTTAAAAAAAAAAAAAAAAATTCTACTGCTTCAGATGCTTTACAGTGAAATACTGCAATTGCGGTAATCTATTGAGAGCCAGATTTCAGAGCTCAGTTTGTGTACTCAGTGGGAGCGGCTGGTTGCTGAGTACTTTTGAAAATCTAGCCCTGAGCTCTTATAGGGGCTGATCCAAAGCCCACTGAAGTCCGTCCATGGGAGATTTTCCACTGATTTTAGAAGGCTTTTGAATCAGCTCCTAAAGAATCAGAATTGTGGTGTTATAGGATCAGATCCTATGATAGTGGGTGCGTAGAAAACTTTTAAGATAGGTGCTAACACCATAGCAGTTGGAGCTATTCTCTAATTCTGCTTATTGTACGTAACAGGTGTTCCTGACTGAAGCTTTGATGTTCACGTTTAACAGAAAATTATGTAATAGGCAGGGCCGGCTCTGGCTTTTTCGCCGCCCCAGGCGAAAAAGCCTCCGGCCGCCCCCCCCCCCCCGCGGGGGGGGG
>NW_020664374.1:18595528-18633609 GCF_002925995.2 Terrapene triunguis | reverse complement strand
CTGCCCTCTTCTCTATAGCATCAAACACAAGTGGCTTGTCTTCACTTTCAATGCCTTTCATGGGCTATCCTACCTATCATCTCTCATACGCTATCAACATGCCTCCAATCAGCCCATGATGCCAGCCTCCACCACCCATTTGTTAAATTTTCAAACATGCTTTTCCCCATGCTGCTCCGCAGACTTGGGAGTTTGCTTCCCATAAACATCCACAAAGCTACCTCATTATCCTTCTCAAAATCCTCCTTAAAACTTGTCCATGATATCTACAAAAAACTTGACAACAGCTAGGCCACCAGTGTGCTAGGGTCACTAATTATCATGATGACCAGTATTGTCTCATTGTTTCCCTGTTAACCCCCATCTGTTGTCTCTAGTTCTATACTTAGGCCTGGTCTACACTACGATTTTAATTTGGATTTAGCTGCGTTAATCCGAATTAATCCTTAACCCGTCCACACAACGGAGCCAGTTACTTCGAATTAAAGGGCACTTAAAATCGATTTCTGTACTCCACCCCGACAAGCGGAGTAGCACCAAAATCGATTTTGTTAATTCGAATTAGGGGTAGTGTGGCCGCACACCACCGAATTAATGTGGTTAAAATTAATGGGGTAGTGTGGCCGCACACCACCGAATTAATGTGGTTAAAAACCGAATTAATGTGCTTAGTGTGGCCGCGCACAATCGAATTTATACAATCTGTTTCCCAAATTCGAATTATCTAAATTCGAATTAATCTTGTAGTGTATACGTACCCTAAAACTAGTCCCCAGTTCAGCTAAGGACTCAATCACACACAGCTATGTAAACACAATTGGGATCTTAATCAGTGACTCAATATCCATTTTAAAATCAAAACTATTTTGGTTACTTACAAGTAAACTGATCATGTTAAAATGGTCAAGTGATTTAAAAATATTAAATAGACATTTGTTCCCAAACTAAATACAGTTTTCATGTTTCTTTCTAGTCGATGATGGCTCTGACATTGATCCAGCAGTGCTTGCAACCATAAGAAAATTAGACGATGGGTATTTTGGAGGGGCAAGGTAATGTCACTATCCAAAAGCAATTATTCCACTGTTTCTTTGAATTAAGTCCCATTTAAGTCCCCGTGTTTTGAAGATCTGAGTGGTTCATAGACCTTGTGCTAGCCCTCTCCATAGGGTGAATTTCAATCTGAATTGTTACACGGAAATTAGTCACAAGTTGGATCTACAAATAACAGCAATGTAAAGTTCTTAGCAGAACCAGGTCTACAGATCTAACATCCATCGTTTTTATTAACAGATTGTTCTTTTGAGATTTCCAAGGCTTGAAATTAAATCTTAATTAAGCATCAATATTGGATGTTGGAGATTTGTGGGTTTTCAGAAACATGGTATAAAAAACAATGATCTTCATTAAAATACTTATCAAATTTTTGAAATTAAAGGTGCATTATATATGTGTATATATGAATAAGTGTGTACACGCTCTCTCTCTCTCTCTCTCTCTCTCTCCCCCCCCCCTTCCCATTAGGTTATAAATAAAAATAATGCTTATTTGTTTATTATTTCCACACTAGTTTTCTACTAAATTTCCCACTATTGGCATCTCTTGGAGCCTTAAATCAGCTTTACATTCTACCTGTGGCTTTTAATTTTTGTCAAAGGAGGCTGAACCCATGGTCTCAGTGGTGCTAAACCTTTTTCCATTAAACAAGTAGCATTCTGTGGGAATGCATTCCTGCTCCAAAAAGATAAAATTCTATCTCTTACTATATGTATGTACAGCTCCTTGCACAATGGGGCTGTGACCTTGATTTGGGCCTCTAAGCACTACTATAATACAAATAAATAATAATAGCTACAACAGCATCCACCAGATCTGTGTTTATTTACTGGGCACATTTATTGTTTTGTTTCTTTGCTGGTACCAATTATTGCCTAATTACCAAATGTGGATGTGACAGTGGGCCTGGGTGGATTTTGAAGGGGTTTCCAGGGTTGTCCAATGAAGCACAATCCAATATAAAAATGGAAAGATGTTAATTCTTTCTTACATGTTTTCCTGTTCGCAGGGTAAAGCTAGGCAAACTGTCAGATTTTCTTAGCACCTCGTTCTATACGCATCTGAGCTTCCTGGATCCAGACTGTGACGGAAAACTGTTCGATGATTCTAATGATGGCTGTGATAGTCCCGAAAGTGGATATGAATTAGAAGTGTATCCAGATGATTTATTTGACAAAGGTAACAATCTTTAACTTGGAAGTATTGTGTGTCCTGTTGTTATAATTAAATTCTAAGTTTACTATAATACCTAATTTAGAGGGGAGAAAAAAGGTCTTTATTTTCACTGTTTATGTGCATTTGACAGTTGATGGTCAGTCGCTGTGTGTCTCAGGCACTAGTAGGGTGACAATACTCATGTATTTCTTTGGGAAGGGAGCTCATGCGCACGTTCTTCCCCAGCCCTCATAAGAGGGTGTTTACCTGTAATAGCAGCAGCAAAACTGACAGTGAAGTTAGGTGTGTGCATGATCATGTGTGGTAATGTTGCCCTATGGCCCAGCCAAAAGACCCTTCTAAACATCAGCTGGAGAACCACCTCCCCTGCTATTTTTCTTTTTTTTTTTAAGGGGAAAAAATCCAGGAAATACTATTTCAAAGAGAAACCTATTAGAAACATGATTTTTTTTCAAGTTGTTCAATTTTAAAAAATCAAGTTGACAGTGTCCCTTCACTATGTTGTCTCTGGTCTCTGTCCTTTTTTGCCTTTCTGTTATTTTTCAGTGGAAAAAAGATACTGTGCCTCTAAAAGGAAGCACATGTAAATATTTCCAATCACTTGTTTTAATAAGCCTTTTCTATCTGTCTCTCTCTCTCCAGAAAGCCAAGATGAGCTGGACCAGTATATAAACGATGTGCTGCAAAGCACAGCGCATAAGTCCTACCTGCCTCCAACTTCAAAGGATGCTAATCAGCCTCATATGTTCAGTGCTGTTCACTCCATGCGAGAGATACTGTCAATAATGGCCAAGGCAAAGGGTTTGGATGTTCCATGTATGTTTTCTGTTTTTTTAATTCTTACTGGATGATAAATGTGATAAATGTAAATAACAGAATTTGACAATTGGTGACACAAGTAAATTGCAGTTGCTAGAAAGTAACAAGGTAGTGTGTTACTCTGTTTTCAATATGATTGCTTCATTATTCCCATAGTCCTATGTCATTTCATGGTAACTGTGCAATTAACATGCCATGGAACTTAAACATTTCATCTAAATGGACAATATGAAATCAGTTGCAACTAGCCCAATTTATTTTGTACTCATATTTGCAGGTGCTGTTTTTGAGTGGAACCTACAATAAAAAAAGACAGATAAAGACAATGGAAATGGGATCCCACAATGTGATTGGATGTATTGGGTTTTTTTACATTTGTGTTGTTTTAAAATGGACTGACCACTTTTGTTTTTAGTAAGGACATTGGGAAATGAAACATCTTTAACACCAGAAAATGCCAGTCAATGTACATAAACTCCAGAATTACAAGAACAAATAGAAAAAAGGGCTGCATTATAAACAATAATGGATAGATTGAAGGGCTATTAGATAATTTACCAGCTAAACCCATCTGTAAATAGACATGTAATGTATATGGAAATCCAGTGTCCATTGAAGTTAATGGAAAGACTCCACTGGACCTTGGATCAGGCCCTATATAAATAATAGTATTGTACAAACCTGTTATCCTTATCCCCTGTCCTTCACAAATAGCCTGTCCTGAGACTATAATAAAAACAGTGTGAAATTAACCAGGTGTTTGCCATTCGTCTTCACCTGTCTTATCATTTTAGGTCCCAGTCAAGTAAAGCACATCCTTAACTTTAAGTACATGAGTTGTGCTACTTGCCTTAGTTGGACTATTCTTGTGCTTAAAGTTTATCACACTCTTAAGTGTTGTGCTAGATTGCATCATTAGACTGTAAGATCTTTGGCGCACAGACTGTCTTTTTTACTGGGTGTTGGTAAAGAATCTAGCACAATGGGGCACTGACTCTGCTTGAGCCTTTGGGTGCTACCATGTGATTAAATCACATTGGATCAGTCTCTATTTAATGAGAAAAGATAAAAACCTGAGTGTGAAACTTGGTGTGTAAGTTACGTGTACCATGTCCCAGACAGCATGGCTCTTGCATTCTGATTGCTGGAGGTGTTTCTAACATTTTCACTCAGTATTATTTTTTTACTAGATGTTGCATTTCCTTTACATGTTGATTGTTTTGCTTTTCAGGCGCTTCGATGACTCTTCCAACTAAAGTTTTGAACACTCACCGGAAATCTCTGAATCTCGTTGATTCCCCACATCTTCTTGAAGTGAAGGTGAACTAGTGGAATGATTATACAACAGGTTCTGGAAGATTGTATTTGGAATGAACTTTTGGCCATTAAAGGGGTTTTTGTTTGGAAATTATAGTTAATTGTATGTTATTGAATGAAATGTTTCCTTTTACATTAGCAAAACTTAGTAAAATAACTTGTACTTATCTTTTAGAGGCAAATCCTGCCCCACCCTCTTCATAGCCATATAGGGATGATAGGCCGCAAGACCAGAGCAATGGAGGGACAGCATATTGGGAACTTAGTGTGATATGCACTCCCCATCCACCATTGAGCTGTTCTCCAAGAAGTTCAATTCACAGCAGTGTGTGGGGAGGGGGATTTGTGAAAGGACAGGGCATGGCTAGTGGCTATGTGGCTTTACCAGCCAAACCCCACCAGGTTGGAGATATAGCTCCAACAGAGGCTACTGCAGTTATAAGAGTGCACTGTCAGCTGCAAAATGTTTCATATCCTGGAAGGATGGGATTCCACCTCTTGCAGGATTCCTCTCTTCAAAGGCCAATATTCGCTTATGCACGTGGAAAAAGGATATGGTCCTGAGTGCATTAGTCATGCAACACCCGACAGTTTATTAAACAGAATCACTTTCATCTAACCACAATTTTCCCTCAACCAATTTGCTGCCAATTCATTGTATACGTTGTTTAGAAAATTGCTAATGGCAATATCTTCACTTGCAAAGCACCATTTAGAAGTACAGATGAAGAAACCAATAGAACTTGTTGGGAAATCTTCTTTTACTTGATTTCAACTAAATTTGTTAGTTTAAAAAAATTATTAGATCAGTGCCCATGCACATCTGATTTATAAAGTTAATAACACATGACAGGAGAGAGATGAGAATAGTTTGTTTCCTGCTGTTACAAAATTTCTAGTTTCTTTGGCCAAAAATCTTTCTCGTATTATAATATCTCTGCTGTCTCACTGGACCAAAAGTATTTGTGACTGTATTGGGAATGTTCCATACTAGCTGTTATATTTTCTGGGATTAATCACCATCTCTACTGTAGCTTGATGTAAACTGCATGGTGTATCTAAATTTCAAATAAGGAATTGTATTACTGTGCATTATTATGTCTTCTCCAGTGAGTAGCCAGAGCTAATGAGTTAGTGTTCCATCTACTTATTCTTTCATACTTTTGTTGGTGGGATTTTTTTTTAAAATCTCTTCTGTCTTTGATGATCAGGATTCTGAAGCTGTTTTGCACTTACCCAAAGATGATCATGGTGATTTGGATTGTGAGAAGTTAGTTGAACAGCTGAAGGAGTGCCCAACTCTACATGATCAAGCAGATATATTATACGTCTTGTATATAATAAAGTAAGTTATCAAGGGTTTTCTGAATTGTCTCTTCAGCTTGTCTGGAAGTTCCATCACAGGTTCCCCAAACAAAAGCGTAGATATTGTAAACATTTCAGTCTACTTTAATAGTTTGTTTTTTATGGGGATATTTACAGGTACCTTGAGTATACTAATGCATATATGTACAGATTTTAGGTGAGACAGGTAAGAACACAAGGACTTGATGAGGAATTGTTTAACATAAAATATGCACTGGCACTTGAAGCCTGGAACAAAGCTCACTGAAATCAAATACGTAAGTCTTCTATATTCGCAAAATACAGTACATGATACAATATTATTGTGCACCAATAAGTTCACAAGAAGTTGGGGTAGAATTTTTATACACAGGTAGGTAGGCACGTGGACATTTAGTGCAAAATTGTTTCATTGTGTTATTTTTCAGTATATAAAAGAGTACCGCTTGTCTGGATGGAGTGCAAATGTAGTTTTAATGAATTTTTCTTTGTTTCTTGCATGTTAAAGTGACCCAATGGCTAAAATCCAACAATCCTCAAAACACTCTTGGGAATGTCTAATTGGAGCTGCTAAACATAGTAAAATAGCCCAGTAACTAAACAGGATTGATGAGAACAGAACACAAATTTAATCCAACAGCAGTTTTGTAAGAGTGTATTTACTAATACATACTAATTTGGTTTTTTTTTTATGTTGAAGAAACACTACAGGATATTGGCAGAGAGTTAGCTTAAGGGTGGGGGACACTTCACCCAATGCTTGGTTTTCTTAATAGCACACATGATCTTTTGTATACTTCTGTGTTTTGCTTCTCACAGCAGGGCCTTTGTTGGCCCTGGGATCTTTCTGAGCATATGTCTAGCAGCCTCATTTTTCTCCCTTGCCCTTTATATCAACCCACCACATTTCCACGGTGTTGGGCCAATGTCACAGCAACATCATCTTTCCAAAGGCAAGCCCCCTTTGATGCACTGCTTCCCACCAAAATTAGCTGGGGGGGCACTGTGGTAATATTATGAAGCATAATCAACAGGGAGCCAAGTTCTTCACCATCATGATACTCTTGGAGGGAGTTAAGAACACAGGAGATAAACTTTTTGTTCATCTGAACTTCTTCTTCATGCCCCTTCCAGAAGTTTAGAAATATGAAAGATGTAGTTTCCCAAGAAGAATGTCACTATTTAATTTGTATAATCTCCAGCAGTTTTCTACAGAGTGTTTGGATTCCTATGACCTACTGCTAGAGTGCAGAATTCTCAAACCCCAAACACAGTTGCAAAAATAAACTCACTACCTCTTTCAACATCTTCACCATGATGAACAGCAGCAGCATTACCACCTTCTTTTGATGCCCAGAAGATGTCAAATCTAATAGGGTATAGTGTGAAAGTTTGATTAACAACTTGAGAAAAGGCAACATGAAAAAAATCTATGAGAAACCCTTGACACATTGAAGAAACTAATTCAATCTTCAACACTGTTGGTGAAAGCCATTGTTATTTGGCTTTGTCCTGCAAGGTGCTGAGCACCTTGTTCCTGATCCAACAAAGTATCTAAATAAATCCTTAACTTCAAGCATGAGAGCCGCTCTGTTGACTTCAGCGAGACTACTCACATGCTTAACTTTAAGCAAGAATGTAAGTGTGGGGTTTCCAAAGAGATTTATGTGCCCAAATCCTGTTGACTTCTAATAGATGCCTAATTGCCCTCTGTGCTTGTAAATTCCTTCCCAAGTGATCTGTTGGATTAGGGCCAGATTGCTTGGCACCTTGCAGGATCATACGGAGGTTCAGTTTCCTGCTTTCACCATCTGTCATGTCTCTGCATGGATTGTCTTTAGAAATCTGCGTTCTTTGCTCCTGGGCACCAAAGTTGTCATTTCTGCTTTTTCTTCCGGCAGAGGCCCAGACTGGGATACAGAGCTGAATGGCCAGTATGGAGTCACCATTCATTGTCTGCTCAATGAGCTCTACAGCAAGGCAGGCCAGAACCAAGAGTGGGGGTTAATTCGTTACATCTCTGGCATACTCAAAAAGAGAGTGGAAGTTCTGGCTGAGGTACAACAAACACAAATGTTGCCAATTTCTTCAGTTTCCCTCCTGTGTGCCCCAGAAACAGATATTCTCAAATAGTTTTGTCTATTAACACTCAAAACACAAATTACAATGTGGCCTATGTTTACCCCATTCTGGTTTTACCTTCCATCAAGTGTGTTAAAGCAAAGAGAATGCTGTAGTATATTTTAGAGCAGCAATGAAGGCTTAGTAACATGAAACCTTACAATAAAACTCTGCCTTTGAACTTCTCTGAGAAAGGTAAAATCTGAGTGAGGTTGCCTGGTTATTTGGAGACATGAGGGTTGTAGATTAGTGAAGTGAGACTAGAAAGGTTCTGCAGTACTGGAGAAGGTTAGATGAAGATTTTTTAAAAAAATAAAAAGGTGTCTTGAATATAATAATTATTTATTTGTGTTACCGTAGTGCCTTGGAGCCCTAGTCATAGAGTTTAAGGCCAGAAGGGACCATCTAGTCTGACCTCCTGTACATCATAGGCCATCAGCACCCATGCACTAAACCCAACAATCAAAATTAGACCAAAGTATTACAGCCCACAGGAGACTAGACTATGTGCCAAAGGCAGAGAATAGGAAAGAGCAAGGTGCACCAGTGCCCAAGACCCCTGTAATGGCAGGGAAATCATAGGCCAGTACAAAAGGATGATCCCTTTCCCAAAGAGCTTACAGTCTAAAGTCTAAGTATATTAAAATATACAGGAATGACAAAACATCTGGAACTATTTAAGGAAAATGGCAGAAGTCCGTTGTCTACACCTTGGGCTTGTCTGCATGTACAGCACTGCTGTAGCGCTTTAGTAAAGAAGCTACTACGCTGATGGGAGAGCATCTTCCTGCCGGCATAGTTAATCCACCTCCGTGAGAGGCAGTAGCTATGTCTACACCGGGGGTTAGGTCGGTATAACTGCGTTGCTCAGGGTGTAGATTTTTCACACCCCTGAGCGACATAGTTATACTGATATAAGTTTGTAATGTAAACCTGGCCATTGATTTCATCCTGATCATTAAAAATTATTTCCTTTCGGCTGTCATAAATAAGTCTCCAATTGCCGTGCTTATACTTAGTTACAGTAAGTTCCTGAGATTTGCATATTGCTATCATTCCTAGCCATTTTTCGGCTTGCTTTTCATCCTGTGCAACGCTATTGCAGCGCTTTGACCATCACACACACACAGGCTACAGTGAGCAATTTGTTGTAACTGCACTGCACCATTTCCCTAAGTGTGAAGCATGTTCTTTTCCTGTCTTCCTAGAGGGGCCACGAAGGGCTAGCTGGGCATGGGGCATTGAAAAATTTATAAATTAGGATGTTAGGACTCTGACAATGGAGTGCAGGGGAGGATGAGGGTATGATTAGTTCTCAGGGGGGTTGGGAAACATTGCTCTGCTCTCAATGGGCTTTGATTCAGGGGCTTATAGCTGTTAAACTAAACACCAGTCCTATCTTTGCACTAAGACCAACATAAAGAAGGTAACATACAGCAGGACTGGGGTGGGGGAGGGCAGTGCCTATTTGGAAATGAATTCAAGTGTCTAAACTGACTATAGGACAGTATATTACATACAGAGAATCTTTTTTTTGAAGGGATACAATTGTTCAGAGTCTTTCTGGCTGTAATACTACATACATTCTCTCTCTCACACCCACACACACCAATGAAGTTTTCTTGTAACTTTATCTATTTTATCTTGTAAATAACCAAGTCATAATAATATAGGAAGGGTTAGAATACTCCATAGGCCAGAGCTAGCACCACTGAAGGTGAAATTGTCATATCTCCATTGGCTTCAGTGGACCTATGACAATCTACATTAATGTACATTTAATCTACAATAGCTGAGGATCTGCCTCTGAACTGTACATTTAGTAGCAGATGCAAATACACTGAGGAATTACTGAAGAAATGCTTTTTTTTTCTAGAATTAAAAAAAAATTATCATTGTTGCCATATAACTTAACAGCGTGGGCTCTCTTGCTTTCTCTATTGTACTGTAATAGGCATGCACAGACCTTCTGTCACACCACAAGCAACTTACAGTGGGCCTGCCACCTGAGCCGCGTGAAAAAACTATTACCGCGTAAGTCTTAGCTCTGTCTCAGTCTGGATGTCTTGTATTTCAGAGTTCCTACTGCTGATACAGTGTTTCTGTAACAGGATGCTGGCCAGGAGAGCCTGAGCCAGCCCCCTGTTAGCCCAGATCCAATTAAGAAGCATTAATTGGAGCTGACTGAGTATGCCATGCCTAATTGATAGAAGGGAAGCACCTCTGGGCTTTATTAGCCAGCGGGGCTCTATGGGGCTGGCAGGAAGGAAGCGAAGGGGGAAGAAAGGAAAGGGAGGAGCCAAGGGCTGTGCGTCCCTGCGTGCTGGAGAAGCGAGCTGTCCCCCAGGTTGCTAGTTTGGAGTGGTCTGTGAATAAAAGGCGGTGGGAGCTGACACTGTAAATAAAAGGCACTGGTGATTGCACCCAGAAGAGGTCTCTGGCTGATTTGTGGGCGCAGGGGTCCCATAGAGCGAGGGCAAACAGGAGGCCCTTGTTACAGTTTCCAAATTATTAACTGTTATTTTCAGAAGGAATCACGGGTCTGTAAGATCTATAAAGCAAAGTTGTTTTGGTGCATTTTAAGTTAGACACTTCAAATTAAAACCTCTAAATCCAAACAATTGACACATGTAGAAAATAATAAGCATCATAAGCACTCCTAACTGTCTGGTTCACTTTCCTTAGCCCTCTGCCACCTGAAGAGTTGTCAAAGCTTATTTATGAAGCCAGTGGGCAAGACATCAGTATTGCAGTCCTTACCCAGGTATAAAACACGTGGAAGGAATGGGGTTTTTTCATGCTGTACCTTCTGTTTCTTGTGTTGTCTGGTGCTGGCCAGAGTTATGATGAATGCCCCTGAATAGATATCCTTTGTTCATTTGCTCATGCCAGGAGATAGTGGTGTATTTGGCTATGTACGTCAGGTCACAGCCCAGCCTTTTTGCAGAGATGCTCAGACTCCGCATTGGACTAATAATTCAGGTGATGGCTACTGAGCTGCTTCGCAGTTTGAACTGTTCAGGTAAGTCCAATTGTACTGTAATACTGTAGTAAACAAATCTCTCTCCTCTCCCCGCCCCCAATGATCAACATTTCAGTTACATAGGACAAGATAAAGAATTTGCTTATTTTTAACATGGCCCTTTTCTTAAAATATCTCTATCAAAATTCTCCCTTCAATAAACACCGTAAAGAGACATTCTGGGGGGGGGGGCGCTTTAAAAATCCTAATACAATAATTCTATTTTTAAGCAGACTCCCAATTTTGTGTGTGTGGTTTTTAGCTTTTATTTTCCCAGGACAGCTCAGCTTAAACACAATCTGTTTTTTAATTAAATCCTTTATCCAACACACACAGTTACAAACTTTGAAAATAATCTGCATTCCTAGCATCCTTTTGACATAAAGAAATACCCACACTCCTTTTAAAAAGTGTCCTAGCTATTTAGACGTGTATATTGTCCCGCAGTACAGACTATGGGGGTGTGAATTGCAGCGCACACTAGTGTGCTATGCTGTAACTCCCCCATGTGGATGGTGCAGGCACAAACTAAAAGGTTCCTAGTGTGTGTTAACTTAATCCTGTTTAATGAGGGCTATGTTAACATGAACTAGATATGTTTTAGTTCATGCCTGCAGTGTCCACATGGGGGGCGGGGGAGTTACAGCACAGTACACTAGTGTGCGCTGCAGTTCACACACCCCGAAGTCCGAACTGCTGGGCTGTGTAGTCAAGCCCTTAGGCTGCCCTGACTAAGTCGCACTGAGGCCTGGTCTACAACTAAAACTTAAAAAGAACAGGAGAACTTGTGGCACCTTAGAGACTAACAAATTTACTTGAGCATAAGCTTTCGTGGGCTACAGCCCACTTCATCGGATGCATAGAATGGAACACACAGAAAGAAGATATTTATACATACAGAGAACATGAAAAGGTGGGAGTATCCATACCAACTGTAAGAGGCCAATCAATTGAGATGAGCTATCATTAGCAGGAGAGAGAAAAAAACAACCTTTGAAATGATAATCGAGATGACCCATAGAAGGTGTGAGGATATTTTAACATGGGGAAATAGATTCAATTAGTGTAATGACCCAACCATTCCCAGTCTCTGTTCAAACCTAAGTTAATTGTATCTAATTTGCATATTAATTCAAGTTCAGCAGTCTCTCTTTGGAGTCTGTTTTTGAAGTTTTTTTGTTGCAAAATTGCCACCTTCAAGTCTGTCACTGGGTGGTTAGAGAGGTTGAAGTGTTCTCCCACTGGTTTTTGAATGTTATGATTCCTGATATCAGATTTGTGTCCATTTATTCTTTTGCGTAGAGATTGTCCGGTTTGGCCAATGTATATGGCAGAGGGGCATTGCTGGCACATGATGGCATATATCATGTTGGTAGATGTGCAGGTGAACGAACCCCTGATGGCGTGGCTGATGTGATTAGGTCCTATGATGGTGTCACTAATAAGTGCTAATAAGTGATGGTCACATAAACACCACCCTATACCGGAAACCTACTGACTGCTATACTTACCTGCATGCCTCCAGCTTCCATCCAGGACACACCACATGATCCATTGTCTACAGCCAAGCTCTAAGATACAACCACATTTGCTCCAATCCCTCAGACAGAGACAAACACCTACAAGATCGCTATCAAGCATTCTTAAAATACAATACCCACCTGCTGAAGTGAAAAAACAGATTGACAGAGCCAGAAGAGTACCCAGAAGTCACCTACTACAGGACAGGCCCAACAAAGAAAATAACAGAACGCCACTAGCCGTCACCTTCAGCCCCCAACTAAAACCTCTCCAGCGCATCATCAAAGATCTACAACCTATCCTGAAAGATGATCCCTCACTCTCACAGATCTTGGGAGACAGACCAGTCCTCGCTTACAGACAGCCCCCCAATCTGAAGCAAATACTCACCAGCAACCGCACACCATACAACATAAACACTAACCCAGGAACCTATCCTTGCAACAAAGCCCGATGCCAACTCTGTCCACATATCTATTCAAGTGACACCATCATAGGACCTAATCACATCAGCCACGCCATCAAGGACTCGTTCACCTGCACATCTACCAACGTGATATATGCCATCATGTGCCAGCAATGCCCCTCTGCCATATACATTGGCCAAACCAGACAGTCTCTACGCAAAAGAATAAATGGACACAAATCTGACATCAGGAATCATAACATTCAAAAACCAGTGGGAGAACACTTCAACCTCTCTAACCACTCAGACACAGACTTGAAGGTGGCAATTTTGCAACAAAAAACTTCAAAAACAGACTCCAAAGAGAGACTGCTGAACTTGAATTAATATGCAAATTAGATACAATTAACTTAGGTTTGAACAGAGACTGGGAATGGTTGGGTCATTACACTAATTGAATCTATTTCCCCATGTTAAAATATCCTCACACCTTCTATGGGTCATCTCGATTATCACTTCAAAGGTTGTTGTTTTCTCTCTCCTGCTGATGATAGCTCATCTCAATTGATTGGCCTCTTACAGTTGAAAAGGTGGAAGTAGCCATACCATGTTCTCTGTATGTATAAATATCTTCTTTCTGTGTGTTCCATTCTATGCATCCAATGAAGTGGGCTGTAGCCCACGAAAGCTTATGCTCAAATAAATTTGTTAGTCTCTAAGGTGCCACAAGTACTCCTGTTCTTTTTGCGGATACAGACTAACACGGCTGCTACTCTGAAAACTAAAACTTAGGTTGACCAATCTAAATTGCTCAGGGCTGTAAAAAATTTAATGCCCTGTGCTAATTAGTTAGGCCAATCTAACCCCACCGTAGACACCACTAGGTCAACAGAAGAATTCTTCCATTGACCTGGCTACCACATCTTAAGGGGGTGGATTTATTACTTTCTGTAGGTGTAATAAGTGTCTACCCAAAAGCACTACAGTGATGTAGCTGTAGCACTTGTAATGTAGACACACCCTGACTTTCAATGAAATTTAGGCTGTAGTGTAGACATAGGCTATATCAGCAAAATTTGTGTCATTCAGCGGTGTGAATTAAGTTACACCAACATAAGCGCTTGTGTGGACAGTGCTATGTCGTCGCTCATGGAGGTGGGTTTTTTATGGTGACGGGAAAACTCTCTCCCATTGGCATAGAGTGTCTTCACCACACAGGCAGTGGTGCAGCTGTGCCGGTGCAGCTGCGCCATTGCAGCGCTGTATGTATAGACATAGCTTTAGATGCTTTTGGAATTTCTACTTGAAGTGACTTTATATCAATTACAAAGTTAGAGGCATTCAGCCTTCCCCTAGATTTCTCTCCCACCCCCCTCCCCACACACACATGCTGCAGTCCTACATATGCTTGGCTGTGGTAGAGTTAGTATCTAAATTTCTGAATATTGACATATTTTCTCTTTAATTTTATTTCCCTGACCTCCCAAAGGGGATATATAAGACCTATTCTCACCTGTTACTCATATCCTACTGCAAATGGGAATTAAATACATGAGCTGTACACTGCATAGCTAATACAGCTTCGAAGTTCATCACAGGAGGAAGCAGTGAAGCTAAAGGGAAATCCATGAACAATTGAAAGAGTTGCCCAACAGTAAAATTTAAAGGTGTTATAGTCCTGTGTAGCAGTAGGAGCAATTATCAGAAGTGATAAGAGTTAATTGGTACCAAATCATAGTCAAATCTTGATGCTGATACTGAGTGGACATAGGGTCCGCCCAGATTTCTGTGTCCTAGGTGGTCTCAGTGTCTGTGGCCCACTAAGTGAATCCTGTGTGGGAAGCTTCCAGTCAGCAGCAGCTGGTAGGCTTCCCAGTTTTTCTATCTCCTGGGCATGAAGTCAGAGACCTTGCTACCCTCCCTGGCAAACTGGAGCACACTGATTTAAAAAAAAAATTACGTCTTGTGACCCAGTATTATACTTAGCCTGTATTTGGGAACTTGTGGGTTATTTCTATTAGGAAGAGAAACTGATGATGGAGTTAGGATTTTTTTTTTATACAATCCTGTTTGTTTACAAAAAATATACAAAGTCCTGTTTCCCAGAACACAGTAAGAATGGAAAAGCAGGAGATAGTTTCTTTGCTCAATGTTCCAAGCCTCTTTCCAGCCAGCACTCTGCCCAAAAGCTTTCTCTCACTTAACTTTTTCTTGGGGTCATGCTACGAATGCTTCTCTGGCCTTCTCTGGCTGCTTCTGTGGTGTTTCTCCTGCTTCTGTCTCTTACACGGACAGCTCCATCAACAATAAAAATATCCAGTCCTATGCATTTGCAATCAATCCTCAGGAAAATTCCTCTGTCCACATAGTTCAGATTCCTGACCAGCAGCCTTGAATGTGGCCTGTGTTTTGGGTGGTGGCTCCTATTGTTTCAGCTATTTTCTTTCATAAAGGAGCCTTAACTTTTTCTTACATCTATCCTGATGAAGGATAGCTGTTATACCCACTAACTTCTATGAGGTTTTGCCCAAACCCTAGTACAAATAATAATTAGGGTTCCTTTTATGAAGATTACCTCTTTAGGGTTTGTCAACTACTTTTTGCTTTTTTTTAAAAAAAAATAAGCAAGTATTAATAACAGACCATAACTAGGAATTAACCCTGTTTTCCTAGAAAAACTACAGTATGAATGACCTAGTATAGTATTTTTTCACTAGGTGAAGAAGCCTCAGAAAGTTTAATGAATCTAAGCCCCTTTGATATGAAAAATCTCCTGCACCATATTTTGAGTGGGAAAGAGTTTGGCGTTGAAAGAAGCAGTAAGTTGTCTATTTGGTTGCTTGAATGTATTCTAACTTGTGTATGTATATATTGAGCAAGAGCTATTTAGATGCAGAGTTTATTTTAAGTTTTATAAGCAGCAGTCTCCTCTTTAGAAATGTTTGCTGCAGAGATCCCGATTATGTATGAAACACAAGGGTTTAATATCCAAAAACAAACATGCCTGTTATTTTCAGTACCCCAAGTATTATTTTGAACTATAGAATTTTTAATATAGCAATATTGTAAAACCATGTAATCATTTTTGGACACATCTGTGGAAATATGTGATCTTTCCAGACCGGAGGGATAGAGTAAGAATTGTAGTGAGATTGCATCAAGCATTTTTATATGAACAAAGAGTGGTCTGTTTATAACCTATCTTGCCCCTCAACATGTGTATCAGCCAGGTGACATACTTTATCATAGCAGAGATAGTTTCATTGTTCTGTCATCTCTTCATTTTTGAATGCAGAATAATCCTTAAACTGTAAACTGTTCTAGGATTGGGCTTTGGTGTGGTCATACAGCCCCTGCCACGTTGTTGTGCGGGGGACAGATGCATGGTGTCTCAGTGGGAGCTTTGGGAGACATTGTATTAGATTTAGGCATGGAAGGCCAGATTCCCAGCTGGTGTAAATGAATGAACATCTGGAAGTGTGAGCCAGAGCAACTCCTGCCTTACACCCTTTTACAGGGCACAGTATGTGCTCCCCACTCAGTATAGACCCAGCTGTGCAGGATGTTAAAAGATGAGGAGGGGAATGGCCCTCTCCCCTCCACCTGTTTAGGGTAGGCTAGGGTTGCTGTCAGGACTAGCCAGGATCACTCTGAGCACAAGGACTAGGGTTGTGTCTGGTCTCTGTGTAGGTGCACAAAAATCAGAAGCTCCTACATAAGGCCTGATACAATGTTTAGTGTTGGTTGATTTCACTTATGTGCACACAGTTAGATGATAATTAAGGCTCATTATTAAACTTAAAACATAGATGTGGGTCTGAAACTGGGAGCTGGTGAAAATGCTTGTGAATGGCAAATATTTATAGATGCTAGATGCTATAGTGTTTCCATCATTTGTTCTGGGCATGTAATGGACATTGACAAAGCAGAGCTCTGTCTCCGTCCTACCTAACGACCATTTTTGAAGGTTCATCCTTTCACAGCTCTGCAAATCATGTTAAGTAACTGCACATCAAATTGTTTTAAAATATTCATGAATACAGAAAACATTGTGCACTAAAGTTAGGCCATGTCAAGTTCTCAGTGATACGCAGACAGACTTTTAAAATGAGAATATCTAATGTGACCAGGGTTGAAGGATATTGAGAACAAAAACATCTGGCCTGTCTAAACTTCAATGGACATATCGATAGTTCCCAGGAATTCCTGGCTCCTAAATCCATATTTAGGCCAAAATATTTGGAAGGGTTGAGCACTCAAAAAACCCCACTGAAGACATTGGGAGCTGCAGATTCCCACTAGCTTTGAAAATTGGGCCAAAAATATTTAAATGTCTAAATATGGATTTAGAAACCTAACTTTAGGCCATTCTGATTTGAAAGTTTGACTTATGCTTTTAATCTTATTGGAAGTAAAGAGATATCATGGAAAGTGCATAGTCCTGAGATACAAGGTGTTTTTCCTTTAATTTTTACATACAGTTTTAAGTTGTATTCTTATTATTACTTAAACATAGCTACGTTTAATCTAGAAAACTTCCTTGTTTCTTTCTTTAGTGCGGCCTCTAGATTCCTCTACCTCCAGCCCTGCAATTTCTATTCATGAAGTGGGGCACACTGGAGCAACTAAAACAGAAAGAAGTGGCATTACTAGACTGAAGAGTGAAATGCAACAGGTGGGAGGATCTCCTTTTCTGTGCATTCTTTAAGCAGCACAGGATTTATGAAAGTCATTTTTTAAACTCAGGAGACAAAACTTTTTTTGTTTTGTTTTATCTAGCCCCTATTACATTCATGGTAAATTGCAAACTTTTCCTATCTGTTTTATTATTTGAAGTAGTAGTGGCTGTTTGAAAAAAAAGGGGGGGGCGGGAGGTAAGGAAATCAATTTTCAAAACCATTTTCCTTTTTGGTTTTAATTTAAAATTCTTAAATTAGCACATTTCAACCAGCTCCTGGTTTGAAGCATTAAGGGCACCTGACAGACCAAGTTCCCATCATTCTTTCTTAGGTAAAGATTCCATTCGCATCAAAGTAAAGATTTGGCTCAAACAGTATTCATGCTTGTATTTTACACCTCTGTTTTTTCTGGCATACAAATCTTTAATGTCTCAGGTAAAGAATGTCGCAGGTAAAGAACTCTGTTTACTTTAGCAAATGGTAGGTTGGAAGGCAAACAAAGAGGCGTTTTCTTATCTCAGTAGGCAGAGGGATTGGTGAGCTACCTCCCCATTAATGCAGTAACATATGTACTGTATAAATAAGATACCAAGACAGCTGGAGGAGTTTTTCTATGCAGATTACTAGATGCAAACATCTTTTCTGGGAACAGCACATTCAATTCTTATTTACTTTGGCATGTAAATGTAATTCTTAAACCAAAACAAATTTGTCTAATGATTTGGCCTAAATAAATAAGTCCTGATTTAATTTCTGAGTATAGCCTCATCCTGCACTGAGATCTGCAAGCAGGGATCTTTACTCTCCTCCCTCGCCTCCCCCCCCCCACCCCACCCCCCGAGTCCCTCCATGCAGATGTAAAGATACACTTAGGGTATGTCTACACTACAGGATTAATCCGAATTTAGATAATTTGAATTTGGGAAACAGGTTGTATAAATTCGATTGTGCGCGGCCACACTAAGCACCTTAATTCGGTTTTTAACCACATTAATTCGGTGGTGTGCGGCCACACTACCCCATTAACTTAAACACAGTAATTCTGTGGTGTGCGGCCACACTAACCCTAATTCGAATTAACAAAATCGATTTAGGCGCTACTCCGCTCGTCGAGGTGGAGTACAGAAATCGATTTTAAGTGCCCTTTAATTCGAATTAACTGGCTCTGTAGTGTGGACGGGTGAAGGGTTAATTGGGATTAACGCAGCTAAATCCGAATTAAAGTCCTAGTGTAGACCAGGCCTCAGAAAAGAAATCTTAGATCCATTTTTCATGTGTTTCTGCGTAGGAGGGACAAGAGTCACTATCCAGTGAGACCACTGGGACTCTTTTTCTAATACATTTTCTCATGCAGCAAGTGAGCATATGGGAAGATACAATAGAGAACACAAACCAGATTGTTTTTAAACTGTTTTAGGTTATTTTTGTACATTTGTTTAAATTAATTGCATAACTAATTTTTGATTCCAGATGAATAGGAGGTCATCTGCTGATGAAAAGGTGAAATATATCTATATGTTCATAAGAATGCATGTTTTCCTCCCTCACTACTGAATTATGTACACTTGTCCTAGAACTAAGGGAACTAAGAGGCTTTTTGTACGCTGTGAATACAAAACACTTTAACATTCAATGATCTAATTAATATGGTGCAGTTTTGCCTATGCTACTGCTGCTAGTTTGTTGTTGTGAGCAGAATGACCTATGTTCCAGTCTCTCCAGAGGTCTAGCAATTTATATCAAATTTAGAGTGTGGATATCAGTCACATGGCAAGTTGTGAATATCTGAGTTAATTTCCTTTCAAGTAGAGAACACATTATAATGTCCTGCCTTTTAGAATACCTGACTGGCCATTAGATGGCAGCATTATATTGTTCTACATAGAGATGTAGCACAGTTGCAACTTTCTGTAGAAATTTAAAGGTGGGAAAATGTTTCCTGAGATTTGTCACTTTAGAAGGAGAGGTGCCATTTCTGCACAGAAAAGGAGTTGAGTGGCTTCTTTCCTGCTGAGGAGAGTTGACCTTTTTCCATTCATGTTGATTCCCAGTAGGTTTTGTTGAGCCATCAGGAATATTCAACCTTTTGTATCGGGGGGAAAAACCCGACTCTTAAA
This sequence comes from Terrapene triunguis, assembly GCF_002925995.2. Classification (NCBI taxonomy): domain Eukaryota; kingdom Metazoa; phylum Chordata; order Testudines; family Emydidae; genus Terrapene; species Terrapene triunguis. The sequence goes on along the minus strand of NW_020664374.1, from coordinate 18,614,031 downwards.
GACATCAGTTTGACGGTGAACATTTTGATTGTTTTGACCTTAGACTGTTTCTATATTGGAGCTGATTTTCAAATGTGCTTAGCACCTCCAGCTCCAATTATTGATTTCTTTGGGTGTTCCATACTTCTGAAAATCAGTCCCAGTACTTTTACAGCTTATCTGAATCATTATTGTTTAATCAAAAAGAAAGCTATTAAGAATACCCTTAGGTGCTAACCAGCATCTAATCATTTCTCTTGGAAAACTGCCTCAGTAGTTTTGCTAAGCATTACCGGCCTGGCTAGCAACCTGCATGATTTGATAGCATGGTATAACTTTCTTTCTAGCACTAATATAAGGTAAGGGATGCTGAAGAGAAAATGTAAGCTTGCAATATCGACCATGCAGCGTGTGGATGCAGCTGCATTCTTTTTTAATCTCATTTGGGTTTTTATGTCTTCGTGCTATCTGAGGTAGATTCTGTGGAAAGCTTGTGATAGCATAGTAAGAGATTAATGTAAAACTCTGAAGATCCTTAAACATAAAGGGTCTAATTGTGATTTCACTTTAATGTAAATCAGGAGTAACTTCCCTGATTTCAATGAAATTGTACCAGTGTGAGAGCCCATTTTGACCCAAAGAATGGTTCTATCTTAAGTAAATGAGTTTAATTTTTATTGCACATTTGTTCCTTTTCATGCATGTGTCACTTCATCTTGTTTGTCTTGTCATGACTGACTGACTTTTTTTTATTTCTGTTTTGTAGTTCTTTTATGGGGGCCATTCCATGTCCAGCAGCATGCATGCTTCCAGGTTCACGGTAAAATACCATTCAGAAATTTGCAGTCTGTTTCTTTTCTCCCTCTGCAGGGAGTCTAAACATAACTTGCAGCTTTTCTTATGTGTAATGTATGTGTTTTTTTTTAAACCCTAGCTTTTTGTTTCATTCACCTTCATGGAGAGCCAGTTCTTATTTTTGGTCTTTTATAACAGAAATCTTATTTTCCACATTCTTCTAAATTTTCAGTGTTATGATGGATTTAGCTACTTGACTAGGAGCTGCGTGGCTAAATCCTGTGCAGCCCTGAACATTTAATGGTAATGTGGAAATATAAGTTTAACCCAATTTATTCTCAGGGGGTTTTTAGTTATATAAATTTTGAATTCATAGGAGGAAAGAGATAATAGTACTGGTTAGAGCAAAGTGTGGGCCAGTTTCCACATATTGTAATATCTTACCCTTCTATTCCACCCCTGTTGGGATAAAACTGAGGAGTAATTTTGTCTACTAGGGACTTTGGATGAAATTCCCTTCAAATTCACTTTTTCTTCTTGATCTAAATAAGAGTTTGAAATTAGGCCTGCCTTTTCATCTGAAGGCTAAAGCATATTAATTCATTGTGTCAGCTGCTCCTTCACTCCCAAACTCTCCCAGTCTGCATAGACAAATAGCCATACAAGTAAAATGACAAATGTCCAATGTTAGCTACCTTAGATGGTAGGATAACAATTAACATAGGGCCTACCTGTACTGCACCCAAAGACCAATTGGCTTCACTGTGAAGGTGAGTACATAGGTGCTGGAACTAGGGGTGCTGGGGGTGCTGCCACACCTCCTGGCTTGAAGTGGTTTCCATCATGTTGTACAGGGTTTACAGTTTGGATCAACATCTCTCAGCATCTCCACTATACAATTTTTTCCAGCATCCCTGGTCGAGTACAGTTAAAATCTTCAATATTAGTAGCTGAAAGGTTTCACTTTTATGGGCTCCTAATTCATATCCTCAAGGATAACTTTGCAAGAGCTTTAGTTTGTTTTAATACTCAAAAAATAGAATGTTTCTTCATTTCCAAATAATTGTCAAATATGACCAACTAGCCTTAATAACTTGCTGCACTTTGAACCAAGTGCTGTACACGCTGGGTGCAATACATCCCTTTTCAGTGGGTTTGCACCAGATGTAGGCACCATTTACGACCTGGGAGGTTAAATGGTACATAGGATTTGGGCTGGCCACTGTGGACAGGGATAAATATCACCCATTCTGAATATTGACAAAGATTACTGGTCCAAATCCTGGTCCAGTACAGGAAGATGAATTTAAACCCAGGGCTTTTACTAGTGTGAATTTCTTCTCCAGCCAGCTATCTTTCTTCAAGGCCTTTAATGGAGAGATCTTCAGCAACTTCTGCTCCAACTAGGATCTCACTCTTGAGAGAAGGGAGCTCTTGTCCCCTTCCCACCATGCCTTGCTCTAGTAACCTGTAGTTCCCAGATGCCCTCTCTGCTTCAGGCCCTCAAATTCTCATCATGCCGCAGTGGACAGCAGAAACCTGAAACTGGGCAATGCTGGACCTGGAAGCGTCCCTTCAGTGTCTTAAAGGGACAGTAAACTCTATTACTCCCACACTCACCCACCCCTTGTGGTTTTGGCCAGCGGATCCATGTGTACACAGACCCACAGTGCATGTTACGCCTCCCAAACCCCATGGATATTGTACAATGTACCATCTCAAAACACTTTTCTTACACAAGCCGTGTACCTCTTTGTGGTTTCTCCCTGGCCTGCCTGGTTCCTGCACAGTAGGTGTGTTACTTTTCAGTCCTTCTGCACCAATGCAAAGAGGGACAGAATTTGGCCCATATTCTCAGTGCACTTGATTCAAATGTAGTGAGTTATTAAATGAGATCTGGATAAACTGCTTAGCCAAAACAGGGACAAATGAAAGAAGTGTCTATGCACACAGTAATTACTTCAGCACTGGCACTCCTGCTGAACTCCTTCATTACTTAAATGTCATCTCTGCTGAACTGGAGAAAGAAAGCTTGACTGTGCATCAGTCAGGATGCTGTACAAAGAAAATGAACATACTGCATCAAACCAGCAAAGGTAAGCTGGTTTGGTTTTTTTTGCATTAGAAGGAAAAGCCATTGAGTAGGTATATCATGTTTTAGAATTCACGTCTGTAGTTTTCTAGCATTCTGATCCTGCAGACCTTACCCTGGCTAAACTTCCACAATCTTCAGTAGCAGTTTCCTTTGAGAAAGGACTGGTGGGATCAGGCTGTCAGTGAGCTCCTCTCTAGGCAGTACTCCAGGCGCAGTTATGCCTGGCCCTGCATGGGTGTGCAAGAGTGGGCAAGGAGCCTTTCCTACCTTAATACAGAACTGGGCACAATCCAGTTCACTGGAAGGTTTATGCAAGTCTAGAGCCACAGCTAGTGCAAGACTCTTTCCTCTTTGCACATGACAACAAAGCTGGTTATATGCATGTGCATCACATAGCATAGTCACTCTATGCTCTTTTTTGGGCACAATACATTCAGAAACTCTTGCAATAGTCTCTGCACCACTCCCAATCACCACTGTTTGCTAAAAGGCACCAATTTAGCCCTGAGAGTGTTTAAACAGATGAACTGTGGAAGTTGTCCACACTAGGCAAGAAATCCCATTTTAATCTATGCACGCTGTTCTGGTCATGGATCAGACCCTGCCTCTTAAGTATTTCCAAAAGGAAAGTCCTCTGAAATATAAAGATGTCTTTCAAGTCATTAAACTTAGATTTTACATAATTGTCTTTTGCTCTAACAGGCTCATTTGTCCAGTTGGTTGACTTGAAAATGTTTGTGTAAGCACCAACAGATACAGTATAAATCAGCTCTCTTGGTCTAGCAGCAGGAGCCCAGCTATGAAAAGTTGCTTCTTCCTTCCCAAAAAAATGGGAGGGACTGCTATTGTTACTTTGATTCCCCCTTTAAGACAAGGGGATACCCTCTAGGGCCCCAACCCCCAGATTGAGTACCACAAAGGATATTTGTAAGCAAGGGGAGAGACGCTTGCTCCTCTGTAAAAATCCGAGGAAGATGGGAACATTGCCCAGGAGTCCTATAGTTTAGGAGGATTGAATGATTCCTGTATTATAAGAAGATTCCAGGATTGCAAGGCTGAGTCAGTGTGAAGCGATGGAAGAAACTACAAGCAGGATTGAGAGCTGTTGTTTAGAATGTCACTAGGTTCAATCCCCACTGGGTTCCATGAGAACAAGATGGAATGTTGGCATCCAAAGGTTCTATGGCAGTTAGAATGTGACAGTTGAGCAGAGGAGGTGGAAGTAACAGCCACACGGACTAACAAAAAGGGGGTGGTGCTTCCAGCTAGGGGGCAGCTCTGTGTACGAACTTTGGGGAACAAGTACAAACAGCAACATGGCTCGTTACAACACACAGTGCATGGAAACAATAGCCCCTCAATATTACCTACCTACGTGTCTTCACTATTTGATTTCCAATTCACTAGTACACGCTGCTTTGTGGTGTTAGCATGTTTACTGCTGTGGTGTTTTGTGTGTTTCCCCCGCTGTGGTGTTCGGCAGAATAGTACACAAATGTACTGGTGTGAAGGGCTGCCACAAGTACTAAAATAATCTGATTCCAAGCTGTACAGAATTGGGCACAAGTGTAAACAGTTCCCATGTGTATCGCAATATGATGGCACTGTTACCAGGACCACTCTGAGCTTTGACCACCTAATGCCAGGAAAGCAAGCTACCCGTGCTGGCCATAGAGAGGCTAAAAGAAGGAAAATGCTATGGGAAAATAATCAGATAGAGAGCAAAGGTGGTGGTTTACTTGGCCTAAATGCCATACCCGTATGACAGCACTGGCTTTCATCTACTGATAGTGTATGTGTGATTTATTGAGTAGTCCCATGTATCAAAATATGGGCCCTTGTCTCTCTCAACCTATGATGCCCTTTGCAGTGCATTCCTTTAAATGGGTGGCTTTTGCTTCCCCAGGCTGTGGACTGGCTGCTGAAGAATGCCAGAGCCATTCTTATGCAAGAAGGAATGAGGGCTTCTAATGCAGAACACATGTGATTTCCACTGACCCTGGAAATAAGAATTTAATGATGGTACCCCAACTTTACAGATAACAAAGAGCAGTAATCTGTTTGCCCAGTTTGCTCATGATCAAGCCTGAAAGAGTAAATAACAGTGAAATCAAGAGCAATAATGACAGCATTCAGGATACAAGTCTGACATGTGGAGAGATATAATATCTCAGGGGTCGGCAACGTTTGGCATGCGGCTTGCCAGGGTAAGCACCCTGGCGGGCCGGGCCAGTTTATTTACCTGCTGACGCAGCAGGTTCGGCCGATCGCGGCCCCCACTGGCCGCGGTTCGCTGTCCCGGGCCAATGGGGGCGGCGGGAAGTGGCGCGGGCAAGGGATGTGCTGGCCCACGGCTTCCCGCCGCCCCCATTGGCCCAGGACGGTGAACCGCGGCCAGTGGGGGCTGCGATCGGCCGAACCTGCCGCGTCAGCAGGTAAATAAACTGGCCTCGCCTGCCAGGGTGCTTACCCTGGCGAGCCGTGTGCCAAACGTTGCCGACCCCTGTAATATCTTATATCTTCAATTATCATTTCTACAAGGTAGATTCTGACCCCTGTAGCTTCTTGCAAAAGTGCCTTCCTGAAATTACGGACCCATCATTTGTCTTAAAACACAACTGCAGATCCTGTAATCGCTTTCACACCAAAGGCTGTGGTGCAAAGAATTTATAAGGTCTGCAGACATGCTTGGCAGAGCTGGTAAGTTCCACAAACCAAATAAACTCCTGTTCAAGGAAGTTATACACTCAGCTGGCAAGACCAGTCGAATTTTTAAAATTCCAGGAAAGGTCTGATGGGGGAAATGCCATTTCTGCTCCTTATGTCTCCCAGGGATTACTGAGATGGTCCAATGGAAGGTCTCCTCAATGGGGTATGAGAGCATTCCTTTGCCTACCTCTAGCAGATAGCCGCAAAAGAAATCTGTATTTGGGTATCAGGAAACTGGAAAAAGTCCAAGTTGGGATAGTTGTCCCATATACTGCACTAGAGGGGGCAGAGAAGCAATCCAGATATTTGTCAAATGGACAGATTAACAATCATCCCTTGACCATGGATGGCTGGATCCCTCTCCATACACATATACTATGCAGTGTGAGCAAACAAATCTACTAATCTGTTCTGTTTAGTTTAACCATTTTTGCATGCCTGTGCCCTTTTCATAGTATACCTTAAAACCACCATTGAGCTTACAACATATTTACAAAAAAGTTACAATTCCTTCCTACTACTTTTAGCACTAAAGTTTATCTCTAGCCAAATCCCCAATATATATTTTGATCTCAAGCTAAGGAGAGTCCAGCCTGTTTAGTTTTTGAATGGGAGAGCAAGGGGAAAATAGCCGGTGCTGCCAAGTCAGAAGTGAGGCATTTGTTCCCAAGTTTAAGTACTTTAACAGCAGTGCCACTTAGAATTAGGATTCAGTCTGTGTGGTTGCTCTGTCAAGTAAAGACATCCCCTCCTCCCACCCCAACCATGATAGAAAACTTTTCTAAACTCACTTTATTAATTGGGTCAGATGAAGCTGCAACGTCAAGCTGATTTTGTTTTGCTGACTGCTCATTGGTTCATTTTGAAATTGAGGCAAATAAGTAAAATGTGAAGAGATTTGTTGTGAAAGAAAAACGTTTACCTTATCCTGTCAACGTCTTCAAAAGAAATCAGTCAATATTCACTAAAAACTGCATTGAATTGAAACTGTAACAGAGTGGTGTAACATGCAAGAGTGGGTGCTCTCATGTTAACATGTTGTAGTTACTAAATGGTCTGTCTCTTGCAGAGGGGCAGTATTCCATCATCTCCCACTAGGACTTCATCTCCTAGAGGGTCTACTGGAAACGACATCAGCTGGGGTGATCGCCAAGGGCAATGGCTCCGCAGAAGAAGGCTTGATGGTGCCATTAACAGAGTTCCTGTAGGGTTCTATCAAAAAGTATGGAAAATCCTTCAGAAGGTAAGTTAATAGTAGTAGAGGGTGTACAGTTGGGAGGCTGGTATTTCAGATGGAATATTACTGTGGTCAGGAAAAACTATAATACTTCGTGGAATATGTCTGACTAATACACAAGAGCTCCATTCACATGTGCTCATGAATCAGTTTGTCAATGTATTTCCTCTGAAAACCAGCACTAAACTGCAAATGAATGATTAAATTCTACAGTTTCACATTGTTCCCCATCTTAAACAGGTCATGGTCATTAACACTGAAGGGCTCACAATCTGCACATCCTCAATTCAAGAAGATAAGACGGTAGAATAGGAAGGGTTAAATAAGTAGCTATGTTTCTTTAAAATGTCTGAGTTCTACTGCTGGATTTCATAAGGGCTATACTATTTTTAAAACCAATTTTTAGTTTGCTCTACTGTCACTGAAAATAATCCCTGCAGTTGCTCCTGAGTTTAGTAATATGGTGCAGTAGCTGAACTTGAGAATGATTTAAGAAACAGGGGAACATGAATTCCAGTTGACTTCAATGAGATTATTCACTTGCTTTTGTGTATTGCTGGATTAGGGCCAGAGTGTTCAGCACCCAGCAGCATTGAGCCGTATTGAGTACTAAAGTGGAGGTAGGAATATATGCCATGAGTCTAGATAGCTCAGAGTTGTGCAATTCAAAGCAACACTCTAAAATACAGGCTTAACTGATGCCAGCAAAGACACAAGTCTTTTGTGAATTCATCCACTAGGTTTATTAAAGGGACACTGCCAACTTAAATTGCCTTTGTCTGAAATGTACCATTTTTACAAATAATACCTAAAGTAACTAAAACTGACAGATCAGAGGAAAAACTGTTCAAGTTTTCCTTATGGATGACAGCATTTTTTATAATCAGTGTCACAGTTTCCCATGAATAGTCGGTCAGTTTCCCTTGTTGTTTGAGTGACTTCTACACAGCGACCATGGAAAGGAAAAACATTTAAAAGATAGCAAACTACAATTGTAAAATGACTGAGGTCATACTTAATTTGCAATATGGTGGAAATTGCGGATTCGACAATATTAGGCTTCCACCATCATTTTGATTTTAATTAGCTCACTTTCCTGAACTACTGTACATGTAAGGTGGTTTTTGGGTTTGTTTTGTTTGTTTGTTTGTTTGTTTGTTTTGGAGAATCAAATAGAATTTTATTTAGTCAAATTCAGCCTATATTTTCCTTTGCTCATTATCATCCAGTTATTCTTAAAATCCCTTTGGACAATTCTTAATACCTTTCCCTCCTTGGTATTTTCAGACTTCAGATGCCTAGATGACCATCATGCCCTGGTCATGCCTTAGCCAAGCTACATGTATTTAGTTTTTTTTAAACTCTTTCCTCATATGCCAATTTGTCTAGCTCCTCTGTAGTTTTTGTTGCCCATTTTGAATGGCACTTTTCATTTACTGATATTCTATTCTGGTGCTCCAAGTCATATATCCTAAACTAAGTGGTGTTTGACCCTAGAGCAAGAGAGAGGGATCTTCACTTTCCTGGTCCATAGCAATGCTTCTCTGTTGGTGGGTTTATAGTTTTTTTACCCTCCTCTAATTGTCCTTTCATATTGCAAGCTCATATCTAATTTGCTGTACTTTCACCTTTAGATGTCTCCTGCTGTTACTGCTTTCCAAGTACCTCCCTCCCACTGAACAGTTGTGTTTCAGCTTAAGTGTGGCATAGGGTTATTTATAGCATCCAGTCTTTCTCTCCAATAGTTTTCTTGTCATCTGATGAACTTTTTGGGACAAATGAAATAACATTTTCTATGGGTTCACTGTTTTTAAAACTTGTCAGACATCAGAACAGCTTTTCCAGGAAGAATTTAAAACTCAAAAAGAATACAAGATTCCAGATATACTTTTAAGGATTGTGTTTTTAATCATCACTGATTTTTTTAAAATTTTTTTTTAGTGCCATGGCCTGTCCATTGATGGCTATGTCCTTCCTTCTTCAACTACAAGAGAGGTATAGTAAATAATAATATTAATGGGGTCTTTCCACGATTTTATGATAAGTTGTATGACTCTCAAGCACACGATGTAACAGGATCATTGGAGAAAACGCTTTGTTTTAAAACATTTAAAATCTAAGCTTACAATGGAAGTTTTACAGTTTGAATCTTAACTAATAGTTCTGCTGAATGTATGAGTGACGGATACTGTAGGGCAAATTTTAATCTGAGATCCATGATGTTCACAGATGCAAGTCTTGAAAATACTAGGCTTTCCCACGACAACATAAGATTATATTTAGAACATCTGAGGTTTGCATGTGTTAGTATAATTTCTATGATGTACCATAATGTGAGCCTCATTCACTTATTCAACATCACTTTTAACTTATATCCTTTTCCCTCTGTGCATTTAAGAAAATGAAGTTATTTTTAACCACAGGCAATGAAGTATCAGAGCTCTGCACCTGCAGTGAGTTGATCATTAATCTTGATGGCACATTCTGAATTTAGAAGCAAGATTTCCCATCCTTGACCTCTGGATGCAATTTTCCTAGAAAATAGCAATAACATAACATTTTTTTGGTGGCTAATGTGCAGTCAGTCTTTTTCTCTTAATTTTCCCTGTTCAAGTATTAATTTTTTACTAAAGAGAGGTTAAAGTTTACTCAGTTCTGTTTAAGTATTAAAACAGAGGGTGGCAAATACAAAAGGGAATAGAAGCCGAGTTAGGAAAATTAAACAATTTGCTGAAATTAAACAAAGACAAATACCTGTTTAGAATTCTGTGACTGCAGACAGTATTCCAGCACTGTGGTTATAAAAACAAATACGAATCACAGACATGTGGCTGACCCAAATTTTGCCTTTTTAAACCTTTGTTCTTTCTTCATATAATTTTTTTGAGCTGTTTCAATCTGAGAGAGCAAGTGCTAGAGTCTTGCTTCCTTTGTGTGTTGCAACTATCCATCAATAGGACTCAGTGATTCCAAGTGATTCCCTTGTCAATGTAGATCATTTATGCTACACATAGATGTTTTATTTTAGTTTTCCCATTCATTCACGATCCTAGACTTTGAAGAGACCCACCTACCACCTCTGCCACCACCTGAACCACAAACAATCTTGCATGTTAGGACCTTGACGCAGTATGATATAGTGTAATGATGCTCTGAGCCAATAAAACGGAACCAAGTTATAAGGCTACCGAGCTGTAGAGTGAGTAGGTTAAATTATTGTCTCTAAACCTTTCCACTTGCCTGTTTCTCAGCATCTGGAGAGTAACTGTTTCACAGATTGCAAACTGTAATCATTCTTGTCAATTGAAGATATTTGAGTATGTTCCCTCCAGGAAAAGAGAAGCATGTGAATTTCACCCCACCCCCAACCAAAACCCTACAATGCTCCATTCCTGCTTCCACTCTCAGGGATCTTTGATCCCAAAATTGTCTTTCCTTGGATAGCTGTTTACCACCAGGGCTGCTTTGTCTCCAGAACTGATGGTTTTTCTTCACCGCAGGAGCAGACCTTACCTGCTCCTCCAGCAGTTTCCCGGCAGCTCTTTGTTCACTATGATAAAAAACTTTTTTTTCTTGCTCTTAAATGCTACGGTTGATTCAATTGTGCAATTTGCACAGGCGGCATTACACTTGTGAAATGCAAAATCTTTTGGTACAGCAAGCCATGGGTTTTAACAATTTCATGTATGCCGATGACAGTACCTCTTATGGTGTGACTGTCACCCATACCACTTATAAGGTGGCACCTCACTCATGGGTATATATTAATGAATATCAGTGTAATATTGCTGTTTGATTAAAATGAATACCATCCCTTGTAAAAGCATAATGTCTGCCTTGTATAGTGTAATACTGCATGATTCTCATATTCTGACTTGTATCAGAGGGGTAGCCGTGTTAGTCTGGATCTGTAAAAGCAGCAAAGAGTCCTGTGGCACCTTATAGACTAACAGACGTATTGGAGCATGAGCTTTCGTTGGTGAATACCCACTTCGTCGGATGCATGTAGTGGAAATTTCCAGAGGCAGGGATAAATATGCAAGCAAGCGTGAGTCAGGCTAGAGATAATGAGGTTAGTTCAATCAGGGAGGATGAGGCCCTCTTCTAGCAGTTGAGTTGCATATTCTGACTTGTAAGCTTTATTGCCATTTAATTGGTTAAAACACTTGGACAGCATTCACTCGCCTTCAAATCTGTTTTCAGAATTAACAGGATACAGTTAGGATTGGTAGGCCTAAAATTAGACAGTCTGGCTTTAAGTTTACAGATGTATTATACATGCAAACGATGCCATCCTGCCTATCTGCCTCACTCTTGTAAGTATGTAGAGTATTGAAATTCACAACAATCCTACTGAATTCCTATGTAATGCAGACCCCTGTCTGCTCATACAAATAGAGCAGACAAGCAGAATGGAGGCACAGCTCAGTGTGCATATCCCTGTTTGAAACATAGGCATCACTCTATGTTATGGTGCTGGTAACAGCTGCAAAAGAAGATGAAATTTTCTGTGGTATTGCAGTCCTTATTTTGTGGAAGTGATAAGTTTCCCCTCCTCCCCACATCCTCCTCCAACATCAGGCTAGTTACAAAAAAGAGGATTCATTTTTAGACCTGTCTGACCTTGACCGTATCTAATTTCACTGTTAATAGGAATCAAACTAAATAAGCATAACTTCCTGAGACTATCATTTCATATGACATCTGCACAGCTCTGCCCATGCAAAGTTGTTTGTTCTAGCAGCAATGTAGATATCAATCTTTGGGATAACATTCACTCTTAGCCGGTGATGTGGGTTTTTTTTTTTTTTAATCTCTACAGTATCTTTGGCTTCATAAACAAAACCTGTGATCCAAAAAGATGCCTACACAAAATAATGTGAGGTTAATATTGTGATCAAAGAATGAATTTGCAAGATAATAAGCATCAACGTTCCCATATGTAAGCAATGTGTGTTGACAGATAGTAATAGTGTAACAGACTTTTCTGGAAGTTACAGAATTTTTTTTTGATTGCTGACTCTGGGAGCCAGCCTTACCCTGCTCTGCTGTGAGAACTCCCACTCCTGGGCTGTTCACGCACAGCCTCTGGCATGTAAGCTGCTCCCAGCTACTTGCAACCAAATGACACTAGCCAATATCTCCGGCCCCAGACACAACCCTAGGAACCTCCGTCTTGCAGTGTCCAGTTATGCCCGCTGGACGCTGCAAGCTTATATGAGTTCGTCAATTTAACAAAGAAATGGATATGTACCAGGCTTGTTATCCCAAAGGGAGTCTCTGACACGCTTCAAACCAAACGCACTGCTTCAGGTAGAATAAGCAAACAGATTTATTAACTACAAAAGATAAATTTTAAGTGATTATAAGTCAAAACATAAGTCAGATTTGGTCAAAGGAAATAAAAGCAAAATGCATTCTAAGCTGATCTTAACACTTTCAATGCCCTTACAAACTTAGATGCTTCTCATCACAGGCTGGCTGGTTGCTCTTCAGCCAGGTTCTCCCCTTTGATCAGCGCTTCAGTCGCTTGGTGTGGTGTCTGTAGATGTAGGTGGAAGAGAGAGAGAACATGGCAAACGTCTCTCCCTTTTATCTTGTCCTTTCTTCCTTCTTGGCTTTGCCCCCCTCCCCCCGCATCCCTTCAGAGTCAGGTGAGCATTACCTCATCGCAGTTCCAAACTGACCAAAGGAAGGGGGGTGACTCACTCGAGAGTCCAACAGATCCTTTTGTTGCTGCCTAGACCAGCGCCCTTTGTTCCTGTGAGGCTGGGCTGGGTTTGTTCCATACCTGCCCTGATGAGATGTGAACTGCCTCTCTGCTCTTGGAAAGTTTTTGCCTGGGCTTGCTCTAAGCCATGAGGATTCATTTTCAGCCTCTTAACTATATACATGAAATTGTAACCTATAACCTTACTATAACATTACTGTAACAATTACTATAACATCACTATAACAGCCATGCTCAGTGCATCATGAGCCTTCGGAAGACACCCAACATGATAAACTTTGCATTGGATACCACACAATCATTTTATAAAGATGAACATGGGGGTGTAGGGTGTTCCCCCAAGGTACAGAGTGTCACAGATACTTTCTTTGCATTTTGTGAAATCTGCAGTGAAAGTGTTCTTAAAATGAACATGTGCTGGGTCATCATCCTAGACTGCTGTAACATGAAATATATGGCAGAATGCAGGTAGAACAGAGCAGGGGACTCCTCTGCCAAGGAGTTCAATCACAAATTTAATTAACGCATTATTTTTTTAACAAGCGTCATCAGCATGTCCTCTGGAATGCTAGCTGAAGCATGAAGGGTCATACGAATGTTTAGCATATCTGGCACGTAAATACCTTGCAATGCCAGTTACAAAAGTGCCATGCAAATGCCTGTTCTCACTTTTAGGTGACATTATAAATAAGAAGTGTTTGTTTACATTTATCTCCTGTAAATGTAAACAAACTTGTTTGTCTTAGTAATTGGCTGAATAAGAAGTAGGATTGAGTGGACTTGTAAGCTCTAAAGTTTTGCACTGTTTTGTTTTTGAGTGCAGTTATATAACCAAAAAAATCTACATTTGTAAGTTACACTTTCACGATAGAGATCACACTACAGTACTTGTATGAGGTGAACTGAAAAATATTCTTTTTTTGTTTATAATTTTTACAGTGCAAATATTTGTAATCAAAATAATATACACTTTGATTTCAATTACAACACAGAATACAATGTATATGAAAATGAAGAAAAACATCCAAAATATTTAATAAATTTCAATTGGTATTCTATTGTTTAACAGTGCAATTAAACCTGCAATTAATCACGATTAATTCTTTTAATCGCGATTAATTTTTTGAGTTAATTGCATGAGTTAACTGTGGTTAATCAACAGTCCTACTTTCCACTAACCTATCCCCTAACTTTCCAGATGACCCCTTGTGAAATCAAGTTTGCTGTGCATGTGGAGTCAGTGCTGAACCATGTACCCCAGCCTGAATACAGACAGCTGCTGGTGGAAGCTATTCTTGTTCTCACACTGCTGTCGGACATAGAGGTGACCAGCATTGGGGGCATAATCCATGTGGATCGAATAGTGCACGTGGCTAACGATCTATTTCTTCAGGAACAGGTGGGTACAGCAGATTTCCAGTAATATCTGAGGGTGAGATTGGGAAGGTATTGCATTTGAAACTGTCTAACTCCATTTTTGGTATTTGTGGGGAAAAAAATTCCTTCCTCAAAAAGCAAGTCATGTAAGCATCTTTTGAAAATGTATTCAGAAGATTAAAAACTCCTGCAATTAACGAAACACAGTCTCTTTTGGTGCAGTTTTACAGTTATAGCAGGGGAATGTTCTCAAGTCTAAATATCTGTTTAAAATCACTTTTTACATCACCAGAATACTAAAAACCAAAGGGACACTGTTTAAGTAGAGATGGAAAAAATAGCTAGTTGTGTGTTACCAGAGAAATGCAAAAAATAAAGTCCATAAAGGGGAAGTTAAGAGAACTGAATTAGCATAGGTAGAGAAAAAGGTTCTAAATAACCTATGTTGTCCTACAGTCTTTGGAAAGGAATTCGTGAAGGGAGAACTGTTTTCCATATTCAGTGCAGATACAACAGTAGTCCTAGTCTAGGATTTATTTTTAAGCTTAGTAATTCTGATCTGAACGTGGATATCTGATTTTTCTCCTCCCCTCCTTTTTATTTTCCCCCTCTCAGAAATCACTTGGAGGAAATGATGACTTCTTGGAGCGAGACCTCGCCACAGGAATTTGCCACTTTTTCTATGACAGTGCTCCAAGTGGGGCATATGGAACTATGACATACTTAACGAAAGCTGTAGCCACCTATTTACAGGATTTCCTGCCTAGCACAGGCTGCCTGATGCAATAGGCTATGCCTCTTGATAAAAAACAAAAGTAAAGATTCAGAAGCTCTTTTTCCCCCTCTCCTCTCTCTTCCCTATCCATATCTCTTTCAGTTGGTGAACATATATCTTTCACTCCACAGAATTTAAACACCACTCATCATGTGTGAGCACCAATCTGTAGGGGAGGGCTGAACAATGAAGATGGAATTTGGCCTAATTCCAGAACTATGAGAAACAATTACAATGAGTGAGGCCTATTCTGCCCTAAATGCAATGTGCAATTTAAAGTAAATTATGTAAGAATTATGCACTTATGCCAAGAGGAAAATAATTAGTGTAGAGATCAAAAAATATAAATAGGGAGATGCACCTCTGGCATAAATTTCCCAACTACAGAGAGTGTATTTTTTTTGTATATTGGAATTAATGAACTCTCTTAAGCATGGCTTCTGTAAATTGATGTTGTGAATAGTTAAAGCACAGTTTAGTGTTATCCTTCTCTGATTTATTCAGTTTCCAGGTGATAGCCAGGCATTATTTTTAATATACATTGAGCCAGATTCTGATCTCAATTACACCAGGGTGATACAGGAGTAACACCAATGAAGTCAAGCATGAGATCAGAATTATGGCTTTCATAAGTTGGTAGCCTCTCTCTGACGACATAGCATCTGCCTTGGGGAAACCTACATCGTTTGGACCAATGCAGCTTTGGAGAAGCTGATCTCTGACTTCCCCTTTTAACGACAGTTTTATGCTTATAATCGTTCTGGCTAGATGAATAAACAGCTGCCTGTAGATCCAAAAGATATGTTTCCTTCAGTCAAGCACTCTTTCTAAATCTTAACCTCTTGTCCACTGTAAATGGCCTAGAAGATGAGATACATAAGCATCATCCTTCCAGAATACCATGTGTACTTACTAGCGGAAGAGTTGATGTTGTTTCATGTCCTTTGATGAGACAGATGCTCCTTCATCAAATGTAACTAGAACCATTAGTGGTGTTCTCCCTAGTAGAAAAATCTCTCTCTTTAAACAGCACCATTATAATACTTAGTACCCTTTAATGTGTAGGCTCTTGTTGTTGTATTTGTTTATATTAAATATACAGAGCCACAGTGCTCCCTCCTGTGGCTTAACCCAGGTGAGCTCAAGATGGAGGAAGACAATGATTTCCCCTTGTTGACTTCCACTGAGGGGTGAGGCTTGCTCCTGTGGAATGGGCTGGTTCTTAGCTAGAGCCATGTTAAAGAGAAGTGAAATAGTACTGTCATTTGTTGGTGTAATTACTGGCCAGTGCACAAGAAACGGTTGGAGTAGATTCCAAGTGGCAGATTAGTAAAAGGGTAAGTAGAAACTGTACCATCCAGTCTCTCATTTTTACTTATTATAGGTGACCTTGAGTGGGATCTTTCCTTAAGCACCAACACCCTGATGAAGAAATGGTCCTAGTGCCATTGAAACTTTTGAACAGCACTTATTTGAGTCTTTCTACAGGGAAATAGTTTTTCTATCTCATACATTTTAAAATGTTTTCCTAATTCCAAAATGTGTTGACAGAAGGAAAAACAGTATCATTTGCCCAACCCACATGATCTCAATCAAGCTAGGTGGCAGGAGTCAGATTCACCCCCCAAACCTGGGTATATTGTGAGATACTACAGTGCACTGCTGCCACAGCAATGCACATCCAGACGGTATTTTATGCAGGCTGGAGAGATGAGTGCCCTAGGTCAGAGTTGTCCCTTACAATGTTTTAGGCTTAGTAATTTCCCAAAGAGCAAGAGGATGCACAGCCTTTCTGGATAGACTGTACATGGGGGAAGAGGCAGGTGCATGTGTGCATATTACCAAGGCAAAGACTTGTTAATGGTGTAAGGAGCAGGGGTGTGTAGCTCAAATGCATTTGGAAGTCAGTATCTTATATATGCCCATTTGTACTTTTGTTTAGTCTTAGCTCTTCGTTTGTATACATGTGCTGAGAGAATGATTTAGCTCATTTTCTAATTAAAATAAAAAATGTCTCCAGTTTAAACAGGGCAAGCCTTACGTTGAATAGTAATTTATACTGTGTATGCATGTTCATATGTGAGGGACTTATATAAGCTCTTATTTTATTAGATTCCATATAAAGCTTTGGTAATGTCCCTTTTCACGTGAAGCTCTTTGATTGATTGAGGTGCAAGAAGGTTCTCTCTCAAATCTGTTTTAATGTGCTTTTTTTATTCAGTCTGAGACATTAACAGTTTAAAATTTGTAGAACAAGAGAAGACTGCTGAAATCTGACATTTGTATGCTGCTAAATAGAGGTTTAAAATAGATTAGGGTCCACAGCAAAATACTACCCATTTACAAATTTAAATTTGCGTGTGCATGTTCATTTATAATATGAACTAGCTTGGTATACATGGTTTAGAAATACTGATTTTTAGTCTGTCTAAAAGTGATACTAACACAATCAGTGAAGTGCAGTCATAGGAAAAATACTTTTATGTAATTTGGAAGTCTGGGACAGTTCAGTACAAAAGGGTGAGAGACAGTACAGCGAATTTTGAATTGCTGTGTGACTGGACCAATCACCCATTTATACTTCTAGGTTGACTCACTCATCTGTTGCCTTTTCCCCTGAACTTCTGTTTAAAGGAATATATTAAAATCTGTACCATTCATTGCTGTAATCATTGTTCCTGAAACAGGGCAAACGTAATTGGGTCATGAAGGTGTCTTGTAGCAACCTCTCTGGAGAGGATTCAGATGTGTTAGGGAGTTTATGAATCAACCATTATTGAGTCTAGTGCAGGGGTCGGCAATGTTTGGCACGCGGCTCGCCAGGGTAAGCACCCTGGCGGGCCGGGCCAGTTTATTTACCTGCTGACGTGGCAGGTTCGGCCGATCGCGGCCCCCACTGGCCGCGGTTCGCTGTCCCGGGCCAATGGGGGCGGCGGGAAGCCGCGGCCAGCACATCCCTCGGCCTGCGCCGCTTCCCACCGCCCTCATTGGCCCGGGACGGCGAACCGCGGCAAGTGGGCGCCGCGATCGGCCGAACCTGCCGCGTCAGCAGGTAAATAAACTTGCCCGGCCCGCCAGGGTGCTTACCCTGGCGAGCCGCGTGCCAAACGTTGCCAACCCCTGGTCTAATGTGTGTTTCCAGCTAGACAAACTCTTTTTCAGTTTATTTAGGGTAAGCTCATTACCAAAGACTTAATTTGGTTGTCAGGCATCCCCGAGGAGTGAAAAATGAATGAAATGTCCAACTTCTAACTCTGGGAACTAATTTATGGAAAATAAATAAGACAAGGGTAAACAGACACCTCATGTGTCTTGGAAATGAGGGCATTAATGGAATGAAAATAGAACCAACTGAGACCCACTGTTTTAGTTTGACAGGCAGTGCTGTTGCAAGAGCAGACTGCAGCTGTCACGAAGGAAACACCTACACTGCTTCCTTGAAATATCAGACATGTCTGAAAACAGAAAATTGGTCTGAGATGGTGCAGGGACCAGAATAATAAAATGGTACTAGCATACAGTGGGTACTGTATAGTGGTACTAGGTCCAACTTTTGCATGAAGTAGTATTAGGGTTCAGTTTCCATTCATTGAATCAATACTCTTTTTCTCCCCTCTCCCAATTGTATCAAATACTTAACTGTTTAGCATTGTTAGAATTTTGTTAAGCTTTTACAGTTTAATCATTGGTTCTGATCTGTTGCCTATACTTAGCACTCTTCACTTTCACTGTGTCTAATCAGTCCTCAGACAGCCTTACAAAATAGTGAGGAAAACTTACTAGGCCAGGCACAAAAATCTATTCA
>NW_020664374.1:18566654-18590528 GCF_002925995.2 Terrapene triunguis | reverse complement strand
TCTGCCTTTGAACCCTCATATTCCAGTGATGGGTGCAGCATAACAACAGACTGACATGCCCAAATGCTATGAGTGAAGTGGGAATTCTGATTCCCTTTGATGCAAAACATCCAGTCACTTCAGGGAACCTATTGTCAAGCAGGAGTACTGGTTAAAGTTGTTTACATTTCTGTATGCTACGTACCTGCCATTTGATTATTTTAAATGAAAGCCTGTTGTGACTCCTGACTGACAGCCCATTTTTTCCATAGGCAGGGTCATTTATTAGTGTACTGCAACCTTTCGGACAAATTCCTATTAATTACAGTGTGACAGTTCGATATCACAGAGTTGGGATTTTAGATCCATACCCACATATACTGAAGAGGCACATACAGCTTCATAGACATATTCCACGGTCTTAAAAACCTTTTGCATGCTATATAGGTGCTGAGGCATGGTAAAAAGAACCTGAGGAACATAGAATTCTAACTTTGGAAAGCAAAGTCATTGACATCTGCACATAACGCAGCACCCTACACAGTTGGGATTATTTAGAAATCTGCCTGAATTTCATAAGGTGTCACACAACAAAGCGTTCTTTGTAGTTAGGTACTGCATTTCTGCACCCAAAGGAGAAGATCGTATGGAACAAAAAACTCAGCTCCCAAGATTGACATTCACGATATTTGCTCTTAACAGCCCAAAACAATGCAGCTGAAAGGGCCAAGGAATAGACTGTCACCGGAGCATACGAGGTGCTTTGAGTTTATTTCCAAATTCTTGTCAAGTAACTGGAGGCTTGGGCCTAATTAGGAGGTATGTATGTTTCTAGACGTGTGAGTATTCTTTTAGTTATTACAAAGGTAAATTTGCATAGAACTTTTAATAAATGCAATTTAAATGAACATTCTCTAAATAAGCTTCCCTAAATCCTGAAGTGCCATGAGGCACAACAGTATCCTAAGAAAATAATGGTAATGTAAATTGGAGGTATGCAGTATATGTTACGAGAGCTCATGAGTCTAGGTTCTCCACCCTTGTCTGCGCACGTAGGGCTTGAACCGAAGCCCATGGAAGTCAAGCAGGCCCATATGCTGCACTATTTCACATATATTATATCTACTACATTCCCTTCAGCCACTAATTTTAATTCCTCCATCCTCCGCCCCCAGTTAATCGGATAGGATTTGTTCTTTATCTACCTGTTGCTCGTGGTTACCATATAGACTCATGCAGTGCTTAATTTTTGCCAGGGTTGAGCCCCAGCAGCTCCAAGCTTGGCAATTCAGAGCCACGGCACCTCTGGGCGTGATGTGTCAGTTATGAAAATAAAAAAAATTGCTTGAGCCCCGGCACCTCTTTCATTACAAAATAAGCAGTGAACTCACGGAACAGGTTCCCTTACCTCTCTGATGTCAGGTCATGTCAGTTGCCCCATCTTTGACTGGAGGACTGCAATATTGCCCGGTAAATTGTTGCTTTGGTGCATGTCTCCTCCCTGGAGTCCCTTCACATCTACCTGCGTCAGGTCGTGAACAGATTACTTCCCTTTGGGGTTTCTGTCCCATCCCAGGCTCTCACTACAGCTCCTCTCTGGGCTGCTTCCCCAGCTTTCTTCACAGAGCTGAACGCCATGTCAGCTTTTCCCCCACTCCTTATAAAGCAGCCCATGCCATATATGAATAGTCCTGCAGTCGTCTGAGCTTGGTCACATGTTCCTTTAGTCACATGATCCTGTAACCCCTCACTACATTTTAGGGCTAGATCTCCCAGAATGCCATTGTTGGGGCTGAACCAGGACTGGCACATACTTGCTTATAATTTCCCTTAAAAGGCCAGTGCACATCCCATTATGGCCTTCATCCTGCAGCTGAGCTCCATGGTTGGATGTCTGAATCCACGAAGGGCCCCAAATGTTAGTCTGTGCAGACAGTGCCAGAGCCACAGATGTTTAGGAACTCTTTTCTCTTAAAAATTCTATTCTTTTAGCAGGGCATGAAGATTAATTCACATGTCAGTCAGTACCAAGCTCAAGGCACAGGAAAGCGATCTAACTAGGAGTGCCAGCCTCTCAAACAAATCTCAGGGGTTAAAACATGACAAATTGTCAGTAATTAAAGCTGCAACGCACAAAACAGGTGCCCTTTCTTCTATTTAGCAGCTTTTGTGTGCATGCTTTCAGTAGAAAACACCTAACAGCAAGGATAGTATGAATGTGTGTGGTATTTTTCAATGATTTCTAGTGCTACTAACTTTATGCCCCCATGCTCTGGAAGTGTCCCAAACAATAGGATGTATATAATCCCAGGCCAGGTCCACACTTAAATTGAATTCATGTAAGTCAATATCAAGCCTCCAATTTAAGCAAGTCTATCTTGTGTGTCCACACTACGCTCATTGTGTCGGCAGTGTGCATCCTCATTAGCAGAGCTTGCATCGATGCAAAGAGCGCTGCACTGTAGGTAGCTAGCCCACAGCGCATATAGCCGAGTGGAATTTTGGGTTGGGCTTACAATGCCTTATGGGACCAAAACATTGGTGCGGGTGGTTATGGGAGCATAGTTAGCCTCCCATGATGCACTTACCTCCCTCACTCCCTGAAATCAACAGCAAACAAACCAAGCCTTTTGCACGGCTTTTTTTGTAAGCCTGGGTTACCCACGCAGACACCATAGCATGATAAGCATGGACCCCGCTCAGCTGTACACTGTTGTTGTGAGCATTACAAACACCTTGCACCTTATCCTGCAATATTTACACAGCCGATACAGGAGCCGCCACACAGAACAATGTGATAGCACGCAAGCAGCCCTGCTCGAAGCCATAAAGTGGAGCAATTCGCAGTTGCTGGCAACAGTCATGCATCACCTTGACACGGTTGAGTGCCGTTTCTGGACCCAGTAAACAAGTATTGACTGGGGGGACCGCATCATTATCCAGCTATGGGATGATGAGCAGTGGCTGCAGAACTTTTGAATGCCACTTTCAAGGAACTGTGTGAAGAGCTTTCCTCAGCCCTGAAGTGGAGCAATAATAAAATGAGAGTTTCTCTGACAGTGGAGAAGCGAGTGGAGATAGCCCTGTGGAAGCTTGCAACGCCAGACTGCTACCGGTCAGTGGGACATCAATTTGGAGTGGGTAAATCTACCGTGGGATCTATTGTGATCCAAGTATGCAGGGCCATCAATAGACTTCTGCTAAGAAGAGAAGTGACTCTGGGCAACATGCAGGACATAGGGAACTCCATCACGGCAAAACCATCCACTAACTGTGGTGGGGCAATAGACGGGATGCATATCCCTATCTTAGCACCAGACCACCTTGCCATAGAGTACATAAACCGAAAGGCATACTTCTCAATGGTGTTGCAAGAGCTGGTGGATCACAGAGGCCGTTTCACCGACATCAATGTGGGATGGTCGGGAAAGGTGCATGACTGTTCAGAAAGCTGCAAGCAGGGACGTTCTTTCCAGACTGCAAAATAACCGTTGGTGATGTGGAAATGCCAAACGTGATTCTGGGAGACCAGCCTACTCCTTCCTTCCATGGCACATGAAGCCGTACACAGGCAGCCTGGACAGCAGTAAGGATTGGTTCAACCATAGGCTGAGCAAGTGCAGAATGGTGGTGGAATGTGCCTTTGGACATTTAAAAGGTCACTGGTTTGTTCGCTTACTAGCTTAGACCTCAGTGAAAGCAATATCCCCATTGTTATCGCTGCCTGCTGTGTGCTCCATTATATCTGTGAAACAAAGGGAGAAAAGTTTCCGGCAGGGTGGCAGGTAGAGGCAGACCGCCTGGCAGCCAATTTTGAGCAGCCAGACACCAGGGCAATAAGAAGAGCACATTGAGGTTTGAAGGCTTTGAAAACCAGTTTCAGAAATGACCCACAGTAATGTGACACTTATGTGTGTTGTTCGTTACCAAGCTGTCCCCTTCATTGCATGTACTCCCTTGTAAACTCCATCCCCACCAATCACTGTGTGTTGAACGAATAAGGAGCCTTTTCTCCTCAATCTGTTAAGTTTTATTATGCACACAAACGCTGAGAGACAGCAAAGAAAAGTAAGATAACCTTTTGCCCAAGGTTATCTGTTATACTGTGAGGGGAGAAACAAGGAAAGCTTGCTTACAGATGCACTGCAATAACAATCAAAGGTGTGGGAATGGGAGCCTTCTGGTCCTTGTACCCTCCCCTGCTGTTGAGTGCAAGGGATGCCGAACTTTCCCGCCCCACCTCATAGGTGGAAGAGGATGTAGAAGTGGGTGATGATGTCAGCAGGTTCAGCACAGGCTGCAGAGGGACTCTAGCATCCAGCTGCCTTTCTTGAACCTCAACCAGATGCCTCAACATGTCTGTTTGCTCCCTCATAATCCGCACCATCTCTTCCTGCGTGGCACGCTCTTGTTCTCTGCATGCTCTCCTGTCCTCCCTGTCCATGTCCAGGTTCTCAGACAGTGTCATCCTCCATGCTCTGAGCTCTGTCTTGTCACTCTTAGAGGCATGCATTAACTCACATTGAACATGTCCTCCTGAGTTGTCTTTTTCTGCCTTCCAATCTGGGAAAGTCTGTGTCCCGGTGTGGAGGATGCGCCAACGGACAAGGTCTCAGCTCCAAAGAATGCAAAGCACAAGGGTCGCATTGACAGTGTAAACAGTGTTTCTGGTGCAAGGATAATTTTTTTAATTAAAAAAACAGCCCTCAATACACATCACTTCAAACTACAACGTAATCATAACCGCTGGCTATTGCAAGAATCGGTTTGCTGCTACAGCCATGGTGTGTAAGGCCACGAGGCATGGGGAAGAGGTCTTGTGCTGTTGCTTTTGTGAAGACATCCTTGGGATCACAGGTTGGAACTTGAGAAAAGCCTCCTTTCCCCCAGCAACCTGGATGGTGCTTGAGGGCAGGCACCAGCATAAAGCCCCCAAATAGTTTGTTTTTTTACAAAAGTGACACTGGGTTGCGGGGGGAAGGGAGACAAACAGGAAGCCACCACCCGCCCCTTTTTTTTCCAATACTGCTTACAATTCATGGTGATGCCTTCCAAACACAGCCATTGCATGCTCAGGAAAGCGTGGTTGCATGACCCAGATTTCACCAAACGGGACGGATTACTTTTTGAATTGTTTGCGGTTTAAGGGCTAGCATTCAAAACTTCCCCCTGTTTCCCGTAGGTGACCCTATGCGATATCACTCTCCTGAGGGTAACAGAGGCAGCAAGGGAGCAGATGCTATAAGTGTCTGGGTACAGACCTGTTCCTTATGCTGCAATGCTGGGTGCTGCAATGATGCCAGAAGAGTTAATACTGGAGTGGCATGGGAAAGTGAACTACCGTGATGGACGAAATAAGGCAGTCCTTCCCAGAAACCTTCTGCAAAGGATTGCAGAGAACCTCCATGAAAGCTTCCTAGAGATCTCCATGGAGGATTCCCGGGCCACTCCCGGGCACATAAGCAGTCTTTTTCAGAGAGCACCCTCTGTGTAGCTGGAGTGGCCACCGATACCCACTACACCTACTTTTTTGTTCAGATTAAACATAAAAAATAATAGCATGTAACCCTTACAGTTTGACTGGAAATGTGTACTCACCAGACATGCCTTCCCCGACATCACGCTCTGCCACCAACTGGTCCTGTGAGGGGATGGGCTCCAGGGTTAAAAACAGTTCTTGGTTGTCGAGGAGAATGCATCCTCCACTTGCCTGCCTCATATTCTCTTCCTCCTCAACAATGTTCTCTTAGTTGTTGCTCAAGTTCTCCCAGGGCTCCTGGGAAGTATCCACAGAACATTTTGGGATAGTGGTGGGATCACCGCCAAGAATCGCATGCAGCTCCTCATAAAAGCAGCATGTCTGTGGGGCAGAACCAGAACGACTGTTCACCTTCCTTGTCTTCCGGTACACTTGCCAAAGCTCCTTTATTTTCACGCAGCACTGCTGCATGTCCCTGGTGTAGCCCTTCTCCCCCATGCCCCGTGCAATCTTGGCATAGATGTTAGCGTTTCTTCTGCTGGATTGGAATTCTGCCTGCACAGACTCTTCTCCCCACACAGCAATAAGATCCACAACCTCCTATGTGCTCCATGCTTGAGCATGTTTGCGGCCTTGAGCATCCATGGTCAGTTGTGCTGACAAGCTCTCCACGCCGATCAAACAAGAAATGAACATTCAAAAGTTCCTGGGGCTTTAACAGGGGAGTGGCTGTTTCCTGTGTACATGGCTGACGTGCAGTGGAATTGAAAGTGTTCTCCACAGCGGTCACAGCGTAGCACTGTGAGATACCTTCGAATTACACAACACAGTGTCTACGCTATCCCCATGTCAACCCATGGACGTCGAATCAAGCGCTACACCTCTCACGGAGGTGGAGTACAGAAGTCGACTTTACAGGCCAAATAGGTCGGCGGAAGTGACTCGGTAGTGTAGACACATACACATTATTAGATCGACTTAATGCGGCTTATGTCGGCCTAAGTTTGCAGTGTAGACCAGGCCCCAGTTTAAAAGCAAGAACTGACGCTAAATTCCAGATTTTGCTTTCTTCTGGAAGGAGTCTGCAGAGTATCATTTTCTTTATAGTACCTGTAAATCACCTGCAGTACACACACCAGGACTTCCCAACTTGGAGATCATGTTAACATTAAGGTGGCCTGTTGTATATTTCCTAACTTTCCAAGTTAGAATGGTATATACTGAAGAAAAGAAAAATAATGCATTATCAAAAGCATCTTCATTCTCTATAAAGCAGAATCTTCTAAAGACACACTGAAACAATAGTCAAAGTAATTCTGCTGTTCTCCATCAGCCTGCTTGAATAAGAAAATGAGGGAAAATAAAAGCCACACACATTTCTATTTGGGATTGTCACTTTTTTATTTTAAAGCCATATTTTTCAATAAAATGCACGTTCTTATATTTCTTACAAGTGAGTTTGCATTTTTGAGACAGGAGGTAGTCAATTTTTAACAGTTTCAAAAAAGAAAAGAGCTCAATTTATCTACTATATTTATATCAGCACTGTAGCAAAGCGCCGACTCACCAGCACGGCGCCTCCTGCTGGTCATCCAGGAATTAGCTCGATTCCAACCTTAGAGCGCCTCCTGCTGGCCGGTGTCTTCCTACCTGCTTTCTGTAAATCTCCACCACTTGTAGCACTTCAGGTCCCACGTCCCTCCCAGACCCCGGTGCCCCTTATCTTGGGGTGCTGTCCCACAGCAGTGTCCCCACACTTTGGGTCTCCCTTCCCAGGGGAACCCCAACCCCCTATACCCACCTTGCATCAGTGGCTACTGCCAATCGTCATCTAGCCCCTTCTCTCAGGGGCAAACTTCATTCCGTAATGGCCACTCATCGCTGGCAAGGCGTTTTGGACCTGCTGCCTTTCTAGCCCCAGCTGCCTCCTTGCAGGCCTAGTACCTCCCCTGGCCTTTAGCAAGGCCCCAGCCTGGGGACTCACCAGGCCAGAGATCTTCAGCTCTGCCTGCCCTTCCCCAGCCCTGCTCTGCCTCAGGTACCCTGCTTGCTCTCCCAGGCAGCCTGGTCCTCTCTGCTCCCCAGTTGGAGCAAGAGTCTCTCTCCCACTCTCTCAGCCTGCCCTTTTATCAGGGCCAGCTGGGGCCTATTTGGGTCAGCTACACCTGTGGCTGACTACCCAAGCAGCCTCCCTTGGCTGCTTTTAACCCCTCTCTGACTGGAGTGGGGTGACCGGCCCACTACAAGCACTAAGCACCGAAGTATCTAAACACTATGGGCATGATACAAAGTTTGTTGAAGTCAATTCAAAACAAGACACCTAGATCCTGTACTACTGTCTCAAGCAAAATTCCCATTACAAATCATAAATAATGGGAGTTTTGCTTGGATAAAGAGTACCGTTTTAGGCCTAGAATAGTACTAGTCTATTAATGTGAGTAGACAATTCAAACTGTGAATTGTCAAATCACCTAAAACAGTCAAAATATATAAATGCAAATCGACAGTACAAGCATATTTTACCTCAATTACAAATGAAAAGTAAGGAAGATATCTAGAAGATCATTTCCCTCCCACATTCTGTTTTCGAGTGTTGTACCACCATTATTTTTTCCAGTCCTGTGGTACCATCCTTGTTCTCCATGTTTGAAAAATAATTGGAATGATTCAAGTAAACTCATGAGTTCACTGCTTTCAAACCTCAGACAAGTGTCATCCAAACATGCTTCTTACTGATACCCCTTCATGCAGTACTCACAAGGTCTTCAGTGCTTCTAACTGGGACTGATCCTTCCAATGAAGTCAATGGAAAAATATTCTTAGACTTCAGTGAGAGTGGGATTAGGCGCCAGTGGCCAGAACATTTTGTTGTTAAAGTAAGACTTCACAAGCTCACCTACAGGCCTTCAGGGCCGGCTTTAGGCACCGTGTGGCCCGATTCGAAGGAGCTGCCGCCGAAGTCCCGCCGCTGTCTTCAGCGGCAGCTCAATCGCTGCCACGGAGGAAGGACCCTCCGCCGAAATGCCGCCGAAGACAGCGGCAACGATTGAGCTGCCGACGACGACAGTGCCGGGACTTTGGCGGCAGCTCAATTGGCTGCCGGTGCCTTCGGTGGCACTTCGGCGGAGGGACCTTCCTCCGTGGCAGCGATTGAGCTGCCGCCGAAGACAGTGGCGGGACTTCGGCGGCAGCTCCTTCGGGACGTTGTGGGGCCCGATTCCAGGGAATCGGCTGAATCGCCCTAAAGCTGGCCCTGTAGGCCTTTATTACTCTACTTATCCCCTTTGTATCACACTAGTTGATTCTGCTTTTTTGCAAGCTAATTCTCTGCACACACAAATACTACTTCTTCTGTTAACCCTAATATTACTAAGCAGTCCCTTCTAGAGTGACACTGGCCACCTATTATTCTCTTTCTTTCTTTTATTCTCTTTCAGAGGAAGTGTCATTTGTTGCAGTTTATGATGGCACAGAATGTTCCAGTATTGTTCCATACATAAATTTAAATACTTCCTCCCACTGCACCAAGCTCAGTCATTTTCTTAATATCTCACACGTTGCTTTCTTGAATCTAAACCCCTTGTACGGCTGTGCTCCATGACCCCATTCCATATGATGTTGAAATCCAAGAACTTTTTCTTTGCTATGTTGAAGCATCTCATGCTCAGTGCCACCAAGCTTCCTTATTACCATCATTTTCTTAGTCAATTCCTCTTTAATAAAATACCGAAGTTATTTATGGAGGAAATCAATGTTCTACTGTGTGATCCATACAATACCAAGAGCAGTGAGGCAGGATAATATACCACATTTGTAATTGCTTTGAAAGCTAAGATTTTTATTCTGATATTGACCACATATTTATGCCCATTCAAGACAGTAATGTACTTTGAGTTTAAACTTAATGGCTCTCCATTCTTATCATAATGAGATCTATTCAGAAAAAAAACATAAGGGCAGGCTTTTCAAAAGAATGCTTATTAACTACCCTAGCGCATGGGGGAAATCAGTAACAAGAGCAAACACTTTAAATAATAGGCTATGTATGTAAACAATAGTAAAAGAGGTAGTAGTGAGCTGAAATTATTAATTTATTATCATCATGCAAAATACTAGTTTAAATGTAGAATAATTTCTGTAAATGGGTGTTTCTCCTCTCAGTTTTCAACCGTAGGATAGCTGGTCTGAAGGATCTCTTTACTTTTCCCTATCAGAAAGGACTTCCTTCAGAGTACATCAATTCTTCTAATCTGTGAGAACTGTTGTTGAGCCACACAAAGAAGTTCATCTTAACTTCCCACAGGGTTAAAGGAGTTACACTGGCAAGGATCAAGTTCCCAATGGTCAGGCGATAAAGAAACAAGGACTGGAATCAAACAAGTTGCTAATATGGCAGTGTCCTGCTCTACCATCAGGCAACCACCCCATAAGAAGGATGTTAAAGTTTTTCGTCTCTTCTCTCTCATCATTAATATTCTTCAGTGTAGCAGCTGTCCACAGTTTACAACTGGCTAAGAAATGACTTCCCCAAACAGCACCATGCTTCTGGTTCTCCACCTCATACGTTTACCATGCAGTCCCTTCTTTCTCAGACAGGCATTATGTTTCTCAGTGCAGCATATCATCACCGGCAGATAGTCAAGCTCCTGACAAGAACTTCTGAAATTAGTTCTGGTTCTACTTGTTTTCAAATTTATTAACCACATGAAAGGCCTCTAAAAATTCATTGAAGTCAATGCTGCCATCTTTGTTGAAGTCAATGCTGCGGGCTAGGTTGTCAATGGATTCATCATCTATGTCAATTTTGAGATGAGAATTGAAGAGTTTCCACGTCTGGCGAAATTCCTCAATGGAGATCAGACCTAAAGGAGACAGAAGGGAGAAGCAGTGCACTATTCAACTCACCTGTCTCCCCTCAAAAGGGCTATCTGCCACCTATCACCATTGGAATTTATTTGCTATGTAATGGCCACCTAAGACACACATCACTTACACACCATAACAACAAATATATGCTTCATAGACGTGTAGTAGTCAGCAGAAATTACCCTAATGTACCTGAATGATCTTTGTCAATGATGTTAAAGATTATCTCCAGATCAGTTCTGTATCTGTACAGGGTTTCCACCAAAGCTGGTTGAACCTAAAAAGATTTTGAAATTACAGACTGTGGGCAGATCGTACCTCAATCTGATTTAGACTAACAAACAGGACAGACATTGTACCAATCTAAAAAGGAAACAAATACACGAAGCGTACATTTTCAAATATTAAAAAGCCTCCTTTAGCACAGCTTCCAAGCAGGGATTTCTCCTTGGCCCTGAAAAAACAGCAATAGACAGTACCTGTCTGTCTTTCAATTGCCAGATACATTGCCACTAAATGGCTAAGAGAATTGTCGCTGGGATAAGGAGCCTTTCACATCTATAATCAGTGATTATTAATGAAAGCGCAGATAACCTGTTGGGGGTGCTGCATATTATGCACTCAAAGACACACAACTTAAAGGTGCATATGGAAAGTGACCCGGCTGTTCTTACTTTGAAAAAAATGGAAATTTCAACTACAGGCCAGACTTGCAAAAGGGCTCAGCACCCAAGTGCTCCTATTTAGGTCTCCATGCATCTGAAGAAGTGGGTTTTTACCCACCAAAGCTTATGCCCAAATAAATCTGTTAGTCTTTAAGGTGCCACCGGACTCCTCGTTGTTTTTGTTTAGGTAAATTCACACTGCAAGTGAAATCATGAATGAAGCACAGGTAGGCATACCCATAGCAGCTTTAATCTAGCTAGCACAGCTAACATTAGAAATGGAAGCACGGGCTTCAGCACAGCCTTGCAACCTGAGTATGTACCCAGGGTCCCCAGCAGACTTACACTCAGGTGGCTAGCCCAAGTACAAGCTCTTGCCACCATGTGTTCACTGCTATTGTTACTCATGCTAGCTAGATTAACGGTATGCCTATCCATACAACAATCACACCTTCACTTAACACTTAAGTCACTTTAATAAATGGAGAGATGTTAAAAGAGCTCACTTCCTATTTGGCACTTTTTGAAAATATGACCATTTTATTTAGCTTCCTGCATGGAAATTGAGCATTTTGAAAATCTGGCCTCAATTGTGAGTGCTGAACATTTTTGAAAATCTGGCCCTAAGCAGCCAGCCTCCAAGAAAATGTTCCTCTAAGATTTGGATATGACTTTTTTCCCCTCTTACCTCGTTTATGGCTGGCTCTATTTCCAAATCATTAAAACATGAAAGGTACTCGACACTTCCATCTGGAGCAAGCTGCACCAACCGAGAACGCAGAGTCCTCCATGGGAGATCCAGATGTAAAACAGATTCCACTGCTGAGGCCCATTCTGTGGCAGAAATTCTTCCTGTCAAAATGGATCATTTCATGGTTATAAATTATGCATGCCAAACAACACACTCTTACTAACTGCTAGCCATTTTTGTTGCTGTTTTTTTAACAAGTTGCAGAATAGTCTAATGCAGATATTCTTTGACACAGAAAAACTAGACAATATTTGAAGTGTTTCAGTACTTTTGAAATAACTGTATACTGAACAATTACTTTATTCAAAAGGAATGTTACAGATTTGAGGTCCTGCAAACATGTACTGTAGCTATATTACCATGCACAGCTGACAGGGCAACATAAGACCTAGAAAATGTGACTTGACTGTTTAGCTTTGAAATGGTGTTTACGACCTTAACATTTGGGTTATCATTTTAAAGGACATTGGATGAGGTACTGTCATGAGGAAAAGATTTTTGGTGCCCCAAGGTTTCAATCCCTATTCCTATACAAATAGTCCATCCAATGTCAAACAACCACAGATTTACCTTCACTTGATACCTTATGTTCTCTAGTGGCATTGCCCGACAGCTTCACCCATTCTAGGGACTTGTGAGACTATATAGCGGAGGTGCTCACTCTCTGACTTTTTACCCTGGACCTCAGTTCCACACCAACATAGCTTTCTGAAGATGTCTAGCAACGGAGGAGTTTGGAAACGCTCCCGAGGCAAAGACTGCCTTAGCACTGCTGGACTTGTGCCCGCCCAAACCCTCACTCTCATAGTTGGGGCATTTTCTATCTGTGAATTTCTTCAGCTGCCCACTTCTTTCTTAGTTCGATTCCTCTTCCAGTGTGATGCTTAAGGCCCTGAGGCCTGCACTTCAATACCAACCCCTTCACCCATTTCACCTGGAAAGAAGCATGCACCATTGACTAACTGTCACACCTAAACCCCACCTCCCAGGAAACATGAGATGGTTTCCCACACAAAGAGTAATTGGAGGCTCCCCAGCCACTGAGGCAGCAAATCAGGCTGGATAATCAAACAATTCCATACTTCAAAGCTCTACTATAACAGAGCTACACAGGATCCAACAGACTCCATCAGGCTCCTATATGAATAAGTGAACCGGTCAGGTTTCTGTCCCTCCCTCCACCGTTTTCAGAAACCTTGTGCTGAAATACAGTGAGAGGCAGCTCTGGACACTCCTGACTTGGAAGAAGCTTTTGTGCAGTTCCTAATTCCCAGGAACAAGAAACCGGCTGGGCCTAAGTGGGGTAGTACAAAGTGCTATGTGTTATTCAGTGGAGGATGGTAGATTGACACTCAAAGGTATGGAATCTAACTGCGCAGCATATTCTTTGGACAGAAAATGGAGTGGCTGATGTCTTGTCCAGGGTGAAAGGCCTCCCTGAGCCAGGGACATTCTTCAGACTGTCACCTCACTTATGGGGAACTCTGGGAGCTCGTGAAACCCAGACCCACCCGGCATGGCTTGGGTCCGTTCGCCAAGCCTCACAAATGCAAAACCCTGAAATTCTTCAGAAGATCTCCATCCAGCAGTGCACTATGATGCGTCCTTGATTCCCTGGCATATTCTTCTGTTCTGCCTTGTACTTATATAAGCATTGGCAAAGATCCAGTGATGAAGGACAAAACAGGAGACCGCTTTCTAGACCTACTCCAGTGGCATCCAACAGCAGCCTTTTCACAGGCATATTTAAGGCCTGATCCCTTTGAAGTGTTGAGCACCTCCTGTAAGGTGCTGAGGGCTCTTAGCTCCTACTGACTTCATTGGGAATTGGGGACACTCAGTCTCTCACAGAATTAGGCTCTTCCTTTGTTTAATCATGTATTTTACAGATTACAGTCGCCTCAGTGGATGTCATTCATGTGAAAAATATGTTGTGCTCCTGATATGTATCAAGTATTAAGACAAACGGTACTCTTGATACACTCCAGTTTGGGGGAAGTTTGTTCTATGCAGTGTTTGTATGCCTTTACATAGGAAACTATCCTAATACACAGAAGAAATAATGTTATATTAATAATATAATAAAATAATAACACAAATCCAGATATTTAATAGCTGTTAACTACATTTTAGAGAGCGTGGATTTTTAGTTCTATTCGATGACAATGCTGGCAACTTAATTTTAAGAGCTAATTACTTTCATTTGCAAATGAAAGGAGACGCGTGGTTGGTTTCATTACCTGTGTAATTTGGGTCGTACTGTCTGAAAGCTGCAATGAGTTCTGATCTCCGGGAGTAAAGTTTCTCTCGTAATGACTTTAATGCAGACCATTCAACTACACTCACCCTATGAAGAAAATAATCCGAGTGGACAATTAAAGGGTTGAAGTTCTCTAGCTCTTCAAATTTTTCCATATGCAGTATTTATTGCAAACCAATCCTCTGTAACAAACAATCTCAGTTTAGGAGCCCTGCAACAAGCCCTTCTAAAACAGTGACGTTAAAAAACCAAAAAGAATTGTCTGAGCTTATCTGGTGGCTCAGTTATTTATGGCAGACATTACACAGTCAAGTTATAAGTCCTTTCCATTAGCAAAGCTGACTCTAGTGCCAGGCATGGCAGAATTGTGCTGACAAAATTCTTGGGCCTGATTCACACTAGTATTACTCCAGTTTTATGCTATGGCATTACACCGGTGTGAAAATGGTGTCATACAATGGCGAATCAGGCCCGACATATATCCTATACATTTGCTGTCTTATACAATTCAAATCCTTGATTCTTTTTATAGCACTGCAAATAACTCAGAACAATCAAATTAGAGCTGTTGGAACCCCTTTTATCTGTTATCACATTTGTTTTAAATCCGTTAAAAAAAAAAGAAAACCAAGTAACAAAGAGCTGTGCAAATACAATTAAACCTCTCATGTAACTTCTACCGTGAACAATTCATACATTCTGGGTTCGTATTGATACACTGTACATGTATCCACAGGCGCTGGCTTCTAATTTTCCCTGGGGGTGCTCAACCCCCACTTAGCCCCAGGCCCCACCCCCACTCCACCCCTTCCCCCAAGGCCCCATCACCACCCCACCTCTTCCCATCCCTGCTCCACCCCCGCCTCCTTTCACCCCCTCCCCCGAGCACCCTCATCCCTGCTCTTCGCCGCTCCATCCCAGTGCCTCCTGCACGCTGCAGAACAGCTGTTCAGGAGGCGCTGGGAGGGAACGGGAGGAGTCGATTGGCAGGGGCCACTGGCGGGCGGGAGTGGGGGGGGAGGGGTGAGCTTGGCTGGAGCACCCACGGAGTTGGCGCCTATGCATGTATCCATTAGATGTGTTGTCCTTACTGTACCTCTGGTGAAGAGTCTGTTTGCGTGTGCATTTACTGACTTGATACTGCACAAAGCGAGGTATCAAATCAGGATTCAGTTTGAGATAAGCACCACGATTGCTGCCATCTTCATAGTAGTTAGAGGCAGAAAAAATAGTGATCACCTGATAATAAAAGAAAATAGAAATCAGTGGGATTGATTAAAGCTGCCCCCTTTTTGGACTTTAGAAAACTGAGACAGGTTACAAAATGAATTAAATCAAGTGTAAAACCCTAATAAATCTATAAGTTTGCCAATGGCTGCTCAGCTAAACAAAATGTCAACTCTAGTCCTGCTTCAGGACTCCAGTTTTTATTTGTTCCATGAGGACTTCACTTTATAAGACAGACAACATATAACTACACTTGCCACAAAGGCAACAGTTCCCTGGGGTCTAAATGGTTTTGAATTTCCTTCCCTTCCTTCTAGCCATGCATGTCAGAGAGAGAGAGAGAGAGAGAGAGAGAGAGAGGCCAAAAAGATGAAGGAAATTACTTGGAGGAATTAAAGTAACATGTATATTGATATACATATAATACAGTGGGCCTTGACCGTTCCCACACTGGAACTCACCTCCCATGTAGCAACACGAGAAGGACAGGGTGGTCATGACCTAAGCTGCACGGCCGCGCACCATGCTATCAAGGGTCACGCAGATGGGGAGAGGTGCCCCGCCCCTCCCCCAGCCCGGGAGCAGCTGCTGCAAGGCGCCCCTCCCCTGGCCCCAGCCTCAGAGCTTCTGCAGCCAGGAAGAGGCGCCCCGACCCTGGCCCCAGCCTCGGAGCTGCCCCGGCCGAGAAGAGGCGCCCCAACCCTGGTCCTGGCCTCAGAGCTGCCACGGCTGTGAAGAGGCATCCTGGCCCCGGCCCTGGAGCTGCAGCAGCTGGGGAGAGGTGTCTCTCCCATGGCTCCAGGCTGCTGCGGTGAGAGAGGGCTGGAGGGAGTCCTTTTTCCCTGCCGCAGCCCCCCAAACTCCTCATCCCTGGCCCCACCCCAGAGCCCACACCCCCAGCCAGAGCCCTCATCCCTCTGCACCCTAATCCTCTGCCCCAGCCCTGAGCCTGCTGCCACACCCTGAACCCCTCATCCCTGGCCCCACTCCAGAGCCCGCACCCGCAGCTAGAGCCCACAGCCCCCTGCACTCCAACCCTCTGGCCCTGAGCCTCCTCCCGTACCCCAAACCCCTCATCCATGGCCCCACCCCAGAGCCTGCAACCCCAGGCAGAGACCTCACGCCCCTGCACTCCAACCCTGTGCCTCAGCCCTGAGCCCCCGCCCACACTCCAAACCCCTCGGCCCCACCCCCACCACACATCACCTCCATATTGGTGCATATAACAAAATTCATTCCGCACATGGCTGTAAAATATTAGAGGGAATGTTGATCATGACCCTCAGTTCGTAAACCCATGTAATAATGAATGTAATTCATAATAATGGACTAGCATAGATACAAAAAGATTATTGGAATTTTAGGCTTAAGCAACAGGAAATGACCAAGAAACATCTTCCCTATCAATTTCCCAGTCCTAGAATTTACCCAGGGTAAGATTTCAGGCATAAAAATGTAGCTCAGATTCTTTCCCTGCCTTCAGTGGTGCAGCTCTAACTAGCTTTTGTGCTGACAAATTTCCAGTGTGCAAAAAAAGAGTTGCAGAAGCACTTGCAGTAAGCTCTATAATGTTTCTATTACAAAGTGCCGGTCCTCACATTCAGTGGGCCTTTAAGTGAGCCTTTTGCAGAGACACAAAGACACGCTTTTTTTTAAAAATGCACTTTCCTAAGGAGGAGATGGTGTGACTTGAGCGGAGGTTTTTAGCAACTTCAAAGCACAGATGGCTACGGTGCCATCTTGCAGTCAGTAACAAATCTCCCCTTAAAGGTGAGGGGAGTTTTAACTAAGAAAGAACTTCATGATTCAACCTCACATGAGTACTGTGAATATTCCCAATACCTATTTTATAGAACTCACTCTTTTTTGCCAATCATCTTAGCTGATAAGTTTGAAGTTACTCCTACAGGGTTTTCTGGGAAGTTCACAGCAGAATTTTATTTTATAAGTGACGATCTTACCTGCCCATCATGACTGATCTCATAACCTTCTTGTTTACATTCATGAGACCTGATCAGCATCTTCAGATTATACCGTTTAAGCAGCCTGGCAGTAACATCAGGCCCAAAGTAGCAACCACCTCCTCGAACTTTGTTTGGTGTGCAGCCATTTTGGTTTTTTGGATCACTCCAAAGAATATCAACCACCTTTGAATAGCAAACCAACGCACATGATTACTGACAATTAGTACAACATCGGCAACAACCTGGGACATTATTTAGAAATGGCGGCCATTACAGGGTCCCCAAGCACAATAAGATACAGCTAAGTGCCAGTATGGTCTTCTCAGGTTTTCTTTATTTCCTTAAACTAGTACATTCCTTTTGCTTGGAAAACCTTTATTTTTATTTGCCTTTATTAAAAAAAGCCATCTGAGTTGAGCTTTTAAATGTAAATCACTGGGTAGATTTTATACTGTATTTCCAAACAATTTCAGAAACTAATACTCTCAAGAGAGAACAAAACACTTGCTTTTTGTTTTCTGTTGCCTTTGGAAGCCTCACATTTCAAACGAATGGGCTAATTTCTACACTAGAGTTTTATCAGTCTCCATTGTATTGGTTTAAGGACCTGCCTTCCTAAGTCACATGGGTCAGTGGCAGGAGACAGGTTTCTTATTTTAGAAGAGAGTTGCTTGCAGAGAAGCCAGTATAACCATCCACTTCTGCTTAAAGGAGCTGACCAAAGAGAAATTTAGAAAATATGCCCCTGCCTAACAATTATATTTTCAGATTCTAAGCAGCTCTGTGAATTAAAATCACAGAGTTGTCACAATTTATTAAATTACTATACACTGGGGGCTTAATCTTGTTCTTTGGTAAACAAGGCAAACGTGGAGGGAAGATGACAAAGGTAAATCCCTTTTCCCTGAACAAACAGCAGGCCCTGCATACCAGAAATCCGAAGAGTTGGGATTTGTTGGGTAGGTCAGTGTCCAGCTCCCCAAGCCTGCTTGTGTGTGCATTGCAACCACAAAATAGATGCAGTTTTTGACTGATGACTGGGAAATTATAGCCCATTTAAACTAAAAGTAACTTTTGTACTATCAGACCTTACCACACAAGGACACTCAACTGCATCAGATACTACTCAAATGGATTGAAATGTTTGCTATTGAGACATTTTGAACACTGAAGAAATATAATACATAAAACATATTTATTTGTAGAATAGAGTGTTGTGTCTTTAAACGCATCTGAATGACCAGAGGCAGAAGGTAGATTCAGCCATAACGAAATCACCTTGACTGCCCAGAATGATGTCTGAAGTTAAAAGTTTTCTCTATTCATCTCAGAATCAAAACATCCTGTTTACACAAAGTAAATTCCATTTGTCTATACAGATAGGGTTTTTTTAAGAAGTCTGTATTTGGTTTCACATACTTGTTTCCATTCCTTTGCTGTTAATTCTGAAGGCACGCTTGGCATACGAACATTGGACTCTAGATACTGTGCCTCTAGGAGCGGGCCAGAGTTGACACCATCATGAAGCAGACACATGTGCTCCCCAACATCCAACAGATCACTGGTGTATCGTCTTCTATGGCTAGATGATGATGAAGGCCTGGTCATTCGTTTGACAGCAATATCCTGCCCAGGAAGGCATCTCTTGACTCTTCTTATAGGAGAGTACTCTACAAAGTCAGTTCTTTCTGGATCATGGGTTCTCTCTGTGCTTGATTTTGGTGGTCTCAGCACAGACTTCATCTAAAAGACAGACTCATTAGTGCATATTTACTGAAGCTTGTATAAATCAAAAAAGTCAAAGATGCACCATATTTCATCATATGCTCCATAGCTCAACAACAACCGCTTTAAGGAAATATTAACTCATCACAACTCTGGATTCAAACTCTGGGTTTTAACTTTTCACCAAATACAGTTCTTGAACTCAGGGTAGAAACTTTGGTACCTAATTCCATTGGAAGTTAGATACCTATGTTGAAAATCTGCCCCTTTATCAATAATATTGGGGATGAAATGGTATTCACTGAGAAACATGGACCTGATTCCCCACTCTTTACTCTAGCATT
This sequence comes from Terrapene triunguis, assembly GCF_002925995.2. NCBI lineage: Eukaryota > Metazoa > Chordata > Testudines > Emydidae > Terrapene > Terrapene triunguis. The sequence goes on along the minus strand of NW_020664374.1, from coordinate 18,571,268 downwards.
ACTCTGGTTTAACTCAGTTGAAATCAATGGAATAACATCAGGATAAAACTGGAGTAACCCAGTAGTGAATCAGAAACTATATCCTTAAATAAACCTAAGCTCCTTGATGGTTCACCAGGGCTAGTGCTCCTCTGGAGCTGCATAGGTTGGCTACGGCAAATTTATTTTAAAACAAATCTTTTCTTGAAAGAGTTGGGCTGCTTCTTGCCTTCTCTTTGGAGATTCACTTGCACTAGCTCATTTTTTTTAGCCAAAAAAGTGTGTGTATTAAACAATTTATTAAAGAAAAAGAAAATTGATTCTACTACTACTATAATTTTCTTCCACAGAGTCCTAAATATCGGAGCAGAAGCTGTCTGACCAACACCCAAACAGTTGTTATCTACCTAAGGCACTGACTCAAAAATATGAGCTGGCCCCAGTGGGGATTGTGTAGTGTGCAAAAAAATAATAGCTAGATATCAGAAACTGCTTCTGGCAGCAAATTGTGCCAGGGATCAGTTTGGAATAGCACAAATGCCAGCGCATAGCCTGGAATCTGGCCCTCAAATGTCTGACTCTTACTGAAGTATTTCAATACTCTCCTGCGGAGGTGATTTCACATGTTAATTATGAGTTGCATAGAAGCAGCATTAATATCCGCAAATAACAGACCAAGCATAGACTTGATGTTAGTAACTTCCACTGTTTTCAGCAGGAGTTGCACCTGCTTAATCTCAGGGCTGAATTTGACCTCTTGTCTTCTGAGTTTGTTTCAATTATGAAAAGTGGAATTTTGGCTGCCTCTGGGCCTGATCCTGAAACAGGATCCAAATAGGCAGAGACCCTTGACTTCTGTGGGATTTCACCCAGGTGTAAAGTAGCTCCACGCAGGCTGAGGGGTTCTGCTTGCACAGATCAGATTGTAGGGCTGGGGCCCCAGTGCACAACTGTCACTAAAGGAAAGTTGAACTGGATTGAAAGGGAAGAAATTCACACACTGATGGATTTCCTAGTTCTCCTGAAACTTCCGTGAGTTGTTAAAATAAGGTAATTTTCATATTTTCTAGGCAAACATATGGTCTTACTATATAGTGGATCAGATGCTCAGGTGGTGTAAATTGGTGTAGCTCCACTGATCTCAATGGACCTACACTCATTTACACCAGCTCAAAATGTCCATTGGCACCATTCACCACCAATGTTTCCTTCTGAAGAAGTCATTGTCTCTATTTTGCTGTATTTTCTTTAGGTTATATCTACTGTCTTCTCTAAATCTATAAAATGCTTAGATAACTTTATCTTAATATTTTTACTAGTAAACACTTTCAGAGATCACCAACAGAATAAAGGTAACAGTATAGAAGCATGGTCTCTTACCTTATTTCTCTTAAATAAATTCAGGAAATCCAAATCAGTGGTGTCTGATATTCCTCCATGTACGATTAGTACTTTGCTGTCAATTACAGTGGCAAGGGGAAGCCAGCTATAAACATCTTGCAGAAGATTTAAAATTTTTTTGCTATGGGACTGTAAAATGTATTATTTTATTAGATATCATTCTTGAAAGCCTTTGGTGCTAATCACAACAAGTAACTACTGTAGAAGTTTCTTTTGACCTCATTGTTTTGCTCGGACTTCAATAATCTGTATGAACAATTCTGCCCATTGTTTTAACCCAGAAATATAGTATGAATATATACATTCCAAAATTTACCTTCTGCCTTGATTCTGCCTTGATCATTTCGTTGCTCTTTTAGCTTCATTTTTTTCTGATGTTTATTGTTTGACTTCATAAACTTTTCCTATTTCACCTCATACATCTCTGGACATAAATAAAACTAACAGTTCAAATTCTAATCTCACGGTTACACTTGTGTAAATGCAAAATAATTCCACTGATCTTGATGGAATTATTCTGTATTTACACTACATTCCTGAGAGCAAATCTTCTTGTTGACACACACTTCAGTTTGCACATGTTGGAAGCAAATAAGGGGGGAGAGAGGATATCTTACCCGGTACTTCTTCATAACTTCTTTTGTGAAACCATATCTGAAAAACAGAGGCAGCATCACGAACTGGCTTTCTGCATGATCACTTTTTACTATAACCCTGCAATAGTTTCTATGATTCAACACATAGTGCACAAACTGTAAATCTTTAACAATAATAATTACAAAAAATGAGGACTACAGTAATTTCTAGGAATTCTCCATTCCCTCTTTTCCTCTTCCATCCCCCATAACTTTTCCAGACATTTTCCTGATTTAACCGTATACACAAATGGCTTTCCTCTACTCTCTGATTCATTTAGTTGAGGATGAGTTTTGACCATTATACAATGTTAATGGAGCCAGAACTTTCTGGGCAGAAACAGAACCCAGAGCAAAAGGAATTGGTGGTCTCTTGCCCATTAGCAAAAGAGAAACTTCATGCAATTCAAAGGCACCTAAGTGACTTCAGAGCACAAGTCCCAGTGAAAGTCAATGGGAACTGTCCTCTTAAGTCATTTACGTTCTTTCCAAAAGCTTGCCCACCATGTCTGTGCTTCACAAAGGGTAGGATTCTGATCTTCCACTGGTTTTATATGATTGTAACTCCACTGATTTCAGTGGAATGAAGTCCCCACACCTCTCATCCTTCAAATTAGCCAATGTGATACAACTACTCAAAATATGTGACAAATGACCTTAATGTGGAACACCTTAGCTTTCTTGCACATCACACCATAATTGACAGATTTGTTTTTTCACTATAAACCCCATTTTTAAGGATATTGTCTCACTGTGTGAATTAAACAAACCAGTTTTTTAAAAAACAACACTGGAAAAATAAATGTCACTATTTGCAACCATAAGGATCTTCTCCTATGGAACATCAACAAGGTTTGAATTCTGAACCTGAACTCCCCTGCATAGCTCTCTAGCACTTGAGCTAATAGAGTAATTTATCCTCTGTGTAATGATCACAAGATGGGGGGGCACAACTATTTGGTCAGGCAACTATTTGCTAGACAGCAGTAGAATGTTGGGGAATCAGGATTTCTGGATTCTCTTCCTGTGCCTGGGAGAAGTGTTGTCCAGTGGTGAGACCCCTGGGAACAATCAGGATAGCTAATAATGTTGCTTTGGCACATCTTTTTCTGAGCTGCAGCATGGCTGAATGGATGAGATGTGGGACTGCCCACATCCTTAGCTTTTCCCGAGATCACTTTGTGCAGCCTTTCAATTCTCTTATTTGTACAATGAAGGAGGTCTGACGCTAACCTGTCTCCTAAGGCTGGGGTACGACTCCTTGGTCAATAATAAATGCTGAGAAACAGCCGTCAGTAGAGGTGGGATTTTAGCTCATGGTCTCCTGGCTCCTATCTTAGTGCATTTCTCCTGGTGTTATGACGTATTTGGACAGGGAGCGTCGCTTGTTTGTTGATGGAACACCACCTGCCTTATCAGTGCTGTGGAACAGGCAACCCGATTCAAACAAAATATGGATTGTGCCTCAAAATCTCGTACACTTGAACGCTCTGCAAAGTCGATTGACTTCAGTGGGCTTTGAATTGGGCCCTGAGTGAGAAATGAATCAGATCCATGTTTAAGGTGGTTAGTAGAAATATCCCTTCCCCCTGCTAGATTAAGATGCACCATTAACATCTGAGTGCCCATTAAAACACTGGTTTCTGTATGAGACAAGCCTGTGGAAACTAGATTCATCATAACCTTCGCAAAAGGATCAAAAAGGCGTTCATCTCTGTGACATTTGCATGGAAAAAGAACAGAAGAAAATGTTACCTCAGATTCATGATATGGTCTTCATGGTTCCCTCTGTTCAAGTGTAAATGGTTGGGGTAGACAAGAAGAAAGGCAAACAGGATAATAAGTATTTCTATGGAATTTTCCCCCCTATCCACAAAATCTCCATTAAAAAGGTAAGGGTTTTCTTCTGAAGGCAGGCCGTTCTGCAGGAGGAAACAAAACAAAGTTGGTGAGCCAATGTACTTAATAGGTATAGCTTGAAATTAATTTCCAAAAACAAAGGCTAGAGGTTTTCAGATTGTATGTCATGTTATGGTTGTTTTTATAACATGATAAAGTGGAGCTGCAAGCAACACAGGTTATATTGCTAGATCATCTACATAATACATGGATTTAGAGAGACAGTACTGTCACATTGTTCTCTCCTTTTTAAGACAGAGGTGCCCACACTGTGATCTTTGGACTACTAGAGGTTTGCAAAGTATTTGCTGGTGATGACTCATGGAAATCTGACTCCTTATGTGGTGCTAACTCTAAGCCTTGCTTCCACCTTCTAAATTATATTAAAAAGGAGCAATCAAATCATTACTCTCCTAATGTAATATTATTTTCCCATAAATGCCATTGCTGCAAGGAAGTGGTACAATTGCAAATGGCAGGGAGGAGGTCTGTTCATCATGAATGGGAGGCGAGGTACCCATGAGACACTCTACAGTTAAGAGTGAAAAAGTCTGAGAAGCCCGGAGTTAGCATACTCAAGAAGAAAGCTATGATCTAAAAAGTTCTCAGACTCAGGGGACAAGGGATCTGGGATTTGTAGGTATAGTAATAATCCACACTTTGTAGTTCAGAAAATATAAGGTAATTCATTTTTATTCAT
>NW_020664374.1:18471592-18566254 GCF_002925995.2 Terrapene triunguis | reverse complement strand
CCGTATCAAATGCCTTACTAAAGTCTAGGTATACCACATCCACAGCTAAATGACAATTTAGAGATATACCTTAGTGAATCTATTGTACTATGTTTTACCTGCATTGGTTGTCAACATACCAGTGGGTACTGTCAGCTTACAGGAAGCATGACGGCAATGTTTGTATCTCCATCATTTCTAAGGGATACGAATGTTAAAACGGTTTATTCCACTTATGACTTGCTATAGAGATCACCCTGCCAGAAAGAAACCCACTAGACATTGGCATACAGATGCATTACTGGCAGATTATCACCATACACATTAACACAGTACAACTCCAATACTGTGAAGTCATCCAAAGCATTACATCCCCAGGGCACAGCACAGGTTACTCAGCATTTCTTGGACAGCTATGAGATTCCTTGACAAAGTGCCTCCCAATTGACTTCATTCTGGGGAGTGAAATGGGACACTGATGGGCCCCACCATTGTGTGCAAGTTGGTGACCTAAGGCCTGATCCAAAGCCTGATGAAGTAACAGGGCATCTTTCCATTGATTTCAATGGGTTTGGATCAGGCATCTGATGATTGGTGTTCGCCCTGCTATTAAAAGAGAGCAGTATTTGATTTCTGATTCTGGTCTCTCAATTCTCTGCAGAGCACAGGCTGGGAATGTTGCAAAAGCAGCATGATCATCCCCTGCAGCAACTTCCCTCTGATTCAGGCAGTTTCTGAATTAAAGGTCACAAAAAGGACTATAACTATGAGAGTCTGAAGATGAAGTGAATTAAAGTAGTAATTTAAAAATAAAAAGAGGAAGGAAGGAATCCTTGAGGCTTCAGAAAGGGCAGGGACATCCACAGAGGAGGAAAAGGCAAGGAACTGATATTAGTATGTGGAAAGTTGGATTGATTGGAGTAACATCAACTGGCGTTAGTTCTCTAAGCTCTACCAATTCTCTCTTGGAAAAGCTTGTGACAGCCCTACTTTTTAAAAACAAGTTTAGATTTTGAATTTAAAACACAATTATACCTGGATTCCAAATTCAAAGTGGTATTTTAGCTCTTCGATGTTCTCTTGTCAAGTTTTAAAGTGATTTCCATTTCTCCAATGTTCACTTAGAAACGTAGATAGCTGGGTTTGTGATGACCGGGAGAACCGCATGGTGACTTGCCTGCCTGGTGCGAAGGTTGCGGATCTCTCGAGGCATCTAGACAGACTTATGTGTAGTGCTGGGGAGGAGCCGGTGGTCGTGGTACATGTAGGTACCAATGACATAGGGAAGGGTAGGAGAGATGTCCTGGAGGCCAAATTTAGGCTGCTAGGGAAGAGACTGAAATCCAGGACCTCTATTGTGGCATTCTCAGAAATGCTCCCAGTTCCACGCGCAGGGCCAGGTAGGCAGGCAGAGCTTCAGAGTCTCAATGCATGGATGAGACGATGGTGTAGAGAGGAGGGGTTTACATTCATTAGGAACTGGGGAAACTTTTGGGATGGGGGGAGCCTATACAGGAGAGATGGGCTCCACCTAAACCAAAGTGGAACCAGACTGCTGGCACTAAACATTAAAAAGGTTGTAGAGCAGTTTTTAAACTAGGAGATGGGGGAAAGCCGACTGCTGCAGAGGAGCATGTGGATCGGACAGAGACTTCTCTTAGGGGAGAGTCTAATGATAGAGAGTCTCCAGGTTATAGTCAGGAGCAGAGGATGGAGGAGGATAATGTAAGGGCCAGATCAGATGATAAACATTCACATAAAGAATCGGACACATCAGAAAAGGGCAGACAAATAAACAGTGACAAGTTTTTAAAGTGCTTGTACACAAATGCTAGAAGTCTAAATAATAAGATGGGTGAACTAGAGTGCCTCGTGATAAAGGAGGATATTGATATAATAGGCATCACAGAAACCTGGTGGACTGAGAGCAATCAATGGGACACAATCATTCCGGGGTACAAAATATATCGGAAGGACAGAACAGGTTGTGCAGGGGGGGAAGTGGCACTATATGTGAAAGAAAATGTAGAATCAAATGAAGTAAAAATCTTAAGTGAATCCACATGTTCCATAGAATCTCTATGGATAGAAATTTCATGCTCTAATAAGAATATAACATTAGGGATCTATTATAGACCACCTGACCAGGACAGTGATAGTGATGATGAAATGCTAAGGGAAATTAGAGAGGCTATCAAAATTAAGAACCCAATAATAGTGGGGGATTTCAATTATCCCCGTATTGACTGGGAACATTTCACTTCAGGACGAAATGCAGAGATAAAATTTATTGATACTTTAAATGACTGCTTCATGGAGCAGCTGGTACGGGAACCCACAAGGGGAGAGGCAACTCTAGATTTAGTCCTGAGTGGAGCGCAGGAGCTGGTCCAAGAGGTAACTATAACAGGACCGCTTGGAAATAGTGACCATAATACAATAGCATTCAACATCCCTGTGTTGGGAAGAACATCTCAACAGCTCAACACTGTGGCATTTAATTTCAAAAGGGGGAACTATGCAAAAATGAGGGGGTTAGTTAAACAGAAGTTAAAAAGTACAGTGACTAAAGTGAAATCCCTGCAAGCTGCATGGGCACTTTTTAGAGACACCATAATAGAGGCCCAACTTCAACGTATACCCCAAATTAAGAAACACAGTAAAAGAACTAAAAAAGAGCCACCGTGGCTTAACAACCATGTAAAAGAAGCAGTGAGGGATAAAAAGACTTCCTTTAAACAGTGGAAGTCAAATCCTAGTGAGGCAAATAGAAAGGAGCATACACGCTGCCAGATTAAGTGCAAGAATGTAAGAAGAAAAGCCAAAGAGGAGTTTGAAGAACGGCTAGCCAAAAACTCCAAAGGTAATAACAAAATGTTTTTAAGTATATCAGAAGCAGGAAGCCTGCTAAACAACCAGTGGGGCCCCTTGATGATCGAGATACAAAAGGTTCAGAAAAGGGCAACTAAAATGATTAGGGGTATGGAATGGGTCCCATATGAGGAGAGATTAAAGAGGCTAGGATTCTTCAGCTTGGAAAAGAGAAGACTAAGGGGGGATATGATAGAGGTATATAAAATCATGAGTGATGTGGAGAAAGTGGATAAGGAAAAGTGATTTACTTATTCCCATAATACAAGAACTAGGGGTCACCAAATGAAATTAATAGGCAGCAGGTTTAAAACAAATACAAGGAAGTTCTTCTTCACGCAGCGCACAGTCAACTTGTGGAACTCCTTACCTGAGGAGGTTGTGAAGGCTAGGACTATAACAGCGTTTAAAAGAGAACTGGATAAATTCATGGAGGTTAAGTCCATTAATGGCTATTAGCCAGGATGGTTAAGGAATGGTGTCCCTAGCCTCTGTCTGTCAGAGGATGGAGATGGATGGCAGGAGAAAGATCACTTGATCATTGCCTGTTAGGTTCACTCCCTCTGGGCACCTGGCATTGGCCACTGTCGGTAGACAGGATACTGGGCTAGATGGACCTTTGGTCTGACCCGTTCTTATGTTCTTATGTTCACTGACAGTCATAGTTCCAGAGCAAAACAAAATTAAAATCTATAGAAGCTTGAGACACTTCAGAGATGAGAACAAAAAATAGCTCTCTAATGATTTGCAGACTAGTGCTGTGAGGCTGTTTGCTGCTGGGCATCATTATTGCCTCTTCTGTGTTAGTGGTTAATTAGCTTCTCTTTGTTATCTGCCTTCTATTCAGCTTCAGGGTATCTCTACACATCAATTTAACAGAGTCTAATTTAGCAAGAAACAATTTAAAATTTCAAGGCTTTGGGTGAATGACTGGAAACACTGTAATTTAACAAAGACTCATGCCCGGAATGAAGCATCTACAAATTGGACACTTCAGTTAAGAAAAGGTGAGATAATCTTCTTTAAAAAATGAAAGCAAAAAGTATCAGGCATAATATTATGTAAAATACTTCAACTGATCATCAAATTTTTCATTTAAATCTATGTAACTCCTATCCTTTTTTTATTCATTAATGGTTCAGAGATGTGTATACATTGTGGCAAAAATCATAAGGATAGAAAACCAATGAGTGTATAAGCAACATCTGTAACGGAAAAGGGGGTTAGCAGCCATGTCCAATCCACCAAGCTCAGTAGACAGCTGAGTTAATGGAATTCTTCAGCTGGGTGTTTAGAGAGTTGTATCACTTTGTCCCTCTGATGGGGAGCTAATAGCACTTGTTCTCTCAAAGGAAGAAATTCCTTTTAAGTTTAAGAATGTGGTGCTGATAGAGTTGCAAATGGATCCCAGATGTAGTGCTGGCCAGATCCCCAGCTGATGTAAACTGCAGCTCCATTTCCCTCAACTGAACTATGCTTTACACAAGTTGAGGATCTGGAGCTTGTAGGATTGGGCAGGGGGAGGAAGGAAAATTCATTCCTGACCTGCGGCCCTTTTGTGCTGACTATGCCTATGAAAAGTGGCCACAAAACAGCCATTGCCTATAAGCCACCTCCCCCACCCAAGAACACACCTGACATATGGTGCATCCCTGGGATGTCCAGAGCCAGTATAGACCGTTGCACATACATAGGGCCCTACCAAATTTACAGCCATGAAAAACACATCACGGACCACGAAATCTGTTCTCCCCCTCTGAAATCTGGTCTTTTGTGTGTTTTTACCCTATACTATACAGATTTTGCAGTGGAGACCAGCATTTCTCAAATAGGGGGTCCTGACCCAAAAGGAAGTTGCAGGGGGGTCGCAAGGTTATTTTAGGGGGCTTGCAGTAATGTCACCCTTACTTCTGTGCTGCCTTCAGAGCTGGTCAGCCAGAGAGCAGCAGCTGTTGGCCAGGCGCCCAGCTTTGCAGGCAGCATCCCACCAGCAGCAGTGCCGGAGTAAGGGTGGCAATACCATACCATGTCATCCTTACTTCTGCACTGCTGCTGGCGGTAGCTCTGCTTTCAGAGCTGGGCTTCTGGCAAGCAGCTGCCGTTCTCCGGCTGCCCAGCTCCGAAGGCAGCGCCGCTGCCAGCAGGAGCACAGAAGTAAGGTTAGCAGTACCGCAACCCTCCCTACAATAACCTTGCGACCCCCCCTACCCCCCAATTGTTTTTTGGGTCAGGCCCGTTACAGTTACAACACTGTGAAATTTCAGATTTAAATAGCTGAAATCATGAAATTTATTATTTTAAAAATCCTGTGACCATGAAATTGACCAAAATGGACTGTGAATTTGGTAGGGCCCTATACATACACCTCCCCATGCAGCAGCCCCTGGGGCTTGGTGGCACATCAAGGACATGTCAGGAGAGTGTCACTGGGAAATTCCTAAGCCTAAAGGCTACACAAATCTATGTTGAGGACTGAGCTGTCCCTATCTGCATCAATTAATTACTCTCCACATTAGTAAGATTCTCATTCCTGAATTCCCTGACCACTCAGAAGTCATGACAAAATGTTTGCTTTTTTTATGTAGTTTGACGAAAGGATCCTGTCAATAACTTCCTAACCATGGAAGGCTTTGGGTAAAGTCCTGGCCCCATTGACGTCAAAGGCAGTTTGGCCACTGATTCCAGCAGAGTCATGATTTCATCTCTCACACTGAGGGCTGTTTTCATTATTTCATCCTGATTAAGAGACAAACCCTGTTCTCCAATGTCATATTTTAAAAGGGTATGTCATATCCAGGGCTGTTTACAGCTATAAACATTCCAGTATTCCCTCCCAAAATAGAGTGTTTTACCATGCCATGTGTTTTGAGTATTGAAAGTGTGCTGAATCCAGCCGTTCTATCATGCTGGTCTAATATGCAATTTGGAAATGGAAAAGTTGTCTCATTGAACTATCAGCTAAAAGGCAGGGAAGCAAAGAAGTAGCTAAAATTGGTAACTTAATAACATGGGAAGTTGACCCCTGCATAGGTCAGTATTGTACTAAATTTTTTTAATTAGGTTTCTGCTTGGACAAAATATTCAAGTTTTCAGCTGACAGATGCGTGGAAAGTGTAACTGAGCCAATTAAACAAAGAGGGATTACATCATTCAAGCACCTGGATTAACTCACGCCAGCGTTGGTTCAGTGCAGATGAATACAGAATAATCAGTCACAAAAAGAAATCAGAGGGAGTAACTGTTAAACGGTAAGGTGGTGAATCATACTCAAAAGAAAATAAATTTGGAACTTATCGTAGGAAAATTCTTATGCCTTCAGCTAAATATACAACTGCAGAGAAGACAGCCTGGAGTTTTATTTTTTCCACGTTAGCAAAGCATAATTATGTTTTATTTAACATGAAACACATGAACAGCTGCTGCAGGCTAAATAGAGGATGCCCAAGATATTTTCATTTTGTGCAAAATTGCATGAGTGCTTTCAAAAAAGGGAAAGCTTTTAAGCAGCTAGAAGTGCTCTGCACTTCACTTCCTGTAAATAATTAAAAAAAAAAACCACTTTTGTAGATATTGATTGGAAGTGTAAATGGGTTTGGAGAGGTTTGAGAAAACTGCTGCATTCTTCATGATGGCTAAAATCAGCCATGATGTAGGGTTACACCAGAGATGAATTTGGCTCCTTCTCTTTGAAGAACTGAGACTTTACAAAATATTAGAGTAGCACCAGGACTTTATAGAAGGTACAAGAAGTCATCTCTCATTTTGGTTTATCACACTAGTCCAGGGGCGGGCAAACTTTTTGGCCTGAGGGCCGCATTGGGTTTCGTAAATTGTATGGAGGGCTGGTTAGGGGAGGGTGTCATGGCCCGGCCCCCCACCTCCTATCTGCCCCCCGCCCCGGGACTCCTGCCCCATCCAACCCCCCCCGTTCCCTGACGGCCCCTCTGGGATCTCTGCCCCATCCACACACACCCCCACTCACTGTCCCCTGACTGCCCCCGGACCTCCGCTTCCCCATCCAACCCCCCCTCCTTCCTGACTGCTCCCCCGGGACCCCTGCCCCCATTCAACCTCCTCTTTCCCCCCCGACCACCATCCACACCCCCACCCCCTGACCACCACCCCTAACTCCCCTGTCCTCTATCCAGAGTGGTGTTGCTCCCTGCCCCCTTACCGCGCTACCTGGAGCACCGGTGGCTGGCGGTGCTACAGCCGCGCAGCCCAGCTGGAGCCGGGCCACACACGCCCCGCTGTTGCCACCACCATGCAGCACAGAGCACCGGGTCAGGCCGGGCTCTGCAGCTGCGCTGCCCCAGGAGCTCACAGCCCCGCCGCCAAGAGCATTGCGCCGGTGGCACGGCGAGCTGAGGCTGTGGGTGAGGGGAAACAGCGGGGGAGGGGCCGGGGGCGAGCCTCCCAGGCCAGGAGCTCGGGGGCCGGGCAGGATGGTCCCATGGGCCGGATGTGGCCTGTGGGTCGTAGTTTGCCCATCTCTGCACTAGTTATGCCCTCTGCTTGGCATTCAGTCAAACTGTCAGAGAGCCAAAGACACCCAGATTTCTCTCTTCAAAATGGCCATTTGGTTGCTGAGGTGGAAAGATAGCAGTAACCAAAGAATTGCACAACCTACTGTTCTGTGAATATATATCACATATACAGTACCTAACAATACCTATGTGGTATGCAGTTGCTTTCCTAGCGCCAGCCGAAAGAGTGAAAATGCTCAGGAATAAAGCATCTAATTACCTTGTAGAATATCAGCAAAAGATCATCCAGTTTTCCATGCAAATCACCTAGAGGGAACAGGATATTCAAAGTTTTGTGACAAAGTCTGTTATACCACTCTGATTAAATGAGGTGTCAATATGATTTTATCACATTTTCCCTTGTAGAACTGTCCTTGCACTTGGATTATACAGACTAAATTTTCAAAACGGTGTGCCTGAGCTGCACATCTAAATCTGGCAATTACACACTGAAGTGAGCCTACAATAGCCTTGCATGAAGCTTTAATCTTTTTAGGTGGGCGTGTTGGAGGGTAGAAGATCACTTGCACCCTTGAAAAGAGTTAGGTATTTGAAGAGATGGGTACACTATGGACAAACATATTATGAATCTTAATTCTTATATCTGTGCTTTGTTATCAGTGAAGGGTGCCCTAGAAATACTTATGAGAAAAAGACAGGAACCTAGAAATAAGTGTTTAGCATACCTATCATAGAATCATAGAATATCAGGGTTGGAAGGGACCTCAGGAGGTCATCTAGTCCAACCCCCTGCTCAAAGCAGGACCAATTCCCAACTAAATCATCCCAGCCAGGGCTTTGTCAAGCCTGACCTTAAAAACCTCTAAGGAAGGAGATTCCACCACCTCCCTAGGTAACCCATTCCAGTGCTTCACCACCCCCCTAGTGAAAAAGTTTTTCCTAATATCCAACCGTAAGTGCACGCTGGCACTTAAGCAGATGGCCATGCTTAATTGGGCAACTAAATTAATGGTATGCTCACATGTAAATTATTGGGATTTTAAAATACTATTTTTTTAAATCACCTTGTTATCTGACATATATTATATAGCATCTGTTTTATTTGTCTAATTCTGTACCAGATTTTGGCTGTTACGGGTGGGGATGGGCAGAGAGAGTATAAATAATCTTTCCAAGAACAAGATGCACCAATAATCCCAGTTTTAGCTCTGTCAGGGGGGTTTCTTGTGGAATAGTATACAGTACTATTCAACAGGAAGAATTCATCCCTGTGTAAAGGGATCCTGCACTACTTTAAGTCTTCAAAGTAGACTAAGTTGAATTTAACTGGTGCATAGGTCCCCTCTGCATAGGAGTGAATTTCCCCTGGATGAGAAGGGGAGCCAGAATCAGGCTATTAACTTGTATTGCATCATCCAAATAAACATAAAAAAAAGTCTTCCAAATTTACATAAATATACTCAATGATTTCATCCTTTCACCATCAGTATTAAAAATGGGGTGAGCAGAGGCATTTTTACTCTGTTCATAGGACATATATGCAACTATGTCAGAGCCTCAATCAAGGCCAATTTTAGTCAATTTAAACACTCCCGTAGACTTCAATGGGCTATGGGGTTCAGATAGGAAAATATTTCAGAATAATATTTAATCCTCAGTTTCTGTATGAAGTTCAAAGGGGATCTGGAGGCAGGAAATCTTATTTTAAGTTAATATTTTGGTCTCAACATCAGTAAAAATTAGGCTTTCATCTGCTACAAAACATCTTTTTGGTTTCAAAGGCCATTATTTATTTGAATGGCAGGAAGGGACATCTTTTATGCTGCTTAAATAGTGCAAATGAGGCTACAAATAGGAGGATACATGTATATTGATTAGCAAGAGAGTACTGATCAGTTAGCAAATGTGAACATACGCGTATTTGGTTCAGATTTTTGGTTTTGGTTTTTTAAGTCTAGTGAACAATAGTTTACCTAAAAGACCTCATTTAGGTGCACAGCTGCGCATGTAAAATCCCTTGTTTGCAATTGTATTACATGCTCAACCAACTCTTATGAACATTGTACACTTAATAGCAACTTATTATTGTAAGTAACTTTGGACAAGTTATAGTTGTCATTTACTATAGCCATTACTATTCTGTTTTGCAGCTAAAACTCCCTACCCAGGCTCTATTGTCCTTTTATCTACAATCTATGGCAGCATAATCAAAATGGATGGATGGTAGGCACTTTTCATTCTGAAACTTCTTCCCTGTGTCACACTACATCACCATGTGAAGATTAATTAACTTCTTGTGTAAAGAAAGATTAAGCCCTATAATGACATTAATCCGTTTAGAAGGCAGAAAGTTTAATAGGCTATTACACATGTTGTTACATACAATATAATCTATTCCAGAGGCAGGCACGTTGTCAATCAAGGGCCTTATTCTGCCATCCCCATCAATGGCAGCAGTCACAGAGTGAGGTACGACTAAATGTAAAGATGGCTGAACTTGGCCTGAAACATGGTGAATTTCAGCGTACTGACTACACCCATGGCAGGATGTTTCTATCATATACTCCATAACTCTAATCTTATTAACTGGGAAATATAGGGGCATCATGTGCTACCCCAAAGTAGCACCCTGGAACCTCCATATTCACTATGGTGATAGAATTATGATATGTTTTGTACAAAGTATGCCTTGTGAGGTATCATTTTAAAAGTCTTGATTTGTTGAACATTAATATCCTGTTGGATTGTATGTCCTGTCATTGTATGTGGAGTTATGAAGTATTGCTATATGTGTGTGTTACTGAAATATGTTGTGAGGTTGGGAACACCCATAACCAGCCTTTCAGTTACAACAAAAGAGTAGCCGTCAATTGCCAGACAGTATTAATGGCTCATCAACACCCAACAAGAAAGAATCCACTATCCCAGAGATTCCCAGAGAAGGCAGATATGTAATGGAAACTGCTTGATCAATGGGAACTGCCTGGTCCCCACATCACAGCAAAGATCTTTCCAGCAAGCTGGAAGAAAGTAGAGAGACAGTTACATTATCACTTGGCTTCTCTCTCCTCTCCCCCAATCTCAGCACCTGGAAGCATGTCTGGGAGACAAAGTTTTTGAACAGGGGAAGTTTGATCTCAGGCTGCAAAGGGAGTCCAGTCTGTGTTTTGGGGAACTGTAACCTGCTTGTACCATCTGTCAGGGGGGAAAAAAGATGTTCATCTACTCTTGCTTAGAGTAAAAGTTTTGGATTTAGAACGTGTGTTTCTATTTTTATTTTCTTAAGGAAACTATCTCTGACCTTTATGCCTACCACTTATAATCACTTAAATTCTAGTTTCTGTACATTTTATCCTTACCAGTGAGTTTGTCTAAACTGCTTGGGAAATCTGTTCAGATTACAAAGGCTGTGCATGTCCACTTTCCGCATCTGGCCAGTGTAAAATGGTACAGTTCTGGGGTGCAAGGCTGGGAAGCTGCGGGAATGTGTATGTGCAGTGCCTATCAGAGGTTGGTAGCTTGACATCAGCATCACAGCGTGAAAGACATCCCAGGCTGGTGGATTTTGGAGAGCTCAGCGGTCCCACAGTCCAGGTTGCACCTTGGGGACCCCGTCACAATGAGTTTCATACCCTTCAGCCCTATTAAGAAATTTTACATCAACTTTGAAATTTTAGGAAGTTCCTCGTGATTTACTGAACATAGAGTTTTAGTCTCTTTGTTTATTTGATACAAAGCATAGACCAAGAAGGAGCACAGCCTAAGCATTACCCCTTAACTCAGGGAAACGCTTACTGAAATTATTGTTGAGCAAGATGTGATGGAAAGTTCCCTTTCTCAAGGACATGAAAGTCAAGCAGTGATGCAGAAAGTAAATGTTGACAACACTAGGTGGCATTTTATATATGGTTATGCAACTTTCCAAAAAAACCCCAATCCCTACTATACTGCAGGTTCTGTGTTTTAACACTGACTCACCAAGCAACATCTGACAGGGGGGGAAAAGAGAGGAGGTTTTTGGCTTTCTTAAAATATACCAGTGGTGACTCAACAGCATGAGTTGTAGTAGCTTGGGGAGATTTGCACTTTTCTAAAACCATCTACAAAATTACAGTTATGGCTGCAGTGAGGAATATCCATATCATCCTGTGGCCAAAACCAGCTATATGCACGGTCATCTTACCACAGATGGTTATCTCCTTGGAGTAGGAGGTCGACAGATGAATGATGTTAGGCATCTGTTTAAGGAGTTTCTTGGTTTCGTGTAGCAGCTGTAGGACATAGCGGGCATGAAGGTGCTGTGAAAGGAATGCGGTGAGACAAAGGAGGCATATTATAAATATATGTAGACCATACTACTTCATAAAAGTTCTGCCAACACAGAGACCCACTCACTACCAACAAGTTTGCTACAGGTACTTGCCATTTAAAGATTGTTTACAGTAGACATTTACTTTCTAAACACAATTACAGGCAGCATGGTCTAGGATGAAGAATCAGGAACTCATAAAAACATAAGAATGGCCATACGGGTCAGACCAATGGTTTATCTAGCCCAGTATCCTGTCTTCCAACAGTGGCTGGTGCCAGATGCTTCAGAGGGAATGAACAGAATAGGGCAATTTTTTGAGTGCTCTATTCCCTGTTGCCCAGTCCCAGCTTCTGGCAGTCAGAGATTTAAGGATACCCAGAGCATGGGGTCTTAGAACTCCCAAATTCTAATCCTAGCTTTTCCAGTAAATTGCTTTGGGGAAGTCACTTCACCTGTGCCTCAGTTTTCCCACTTGTACAATGGGGTTAATAGGTACTTAATATAGCTCTTTGAATAGATAAAGGCTATACAAATGCTAAGTATTGTTAAATAACAAAAACAGACTTCCTTTTAGCTGTGAAAGTTTAATAACAAGTAGTAAGTACAAAAGAAAGAAAAAAAACAAGAGAGAGAAAACTAAAGTCAGGGCTGTAAAGTTAATAGTTAATCTGCCTTCTTCTATATAAGCTACTCCTGATGGAATTTTGAGCACCTGCATGGATGCAGAATTCTTATGGTCCGCAGATTTCTGTGCCACCACGCAGAAAAAATTTGAGTGAGACACATGCCTCTTCCCCATTAGCCCATGTGGCACGTCTGTTCCAGCACCTGGAGCAGCCCTCAGAGACACAAATCACAGGGAGGGAGAGGAGAGGAGGGGCTGAGCATACATGCCTTCATGGGAGACATTAATCACCATCACGGGCTGGGCATGGCTGCCTGCGAACAAGCAAGAGAGACTCTGTCCTTCACCCTTGCTACTGTGGAGCACCCGGTGTGGAGGGGTAGGGCTTTGGGTTGTTAGGCATGAGGCAGGCTCTGTCCCTTGAGGCAGAAATATAGCAGCCTGCCTGCCTACGTTCCTTCATTGCAACAAAGCAAGCAGCTGTTTTGCCTGGGTTGGAAATGCAATCAGCCCATGCTATCCCTTTAAATTGCCTGGCGGCTCATTTTATAGCAGATAACAAGCATTGGATTGATAGAAAATTCATTCAGTTTTTGCTTGAGAGGGGATAAGGTGTGGAAGAATAAGAGTCTGCTCTGTGCATTCCTACATAACTGTTCCAATGTTTGAAATAAAACACAGTTCTTGATGTGAAAAAATACATTGTTAATGTTGCTATTGATAGTTAATTAATCTTGTTCTCTGAGGCAGAAATGTAGCAGCCTGCCTGCTAGTGACATTGTTAATGTTCCTATTGTTAGTTAACTGTTTCCATTCTCAGTAAATTCCCCCAGGAGCATAAAATCTGTAAAAATTTTAAGGCTCCTTTACATTGCCAGGGTGATATAAAGGAGCCTTATTACAAAAGACAGTAAGGGAATCCTCAGCTAGGAAAACTATGTGCTTTCTCACTTTTTTCTGTGACAAAGTGGCACAATGGGGTTAGATTACAGCTCAGGATTTATTTTACTTACACATTAAAAAAAAGACTTTGAAGGCAAATAAAACATTTACCAAGCAGTCAATAAAATGTCAGGACAATCAGAACCAAGCACTTCCCAAAGTACCCAGCCAGGTCCAGATGAAGTTACCAAAGGGCAAAGAGATATTTGTTCTTTTGCACGATGTGAACAGCCTTCACATCATGCATCAAAATCGGCTCCACCATCTTCTCGTGCTCGAGAATTCTCTACAAAACTGCATGCAAATGGGGACAAATTATTTTGCACATCCTGGAATGTTGTTCTCAATCATGACTGATGGTCTGTAATTGTGGATCATTTTGCATAAAAACCCCACATTATTTTGACAAAATATGCAGAATTTTAAAATATTGTGCACAGAATTTTTAATTTTTTGGTACAGAACTCCCTCAGGAGTAAGTAAGCATGAGAATGAAACTCTCAATCTTTAAAACTCATCCATTCTATCTCTTTGTTCCTCTCAGCTGCAAAAATACTTTCCCACTGAGATTCCTTCTTTCTTGTACTTCCTGCTTTGTTAATAGTGTCTAGGATGATCCCGTCATCCAATGATTGCAGGTCTTTTCATTTAAAAATAGCCATCTCAGTGCACCATCCACCTGAAATTCTACGGAGACTTTCAACCACTTCCGCTTTGGAAGGTGGTACGGGGAGAGGCAAATTCACAGAGGCTAATTACCCCATCTCCAAAAAACTTTTGATCAAAGAATGAGCCTTAACTCCCACTTGGGAGCAAGAACGTTGGTGCTCAAAGATGAAGCCTGTGTTTGCTCATTTACTCTTCTATTTACCACAGCTCCTCTTTCTAGATCCATCACTCGAGATATATATTGGAAGCCCCACTTACTCAATAAATTTAAAACTAGGCTGGACTATTAATAGTTAGCACTGAAACTGCAGTTTAAAGTTTCAAATTAATCACTCCCCATAACACCCAACAATGTAAATATTAGCATCATTGTACAGATGGGGAAACAGAGGCAAACAGGCAAAGAATTTGCCCAAGAGCACATACAAGGGAGTCAGTAGCAGAGCTAACTTCAGCTTTCCTAGCTTCTTGACTCATGCTCAGTACTTTAGATCATAACAAATAATGAGTAAATGAACAGCAGAGAATAATCCTGCATTGCCAGAAAGAGTAGAAAGATGTATTACGTCACCTAGTTCACTTAGTTTCTATGACCCTATAATTTAGTCTTCAAACAACTTTTGACATTACTTTAAATTTAGTCATGATAGTCATAGTCTAAAACCAATACAGTCCCAACTCCTAACTTGCCTGTTGATCCTTGAAAGCATGAAGAAGCGAATTAGTGTCCGCAACAGTCAGGGGAAATGACAGCCGAGGTCCATGGTAGGAGTCTGGGACCTCTATCGTCCGCTCATATTCTAGTAATTGCACATCTGAACCTGCGGTATTAAAATCACTGGGACTATTGAAAAATTGATAAATGAAATCTAGAAAGGGAGGGAGGAAGACAATGTAGAAAGTCTCATCTTGGAAGGCAACACAAGTTCTGAACGCACATTAATCACTGGTATTTATACTGCTATAATAAAGTGGTTAATTAGTTCCTGCCATTAGTTTGTGGATCAACTACAACTTTCCAACAATTATCTCTGATTAATAAAATAAAAAAAATACAGTGTCTAAAGTCAGGTTGAACATTGCTGCAAAATATTTTTCAACCACAGCCTGTAATTCTAGATTAGGAGATATTTAGCTATCCAATCCGCCTTCCCCCAACATAGATTTGAAGTTTATTGTTAATGATCGATAGCTCCTTCTTTATTGTCAAACATCAATAGCTCCTTCACCTGTTTACAACAATGTAACGTTAAACTTTTAATGGGGTTTAAAGCCAATTAGTTTTGTTGTAGTTACTTTCCTATATATGAGAAATGCCAAAAGCTCACTGAAGATTTAGGGCTTGTCTACACTCAAAACACTACAGCAGCACAATTTGCGTCACTGCAGCGCTTCAGCACAGACGCTACCTACACCGATGGGAGGGGTTCTCCCACCGACGTAGGTAATCCACCTCCCTGAAAGGCGGTAGGTTAGGTCGCCGGAAGAATTCTTACATCGACCTAGTGCTGTCTACATGGGGACTTAGGCTGGCTTAACTACGCAGCTCAGAGGTGTGGATTTTTCCAGACCGATGTAGTTAAACCGACCTAATTTTCTAGTGTAGCCCAGGCCTCAAGCAAACAAACCCTATTCTCTCACAGCCGTGTGCCAGCAATGGTGTTTCAATATCACCATTTTCACTAGAGCTGAGACGCAATGTCCCCGCGTGGCCAGCTGTCATAAAACTATTGCCTGAACTGCAGCAAGTATAAGTGTGGCAGAAGAAAGAAACATAGTTTGTTCTCCTATTCTTCGTGGAGTGTGGAGAAGGTGGAAATATTTCTAATTGCTTCAATTCAGGGTTCTTTTTATCTACACTCGTCTATACATGAGTATGTAGGGCACTGAAGTGTTTGCTTTTGCACATCATTGGTCTGCCTCATTGCTTGGGCAGACTGAGAACCAGCTAGCAGCAAGATCCTTATTAAAAACATTGTAGTGGTTGCTCAGGTCGAGCTATGGTGTTGCTCTTGTGAGGTTCCAGTTTTTAAACAGCTTTTGTTTTCTTGTAGTTGAGCTTAATTTTTTTCATAACCCTGATTAGACTTGATCTGAAATTCATAAAAAAGGGTTTATTTATTATTTATCATCATAGCCGAAGAACTGGATGCAAAATAAAACTCACAGCAGCTGAATCCTTCTTGCATTCACATACATATTTTATATCATTCATAATGAATACAATGCCATCATATAGATAGAAGTTCAACTCGGCCAGCAACTGAAGAAAGTTCAAAATAAGAAGTGTTATCTGAAGGAACAGAAAGGAACAATTTCCTTCTTAAATGCTTACCCCATTCAAACCCTGGGTCTAAGTCAATCTAACTGGAGCAAAGCATCAAGCAGCAACGCTAAGGGCTTTAGCCTACAAGGTGCTGAGCACTCCCAATTTCCACGGACTGCAATGGGAGCTGAGTGCACGTCACCATCTTACAGAATGATCCATAACTGACCGACTAGTCAATAACTTACGAGTGCCTTCCTCTTTACAGGGTAATAACCAAATCGAGGTTAAACAGACTCCAAGGGCCTACCTACATGGAATCAATTTTGCCATGAAAAGCACAGTGACCGGATCATCCCAACCAGTGTGCACACCATCTCTCACTGACAAGCCCGAGGAGAATAGCTCAGGCTATAGTTACTATCAAGTTAGCAGGGAGTATCTTGAAGATAGGACACTGAAATGGGTTCTCCATTCTCTCGCTTCTATGCTCTGATTGGCTCCTGTCCTCACAGCTCCCCATCCAGGGCTCTGACAAACCTAGCCATTCCATCTTCTTACCACTATGCCCACTCTGTCTCCATGCCTAATCTCAGGCTTTGCAATGTCTCCTTCTGCTCCTTCTAAAGGGCTGGCTTATCCCAGCCCCTACCCCCACTTTAGAGCAATTCCATTTTAAAATTAAATTTTAT
This sequence comes from Terrapene triunguis, assembly GCF_002925995.2. Taxonomy (NCBI): domain Eukaryota; kingdom Metazoa; phylum Chordata; order Testudines; family Emydidae; genus Terrapene; species Terrapene triunguis. The sequence continues at coordinate 18,549,411 of NW_020664374.1, read as the reverse complement.
TGATTCGCTGGGGATTGCATGGGGTGACAGGCAGGGAATCAGGTCAGAAATTGAGGAATCTATGTTTGCTGTGGGCATATGGACGAGGAATTCTAAGAACAGTAACCAATCAGAGCAGGGATTTATAGGGGCCAGAGTAGGGAGATTTACATAATTACTGAGCTTATACTGAAAAATAAACATAGAATAATTATGCAAATCAGAGCCCCACCCTAAGCCAGCATGCAGGGATGTGCATCACTGAAAAACACACATCTAGCCGTGGATTAATAACTGTATAGTATCCTGTGTTCTCGACTAGTGGGGAGAACTCTCTTTCAAGGTGACATGCAATAAAGAATAGCTCTTCATATACCAAATAAACCAGTTCCTCACTGCATGTGACCAAAAGATTAAGACAAAACACAAAGGCGATCTAAGTTTTTTTAAAATGTGTTCCCACACAGTACAGTCTGTTACTTTTTTATTTAAATGATGGAAATTACCAAGAATATGTGCTATGCCAATTGCTTAAAATTAATTTTCTTTTCTCCTGGTAGAGATCCTGGGGGTGGACTGAAAGGCTGGGCAGGTTCATTCACAAAGTCCCCCACACCCCCCACACACACCCTTTTTTTTTTTTTTTTTTTTTTTAATACTGCTGAAAGGGCTTTTACAGCTCCCTCCCACAGACCTTTTTAAAAATCACCTCCAAACACCACCAGAATAACAAGACTGCTAAGTGAACAATTTACACAGTTATGAAGCATCTCGCTCGTGACGCTGAAACTACACTGACATCAGGAAGAGAAGGAGGAGATGAGAAATAGCTGTTGGCAAAACAAATCAAAAGGACAATTGCATTAAGTGGAAAGTGATCACAATTTTTTTAAACATTAAAAAAACCCAGGAAAGTAAACTTACACTGTGATGAGCCAGGAAGATTTTTGGGGGGCTTAATTATAGTATAAGAAAGACCAGGGTCTATAGGACCTTCAAAGATCCCCACCCCTCTCTTCTTTCCAGCACATAGAACTATTGAACAGGACAGGCAATCTCTGCTTTTACTGAGACTCTCACAAGGGTCCAATACAGAAGTTCTTGGGGAGGAACTTGGCTAGCGCGGAGCGAATAAGCCATGTTTCAGTTCAAAGTTCGACCAGAAAAATCCAGAAAAAACATTAGTTAGATTTAAATAAAAAGATTTTAAAGAAAAATTGTCAAATTGAAAAACTTGACAAAACTGTGTGAATTGACAGAAATGTTTCGGATTGGCCCCAAACTAATTTTTTCCCCCAGTTTTTCATTTCAATCGATATGGTTTGGTGAACTTGAATAGATTTTTTTTATTTTTTCATTTTGATTCTGTCTTTTTCAGGTGTTTTTCATTCTGGTTTTTTTTCCTGGTCAAATTTCAGAACAGAGCGGTATATTTTTATATTTCAGTATAAAAAGTTGAAACGAAGTGTTTCAACGTGGCAGAAACAAAAACATTTTAAAAAAAAAAAAAAAAAAAATTTTTTTTTTAACAGAAATTATTTGTCAAATTGACTCAAACTGCAAATAGTTTTGGAGCCCCGAAAAATGCAAAGTTCATCTAAAACATTTTGCCTAGCTCTACTCAGGACTTTTTAGCCTTGTTTCTATTACCCTAAGTTAAAGGAACATGTGTTGAGGAAAGCAGCAGCAGAATTCTTTTTACCGGATCCTGGGCTTCCTAAAACATTTGGACAATTGTCCAGGCTGATTTGCAGCTTCTTTGTTCACTATGCTCACATTCACAGTAGGTCAGTTCCGTAAGGCAGCAAGAACTTAAGTACCTGCTTAAGAATAGCCCTGCTCAGAAAAGCATTTTAAATACTTGCTTAAGTCCCAGTAAAGTCAGGTTCTTAAATGCTTTGCTAAATAGAGATGGACTTAGGTATATGCTTTAAGCTAAGCACATGCCTAAATGCTTTGCTGAATCAGGGCCTAAGGGCTTGTTTACGCTTCAAATGGTAAAGCAGCACAGCTGCAGCATTGCAGCTGCACTGCTGTAGTGCTTCAGTGTAGACACCACCTACACTGATGGTAGAATCCCTCCCGTCCACCTAGGTAATCCACCTTCCAGAGAGGGCAGCCAGGTGGATGGAAGAATTCTTCTGTCAACCTAGCACTGTCTACACCGGGGCGTAGCTTGTCCTAATTATGCTGCTCGGGATATGGATTTTTCACACCCCAGAGCGATGTAGCTGGGTCGACCTAACTTTTTAGTACAGCCCAGGCCTAAATGTTGATTTGACAAGCTTCGTATTAAAAAAAACAAAACAAAAAAACCCCTCTACTGCACATTTTCAGTATGCAAGCACTTATAACATGCATATAGTTAAGCCAATTCCCTTTGGTGCAAGGCCTCGTGCTGCCTCTCAATGAGAACTATTTCCATGCCGATGGAAGATTTCCATGCCTGAAAAGATTTTTTTTAAGGGAAGCTTGTATTTTTTAGTCTCTCCTATTGTAAGAGTGGTAAACCTTTTTACACTCAAAAAATAACAAGAAAAAGAGTTATCTTTGGGCAAGCACCAAGTCTCAAACATTTAACCCCAAAGATACAACTTTCTCAAAACTATATGAGAGTGAAAATTGAGCTTTATCATGAAAGCTTTTTGTTTTTTGACCAAGAATCACAGAACCACAGGGTTAAAAGGGACTGCAAGGGTCATCTAGTCTAACCCCCTGCCAAGATGCAGGATTTGTTGCATCTAAACCATGGCTATCCAGCCTCCTTTTGAAAACCTCTAGTGAAGGAGCTTCCACAACCTCCCAAGGCAGTCTTTAACTATAACTAATATTTGCTCTTAATGCAGGTAGACCACACGGGGAAAATAAGGGGCAATTTACCCCCCTTACTCTTCTGTGTGGGCACAAGAGGTGAGCCATGACTTCACCCTATGTAGTTAAAGTGTTTATCAGACCTTTACCTAAGAAAGGTCAATATACACAGATTTATCTAGGCTGGTTAGGGGAGACATCTCAGACATGATTTACAAGCAACTGCACAGCCAAGCTAACCTATCATCCTAAAAACTTTGGATTCAGTTGGGTTCAGAGGGTGAAGTGAAATACACCATTAGCACAGATAACTAGTAGATGATATGAACTTCATTAGATTTTCTTCGAGTTAGCCACTTTACTCCTATAAAACCACAAGAAAAGCGATCATTCGCAGACCGCACTTATCTGTCATAGTGCACTGTGTAGAAAAATTAATTGCAGGACTACCTTATTCTCCGTCTTGGCCCTGGAGCATAGCTCAGATGTACTTTCTCCTTCAAGAAGAGTGCACTGTACATTAGGCACGCTAGGCAGTTTAAGAGAGAAGAACTGTGGTTTCTAATTGTTGCCATTAGAACACTGAACCACTTATGGTTTTTGATGGTTTTATTCTGCTATCAAAGTGCCTTGTATGCATTTTAAATGAAGTAATCAATGGCTGGCCCAGATGAAAGAGAAGTGACCTTTCATATTCTTTTATGACTCAGTAGGGTGAGCACTGCCTCCTTCTTAACACAGCTAGGTTCAGACTTGCTTATCTCTCTTCAGACCTTCTAAACAAATTGATGTTTGTTTAACAGAAGTCAGTTTCAAGCTGTAGCTCTGTGTGGAACTTGCACTTCAAAGGCTACTTTTATCCAAGGATCTCAAAACACTTTAAAGATCAAAGGCTAGTCTGTCGTTGCCTTATTAGAGCTGGTTGCAAAACATTGTGACATAGCCTAATATAAATTTTAATTTCATCATTTTAATTGTTCACATTCTGAATGGTTCTGGTATTCCTTGAATCCTGTGCACTATTCACTTCAGTCATATAGGATGAAATTCAATAAGGACACATGCAAAGTACTCCACTTAGGAAGGAACAATCAGCTGCACACATACAAAATGGGAAATGACTGCCTAGGAAGGAGTACTGCAGAAAGGGATCTGCGGGTCATAGTGGACCACAAGCTAAATATGAGTCAACAGTGTAACACTATTGCAAAAAAAAGCAAACATCATTCTGGGATGTATTAGCAGGAGTGTTGTAAGCAAGACACAAGAACTAATTCTCCCACTCTACTCCGTGCTGATTAGGCCTCAACTGGAGTATTGTGTTCAGTTCTGGATGCCACATTTCAGGAAAGATGTGTACAAACTGGAGAAAGTCCAGAGAAGAGCAACAAAAATGATTAAAAGTCTAGAAAACATGACCTATGAGGGAAGATGGAAAAAATGGGTTTGTTTAGTCTGGAGAAGAGAAGACAGAGGGGGCATGATAATAGTTTTCAAGTACATAAAAGGTTGTTACAAAGAGGAGGGTACCTCTGAGGACAGGACCAGAAACAATGGACTTGAATTGCAGAAAGGACAGTTTAGGCTGGACATTAGGAAAAACTTCCTGTCAGGGTGGTTAAGCACTGGAATAAATTGCCTACAGAGGTTATAGGATCTCCATCACTGGAGATTTTTAAGAGCAAGTTAACCCAAACATCTGTCAGGGATGATCTAGATAATACTTAGTCCTGCCATGAGTGCAGGGGACTGGACTAGATGACCTCTTGAGGTCCCTTCCAATTCCATGATTCTACTAAAGTGAAATTACAGTATATTCCTGTTGTGGTCTTTCCTCCTGAATCTTCTCTGGCTTCCAACCCTCTGCTTCTACAGCTTCTTCCTTCGTTGGCTGCTCCCTTTAATTTTCAGAATATCTCATTCCTACAGGGATCAGAGAAATAGGATGGCAAAGGGATCCAAGGTATCCCTGGCAAGTCTGTTCCAGCTGAGTTCAGTGATTACAACTATTTTTAAGAAGATAATGTTATCTATAAGCATCTGTCCCAATTTTTTTAAATGTATGACTAAACATAATACAGTCATTGTTTTATTAAACCAAAGCATTCCCCCTGGAGTGTCAAAAATCCATGTCATATCCACAAGGACTGGATTTTGCATCTGCAGCTCTGGTTAGCTAAAAAATGTGGAAAAACTCATGTAGCCAGACAACTTCCTACTGGCCCCACATAAAATGCTCTGCAGTAAAAGTCCAGAATAAATTACACTAAAAAATGCTCCATATTTGCCTATTTCAGACGACGCCATAGAGAACACCTCTGTGCTTTGTTACATCTGCTCAGTATTGGTCAATGCATATTCCTTTTTGAGACTTTTCCATTACAAATTAGAAAAATACATATTTCTAGAGATTGGGGGTGGGAGGGTTGCAAGCAGTAAGAACACAAGAACAATTGACTAGCTCTTCAAGGAGACAATGTAGCATAAAACACTGTATACATTTTGGGAGCTACTTATATGTTTGACTGGAATCTCATACAGTTCAATCTACTGTATATATATTTAACAGAATCAGCATTTATAGGATCAAGTTTTCACTACAGTGTATGGGAAGCTCCAAGCTAAGCTTCAATCATGTGAATGTAGCTAGGCATCACATAGACAATTCACTTGCTAATGTCTGGTTTTAAACTGGAATTTTCATATTAAACTTTTTTTTATCCTTACCTGTATCAGTCTCGTTGAGATGAGTAAAGTGATCCAGCATGAATGTAAAAAAACTGGACAGCTGAATAAGAAAAAAAAATACACTGATCAATTCAGGAGATCACACAAACATTAATGGTCTCTCATTTTTCTTTACTCTTTTCCCTCTAATTGGGACATTTAGATAGAAAGATACAGAGGCACCTTGGATCTGTATCACTCGTTTATGATAACAATGCAACCTTGTCCTTTTGTAGGAATTGCAACTTTCCCCTTCCTCCTTACTGCAGGCTAGTGGGCTCACGCTGATTCATAAACATACACTAATTGAATTCAACAAACTCCTTTAAAGCTTGTTGATACTGTTCATTTTCAGAATAGAATGAACATTAACTGAGAATCATTAAACCATATAAAACAATAACAAAAAGCAGCAGTGCAAGTACCGGTAAGAAATGGATTCCACTTGCACCACTGACAAAAAGGGACCAAATTTTGAAACCCAGCACTGCCTGTTGACATATAATATTGACTGTAGTCATTTATAATGTTTTGTAAGAATTCATTTAAAAACACACACTATTAAAAAATGTAAAATGCTTACCAAAAAATTAAACCGTATTTTTAAAGAAAAGTGTGAGAAATGTAGAAAAATGTGTGGCAAAGAATTTTCCACCTTGTTCTTGACGTTAGGTCAGTGAACACCCCAGAGGTGGATTAAGGTCTCCTGGGACCCTGGGCCAGAGCAAGTGGGGAGGCCACAGCAATGGAACGGTGGCCCCGCCCCACCCTTTCTGCCCGCAGCTCCACCCCCATTCCACCCAGGGCCCCACCCCATTCCACACACACCCCCATGACCCCTCCTCCTGTTCGTTCCTTTCTGCCACCACCACCCCACTGTGGCCCCAAGACTGGAGAAGCTCTGTCCCCCCCCGCCTCAGCCCTGGGTCTGCAGCGAGGAGTGAGAGCTACTCCAGCCCTGAGGCCATGGCAGGGAGAGAGAGAGCTACTCCAGTCCCAGGGCTGCAGCTGGGGCTTCCCCTGCCCGCCCCACGGTTTCTGCTGCCCCATGGCGGATTTCTGCTGGGATGCCCATTTTTTCGGGGCCCCCCAGGTACAGACCCCCGGGTACAGGCCCCATGGGCCCATTGGATAATCCACCACTGCCTCCACTCTCTTTAAAATGTTGATTAGGATGATTATTTGTTTGTATTACAGTAGCCCTATTGGGCTAGATGCTGTACAAATAGTGAGAGATAGTATCTGCCCTGAAGCACTGACAAACTAGAGTGTGAGAAAGGAAATATTTTATGCTAGTTTACTGCTATTTTAATTTTTGACTTGCCCAAGATCACACAGGAAATCTGTGGCGGAGCCAGGAACAAAATCCAAGTCTCCTTAGTCACAGTCCAGAGCCTTAATTACAAAACCATCCTCCTTCCTCAGTTAACAAACAAACGAATTACAGGCAAAAAGCTAAATAAACTGAACTTTTTGGTAAGCATCCAAAACATCCACGGGATTAGATAGGGTTTTTTTTGTAAACATACAAGTAATATAATCCCTCCTGCTTCAGGGCATAAAGTAACCTCTAACTGGTGGAGGGTTAGGAAGAAACTTCCCCTATAAGCATGTTATTCCATTATTTTAATTACAGGGGTCATGCATCTTCTTTTGAAGCGTCTGATACTGGCCACTGTCAGAGACAGGTTACTGCACTGGATGGAACAGTGATCCAGTCTGGTATGGCAATTTCCACATTCCTATTTTTAAGTAAATCAGGAAATTGGATACACAAAAAATTCAGGTGGCACGCAACTCGGAAGTTGCAATCCACACATGCAGTTATCTATTTTGTTTGTGCAGCTTAGGGATACATTTCTGGACAGTGTGGCCTTCATGTTTCACCATAACAACCCAGGAGTACAGACCTGTAGCTGAGCTTGTTCTTCAGCATATTCAATTGACTGAAAGATGCTAAGAGCATACTGCCGCCTCATCTCCAGCCGGGCCATGTAACACCGATACCACCTCTGAATGAGGATAGCTGCTTTAATTGCTGCCAAAATACAAAGACACAAAAATGCAATGAAACGAAGTTACTGTGCAGCTACTGTGAAAACAGAAAGGCGTTAAGTTTCCACACTCCCTCCTCCCCAGAGCTCCGTCCAGATACCCACACCTCTCTCCCCCAGAGTCCAGCTGTGGGGTCCCCTGCAGCCCAGATACCCGCACCCCTCTTCCCCAGAGCCCAGTCATGCCCCCACCACCAGCCCAGACACCTGGCCCTCTATCCCCCAGAGCCCAGGGATCCAGAGGGAGAACAGCCTGATGCTCAGTCCCAGGCTTGCATGGTGGAGTTTCCTACGCACTGCACAGTTGCCAACTCTCATGCGGTAAATAAGCCCCCCGACTTTCACAGTAAGCCAAAAATCAAGCCAACCCTCTTTCAAAACAAGGCCAAAACAAGCCAATCCCTAAGAACCCCAACACTCTATGTGCCTAGATCCCCCCGGCGTGCAGTCTGGGACTGTGGTGGGGCCGCTGAGCACCCCTGCCTCTCTCCCCCTCCCCCCCCCCCTTGCACCTGCTTGCCAAAAACCAAAAAAAAAAAAAAAGAAGCAACAAGCCAAACAAGCAACAAGCTACAAGTCAAAAACTAGCCAACAAGCAACTCACAAGCCAATTAAGCCAAAAAAACAAGCCCAATTTCTGCATTTTTTCCATGGGGTTGGCATGTCTGGCACATCGCCCTCTCCTTCCCTCAGGGCGTGCGAGGAACTGCAGCTGCTGGAAACCCTCCAGCTCCTCCTCCTCCTTCCCCTCCTCCCCGGCAGTGTCTTCTATGTGCGAGTTGGGCTCAGCAGGGTCCAGCGGCCGCTAGTGGCAGCCCACTGCAGCCCATTTTTGTGGGAGAAAGGAAATTCTGCACAAAAAACATTAATTTCTGAAAAAATCTGCACTGTGCAATAGCACAGAATTCCCCCAGGAGTACTAGTGGAGACACATAAGAGTCCTTTTGCCAGTATAGTTTATACCAGTTCCCTGAACAAAATAAGATAGACCAGCAAAATGACTTTTTTGCCGGAATAACCGCATCTACACTAGGGCTATGTACACACTGCAGCTTAGGTTGGTATAAATTGTGTCGCTCAGAGGTGTGAATAAGCCGCCGCCCTGAGTGACGTAAGTTACACTGACCTAAGCACCGGTGTGGCTAGTGCCCTGTCGGCAGGAGAGCATCTCATGCTGACATAGCTAGGGCCGCTTGTGGGGGCTGGAGAAATGAAGTCAAAGGGAGAACTGTCTCCCACCAGCTTAGACCATCTGCACTAGCTGCGGTTCAGCTGCCCTGATGCCGCTGCGCTGACGTAAGCTCTGTAGTGTAGCCATAGCCTAGGACTTTTGCCGGCATAGCTATGTTGGTTGGGCAGTGATTTTTTCCACATACCTAACTGAGGGATGTCTACACAATCAATAGCTTTTCCCATTCTCCTCTCCCCATCCCCACCCCTGATCATTAAAGGGACTGCATCAAGTAGTTATAATTATTTGTATTACCATAACACCTAGAAGTCCCAGTCATGGACCATGATCCCTTTAGCCACTGTACAAATACAAAAGGCAGTCCTGTTGAGAGCTTATTGCCTAGGTAATGGTTAAAGATAATGTTACATTTTAACCAGAACTTAAAGTAACCCTATTACTAATGGGCTAATCCCATTCAGCACCAGACACTGAGTGTTACAAGTATTCAGTGCAGGGTATTAAACTAGTGAGCAAAAGAGGGAGAGCATGTCATTTAAAATCTGTGACCCTGTTCCTCAACTGTAAAATGAGCAGAAAATCCTCCCCTCCCCATTCTGTTTTGCAGACTACAAGCTCTTCAGGGTAGGGACTGTTTCTTACTATGTGTATCTACAGCACCAAGCACCATGAAGCTTTGCTTCCTGATTGAGTCTTTCCGCACTATTATAATGCAAATAATAATAACGCTTGTGCAAGGCATGTGAAGGGGAAATCGAGCCATCCCCAGGAGCACCGTGCAAAGGCTAGGCACATTCTAGCTCTATGCTAAACACCACTGGCATATACCACTGTGTGACCTATTTTTTGAACAAGGAAAATGCCGGCATTAACTTTTAACAGAATTTTTACCCAAGTACTGAAGAGATTTGTCAACCAACAGACTAACTGACATTAAGCAAGAAATTAAACAAAACACTGTTTTGCAGACTAATCATTCTGTAGTGCAATTATTGAATCTGACCATCACTGAGGTAGCTCTGTTTGATTTCAGTTTCTTTTTAAGTAATAGAGTCATTCTGCCTTAACCAATATTTAAAAGTCAGACATCCTCTAAAAGAGAGCATTTAAAACAGAATTTAATCTAAGCTACTACTTGAAAACAGGATTGGGGGGGGGGAGTGCAACCCTTTAATTCTCTTTCATTGTTAACAGAGGATAACAAGGCTAACAAATGACACAGGCACAGCACCTACCTCTCTCTGACTTTTTTGCCCGACTCCCAGTCACAGAAGTGCCACATCCCATGGCTCTAGTACAGACTGTCTATCAATTTAATTTCTCTTCATAGGCAATGGGTTTTTCTCATCCAACCGTGTTACAAGCATTTCCTTTATGTTCCACTTATGATGCAATGAACCACCCCAAGCTGATTCACTCCTGTTATTAGCTCTAATGAGGAAGAGGAGTAGGGGAGGTAATAAAAAAGAAAGTGGTTAATAGCATAGACTCTACCGTGCAACTCAGCAGAGATCATTAAAGCTCGTTATGAAATACTGTATGTCATGTGATGTGGAAACTGAACCTAACAAACAATGTAGGGTTATTTTCGAGAACTCAGCAGCAGTAGCCTCCCATTGCTGTTGCCTGCATTAGGGTCAGATGAACATCTATAAATAAAGTTTCCTCTTCTGAATAAAATGCTACATACTGGCTGAAAAGCAATATGTACCAGTGAGCTATTGAAAGCTTTATTACCAGTGACAGGAAACTACAGAGAAATTACTTTTGTTATTGTGATTTGAAAAGTAGTGCATCAGAACTTAAAGAATTTAAAATTAAAGGGAAATGATACTGCAACTGTTAAACCAACAAAATAAATTTTAAGATGACTCACCCTACCATTTACCAGTACACTGCACTTAGTCTCTCATCACATCATAATGCTGTTTACCAGTTCTTCTGAGTACAGAAGAAGCTCTTTAATGTACACTTAGTTAATATCAAATCTCAAATTCACTTGAACACAATACAAGGTGACCCCTTGCAAAGTTTAAGTAGCAGATACGATGCTGTAGTGAGGTGTCTCATAATAAGAATTCACTTATTTTTACTAAATGTACTACAGCACATTTACTATGAGTCATGATAACAAAACTAAACTAATTTTGTCAAATAAATGAACAAAGTACATTTTATAATGCAGTTTTCTGGGTTTTTCTTTGTGTTTGTTCATCCACTCACTAATTCACATCATTCACAAATTTGCAACATGTCTCCTAGTCAATGACTTCAAATTAGTGAATTTCACTGTAAAATAAATTTGGTGAAATGTTTGGAGTGCTACACAATTCTATAGAGCTTTACGATTGTTGGGGTTTATTTTAGCCTGAACACCTTATCTGATCATACTTTTACTTCTCTTTCCTACGGTTATGTATGAGTCTGTAGCACAGACTGCACGGCTAAATTATTGTGTACATTATATTTAATATCCTTTCAAAAGGTTTCAAAACAAAAAGCAAAACACTCTCTCCAGCCAACCTAAATGTGACTACATAAATAATAGAACAAATGCTTGAATAGTGCTCTTTTGCGTCTATTTTACTGTTATGATAAATGAGATAAAAGGCATGAAGAGGCAGATAAAGGCAAAAATGTTATACTAACTAGTGCAGTCTATAAAGTTACTGTATTTGCAAGACCGTAAACTAGGACACTGCTGTTGCAACATTTTTTGTAGTCCCGAAATACTCCTACAAAAGACAAAAGTATGCTTTAAAAATCTACGCCGGTCTTGCAACTGCCCAGCTTCTGAAGTCAGTGACATAGAGCATGCTTCACAGAGAGGAGGGTTTTTTCTAGTAACTCCAGTGCTCTGGATGAGTTTATCGTGAAACACTGAACAAGTGATGTTAACATTCACTTTGAGGAAAACAACAGCTTTAATGTCTGCACTCATTCAGCTTCTCTCTTTGCTCTAAGCAGTGTTCACTGCACTGAACACCATCTCCTAACTTGCCTCCCTAGGATGTTCACAGGCCATTATGGGTCCAACTGGCACAGCCAATCACACCTAGGTCCTGGTTTTAGAATTAGATGTCAATATCGAGGACATCATAACCCAGCCTTCATCTTGGACAGACCATCATCTCACTAAGGAACTAATCAGAGCTCTCCCGGCTCCCAGGTATCAAGAAAGACCCATACAACCCTGATTCAACCATCAAGGCTCTTCGACTCCATCAAACTGCTAAAGGAGTGCAGCACTCCACCCACAGGACAAGTTGTTAAGGATCTGTGAATCATCATCATTGTATACTAGCCTCAAACACTGACATAGTCTCCCCCAAATGGCCCATTCCTCCCCATTGTCTCCTTGGTTTTCAGACACCTCTGTGCCAGATGAAAGAGAGAGAGGCAGAAACTTGAGCACCAATGATGGAAAATGAAGGCTGAAACACAGAATTCTTCCAAACCTACACTGATCCTGGTCCTGGTCTTCCTACCAGCCTCCACGGAAGCTGCCAAATCCAACCTGAAGGAGCTGCTTCATCCATTATGAATGCCTACACCCTGCATCCAAGCTGAGCACCAAGCACTGTGAAGAACCATCATTCTATTTTGCTGAAAAGTTCATGCACAAGCACATTCAGGACGGTTTCTCAAACAGCATGGATCCGCTTTGCCACCGAACAGCCCACCTGCATTCCAAGAGTTCAGTACATTCACTCACTGAGAAGTACTAGACACCCTAAAGAGTCTTGACCCAAGACCTGTGAATCCAACTTATGCCCTTCCTGACTAGTGTAAGACAGGCATGAGCAACTGTTGCCACTCCTGACTGAAATAGCCAATGCCGTCTTCAGGAAAGGAACCGTCTCTTCCTCCTTCAAACATGCAAAAATCTGAATGATTCTGAAGCAACCCACCCTGGAAACACCAGTGTCAAACCTGTTCCTGAGCAAGCTCAGAGAAGCTAGTCAAAGGCCAACTGCAAGCTTATCTACTTGAATCCAATATTCTAGACCCAGCAGAATCTGGACTCAGGCCAGGGCATGGAAGGGAAAACCTTTTAGATGATCATCTGCTGCCAGTGGGTGGTGACATCCATTCTTATCCTCCTGGAGGTCTCTGCAACATTCAAATCTTTCAACCATTAGATACTCCTGCCTCTGCTGAGAGAAGTAACAAGAGTCCAGAGAAATGTACTAAAATGGTTTATGTTCTCCTTGTAGAGATGCACCCAAAGTATAGCAATGGAAAACTGCACCTGAACCCCTAGGCTCCTCTTTTGTGGAGTTCCACAAGGATCAATTCTCTCTCTCTAGTCCTAGTCAATGTTTACCTGAAGCTGCTTGGTGAACTGGAAAGACCACTTGGACTCAAATGCCACCAATATGCAGATTAACACAGCTCTACTTATTCTTCACCACATACAATTGTACCACTACCACCAAGCTGGCTTAGTGCTTTGATATCAGCTCATGGACAGGGCCGCCGAGAGCGGGTTCGGGCCCCGGTGAAAAAAATTTTTTCGGGCCTGGCTAAACAGGGCCGACGAGAGGGGGGGGAAGCCGGGCCCTGGGCCCACTTCCAGACCACTGGGCCCCGGTAAGGCGACGAGAGGGGAGGGAAGCCGGACCCCGGGCCCCCTTCCGGACCGCCTGGCCCAGGTAATTTGTACCGGCTTCCCTCCCGCCCCCTCGTCGGCCCTGCTCATGGATGAAGAACAGCTGATGGAAGCTGAACCCAAGCAAGACATGGGTGGGCAGAGGAAAGCATTTTGAAGAGTTTGCCACTAGAGTGCAGTCTCCATTGTTTGAAGGTACACTTCCACAATCAGCGAATTCAGTGTGTAGTTTAGGAGTGCTTCTGGATTCCTTGCTGATGCTAAGCTCTCACACAGCAACATCCCCAAGTAATGCTTCCCATCATCTCTAGTTGGCTAGGAGACTCCATCCCATCTTGGTGAAGAATGATCTGGCCTAGGGTTATTCACACCTTTGTCTCCTCTTGACTGGACTACACAGTGCAATATTCCAGGGAATGAATCCTTCATCACTTACAAAACCCCAGCTAATACAAAACACTGCAGCACTTCTCAGCAACAAAGGCTACCATGAGCACATCTAATCTGTGCTCCACTCTCTACTGTGGATTCCCATAGAATATCAAGTCAAGTTCAAGGTTTCGATCCTTATTTTCAAGGTGCTCAATGACCTGGGCCCAGGGTATCTAGAAGATCGCCTAATGTTCCAAAATTAAGACTGGTCAACAACTCCACTCCTCTGGCACAATGGAACACTCTACAATAAGGGTAAAGTAAGTTTGTGCAGGAGACACTCCAGTCTGAAACTCCCCTGGGAGCAAGCTCCCCTAGGAACTAAGGATTATCATAAACCTCACCACCTTCCGCTCCGAAGAAGTGCACCTGGCACTTGATCTGCCTTTTCTACTAACCACAAACCACTGAGTACATTAAAAAAAAATCCCCAAAACACAAAATCTTACCAACACTGTACATATAGTTATCCCCCGGGGGAAAAAAATGAGAGAGAACAAGTCACATATGACACGTTAGTCACAACACTTAACAGGCCGCTGGAAGGTGCTCAGATACCATGGTGATGAAGTAGCAACCTATTTAAAACAGAAAAGGAGTTCCACTGGACTATTTACTCCTGATAAATACTGAGCAAATATTACCCAGTGTAGCGATGTGTCTTAAACAAACAACAAAAAACAAAAAGCAAAATAAAACCCTAACAATTTGACTGATGAAATGAAAAACTAGGGCTTTCCTGGTGTTTCAAAAGAAGTTTCTAGGATACCAGTAAATCATCTGAAAAAGCAGGACACAGGGTAGTTAGCATTCTAGCTGCTGTTTTTAAAGAAAACATGCTTCCATAAGGCAGATAATAGAACAACTTTTGGGACAATAAGGGTAAGCAGGTTTCCTGGGGAATCTCTGGGGAGCAGTTAATGCAAAATGCACAACCCCAGTTATGCAAAACCCCAGACTTTTGAAGCTTCATCCTGAGAAAAGGGCCACTGACTAAGTCAGGGGTCGGCAACCTTTCAGAAGTGATGTGCCGAGTCTTCATTTATTCACTCTAATTTAAGTTTTCACGTGCCGGTAATACATGTTAACATTTTTATAAAGTCTCTTTCTATAAGTCTATAATATATAACTAAACTATTGTTGTATGTAAAGTAAATAAGGTTTTTAAAATGTTTAAGAAGCTTTATTTAAAATTAAATTAAAATGTAGAGCCCCCCGGACCGGTGGCCAGGACCCTGGGCAGTGTGAGTGCCACTGAAAATCAGCTTGAGTGCTGCCTTTGGCACGTGTGCCATAGATTGCCTACCCCTGGACTAGGTGATTACCTGTTCCCATAGCCTGGAGATTCTTTATAGAGCTCAGGCCTAGAGTGTAACAGCTGAACTGTCCAGTCGGGATGTGGAAAGACTGACACCTACCGAAGTCCTATGTTGGAGTTGGTGTGGCCTCTAGTAAGCATCTAACATGCAAATAGGTTCTTTTATTGTTTTTTTATGTTGTCTCTGTAATTGTTTTACCCTAAGAATAAATGCAGTTTGCTTTGTGGAGGATGGCTGGTAACTGGCATACACTTGTAGTGTATACACCAAAATTGAAGCACCCAAACTAGTGGACGCATTTGACTTTTAATGAAATTAGATGGCAAGGCTTTTAGGGCAGGGAGTGCACCTGTTTTGTAAAACACAGCATATATTCGCAGCACTGTATTAGTTATGCTATAAGCCGATGAGCCCATGGGCTGTCAGATATAAGACAGAGCAGGCCTGAGGGTCCAATGGCCATACAAATGAAAGCCACTAGCCTCTTACCTCTCATTCTTCCCCTATCACCAGGGCTTAATTTTTGCCAAGGCTGAGCCCCGGCACCTCTGGGCTTGGCAGTTCATAGCCCCAGCACCTCTGGACTTGATGTGTCAATTATGAAAATTAAAAAAAAATTGCTTGATCCCCAGCACTAATTGCTTGAGCCTGGGCACCTTTCATTACAAATTAAGCACTGCCTATCACTGTTGCCCTGCGTGTTCCTTCTGTTTCTTCCTCACTTTCATAAATGAAGATTGAAGAGTTGTATTCGTTTTTTTTCAGGACAGGATCCCTGCTGGGATGCAGCTTAGCTTATGCTACATTGTACTTCCCCTGCAGGTGGTTTCAGTGGACATTTCCCATTGTGCAAGTTCTCTATTCTCTCTCTCCCATTCCTATCTGTATTTCTATTACAGGGCTTTTATGATGACCTTCAATAACATTTGTTAGAAAAACATTTGTGGTTTGATGAATTATGAGAGGGAGATGGATTTTCTAGGAGCATCTGAGGGTGTACATTTCTCATTAGAGGTCTGGCTTTGGCACCTGCTCACTGCTTATATTTTGATTTATTAAACATTCCACCAGTGCTTGTCACACTCCACCAGTGCTTGTGGAAGACTACCTAAGGCTTGGTTTACACTTACCTCCCAATTCGAACTAAGGTACGCAACTTCAGCTACGTGAATAACGTAGCTGAAGTTCGAAGTACCTTAGTTCGAACTTACCTCGGTCCACACGCGGCAGGCAGGCTCCCCCGTCGACTCCGCGGTACTCCTCTCGTCTAGCTGGAGTACCGCAGTCGACGGCGAGCACTTCCTGGTTCGACTTATCGCGTCCAGACAAGACGCGATAAGTCGAACCCAGAACTTCGATTCCCAGCCGCCGAACTAGCGGCTGGGTGTAGACATACCCTCAGTTAGTTTTTTTTCCATGGAATTGAGGACTAGTGTACACATAAATGATAGGGTTGATCTTGATAGGATAAAATTTATAATATCTGGAAACCTTTCCTGAAATCTGTTCTAAGGGAGGCTAAATAAGACAATGGAGATTCAGGATATCATCTGTCTAGGTACTTACAGTATATGGCCCTCATCACTGTTGTACCTTAACCCCTGAAAAATACCTGTTTATCAAGGAAATTATACCACGTCCAACCCTGTGGCACTTCTGTGCAGTACAACACCTCTTGTTGAGACCCTTGTAGAATGATATTGTTTATTGACATATTGTTTATTACCAAACCATACTACTAAGTAATATTTCCTGGAGCCTGGTGGGATAGACGTGGTGAAATTAGGAGCAATTTTATTTTATTTTTCTTTAGAGTTGGAATAAAATGAAATCCTAGTGGTTCACTGAAAGAAAATCATCACTATAATCGTTTGTGTTGCACAGCGTTAATTTACTCAATTTTTTCTATGTAACTATGATTAAGCTTTCTGGCGCTGTAACATTACCTGTTTTTATTGTTTTGTATAGTATTTGCATCCACTATACTAGTCAGTGGCTAAGATTTTGTCTAGTGGTAGGTATGCAGTGCCAAAACCTGGGATTAGACCAACTATGAACTTCAGGAGCATCTGGATCCAAACTTCAGGCTCCATCTCTTGCACAGTGTACGTATGTAATCCATTTGTTATGAACAAGTAATTTTAAAAAGCATTTAACATTTTTTAAACAGGACTTTTAAAAATAGTTAAGAAAATGCACTGGGTGAGGGGATATTCATAAGAGAAACCTCTCATGTGTCCACTATAGATGCTATTGCCCTGGGAGAAACTTAAACATATTGCCACAGTTTAAGAGAAGAATACTATAATTAGGGCCCTACCTGATTCACGGTCCATTTTGATCAATTTCACAGTCATAGGATTTTAAAAATAGTAAATTTCGTGATTTCAGCTATTTAAACCTGAAATTTCATGGTGTTGTAACTGTAGGGGTCCTGACCCAAAAAGGATTTTTTTGGGGGGCGGAGGTCACAAAGTTATTGTAGGCGGGGTTGAGGTACTGCTACTCTTACTTCTGTGTTGCTGCTGGAGGCGGCACTGCCTGCAGAGCTGGGCCCCCAGTCAGCTGCCGCCACTCTCTGACTGCCCAGCTCTGAAGGCAGCAGTGCAGAAGTAAGGGTGGCAATACCGTGACCCCCCCTAAAATAACCTTGAAACCCCCCTGAAACTCCCTTTTGGGTCAGGGCAGCCAATTTGAGAAACCCTGATTTCCCTGTGAAATCTGTATAGTACAGGGTAAAAGCACACAAAAGACCAGATTTCACAGGGGGAAACCAGATTTCCCGGTCCGTGACACGTTTTTCATGGTCTTGAATTTGGTAGGGCCCTATCTATAATCGAGATTGAAGAAAACCTGCAATAAGTCATTTATGGCTGCATGTTGTTAAACACACTCAAATTCCCTTTGGTTTAATGGAAGTTGAAGGTGCTCAGAACCTCATAAGATTATATCCTTAAAATCAGCAGTGATGTACCTGAGAAAGATAACTTGTAAGTTAAGAAGAAGAGGATGTAAACAATAGCTTATGAAGAGCAATACGTTTTTTATCTATTGATTCTTTATCTGATAAGGCCTACTACACAAGGCATGACTAGCATCTCTATTTAAGTGATTTGCAGTGACTATACATGTGAAGGGAAGAAATCAAATACTTTCTGTTTCAATATATTATAAATAAAATAAATATTGCATGTAACAGCCAGTTAATTTCTTGAGCCTATTTAGGGATAGGAAGCTAGGGTCAATATTGAATTGACTCAACTATTTCTGTGCATTGCTATGGGTGATGCCTCTCAAAGACCAGGCCAGGAATCAATAGGGAACAGATGGAGTAAGCTATCTGAAAGCCAATAAAGTCAACTCCAAATTCCTATGGATCGTGGAAAGTGTAATATGTTCCAAAACTTCAAATAACAAAGCACTCTGTTCTCATCTACTCAGAACTTCTGGATAGCTGGTCCAATCAATTTAAAACTTTTTAATGTGAACCATTCTGATTTTTATCACAGCAGTAAGCAAAATAATCTATATTACCATACACATCCTGTCATTCGCTGCACAAAGCTCTGATGCAGTTAATTTGCCTTTTTTTAAAGTGAATTAAAAGTGATCTTAACCCCCGCCCCCCCAAAGAAATTACCTGTTTTCTTCTGCTGCTGCAATGCAGAGGGCTTCCACAAAAGTGTCTTTAGGAGAATAAAAAAGCAGTCTCTTTTTGGAACCAGACGACATGACAGGGGTGCAGATCTGAAGGAGAATAGGTACTCTGGTTCTCTCTAGGGCTCTGAGGCTCACAGACTGCAATACTGGTGCCCTCCTTGCACTTACACAGCTTCCTGTGAGGAAATCTTTTAAGCCCCGCTTCAAAAAAGAATACAATAACCCAAAGAGCTGCTTTCCATCTTCCGGCTAGTCTCTAAGGTGCCACAAGTACTCCTGTTCTTTTTGCAGCTTATTATGGGATCACAGGGCTGCAGACACAGAGCTAAACTGTGTGGATGCTGTTGCTGGAGCTGTATGTCACTATGCTCCCTGAATCTCAAACAGAGAAAGGATGTGCCGAAGTTATCTGCTTCAAATCTGAAGTCACATGATCACTTTCAAGAACAGCCATTGCACAGTGACTATGAAACAACAATTTGCATCTGAACAGCACTAGTACACAAAATATAACAGGGAGCTTAGGTCCTCCAATGTAAGATCCCAGCTAGAAACACAGACTGCTAACTGCATTTAGCAGTATAGCATTGTGTCTATCAGTTAGTGCTGGAATATTTTAGAAAACAATTCCACTTTGTTGTTGTGAGGCACTCAACGACTATGTTGAGGAACTTCATAGAAATGCCTATAAACTAAATACATTCAGTAAGCTAAATACATGCACTGCTTAGAGTGGACCAGTGCATGGTTTCCCCAACCCAGGCAGAGAGTGGGGAGTCAGATACTCCATAGGGTCAGAGATGCACATGTGGGGCAAGTGGGGGCATGGTAGGACACATCATCCCCCATACTACATGAACTTATTACAAGCTGAGGCTTTATTAACAGCCTCAGGTTTATTAACTCCTGAGCTGAGCAAATCTTGGCTGCAAAATCCACCTTTAAAGAGTGTGGGAACTGCGAAGGTGTGCTGGGGGATTCCAGAAACAGCTGCACCAAAAGAAGCCCTTTCAGTCTAGAGAATTGTAGGAGGCTAGGAGGGAGCACACTGCATTTGGTAGATCCTCACGGTCTGTCAGGATCTCAGGAGGCCAAATCCCCTGCTGCTTCCAGAGAAGGGTGTCAAACCCTCCTCCCTGGTCTGAATAAGGAATTCAGGGGAAACTCTGCAGGTTTCTTGGCCCCTACACAGGTTTTCCTATGTAAGCCATGATCTGACTTACATGTACATTGGTGTAAATCCAGACTGACTTCAGTGAAGTTACACTGGTATAAATTTGGAGTAATTGAAGACTGAATTAGGCTCAATGATCTATATTCTGCTCTCCCTTGTGGTATGTTACACACGATTTGGAACATGCTCTAGAAATGCTTCTTCTGTGGGGGCTAATTCAGATCCTAAGCACAATGCAATTTGCATGCCATGATTCTTTATGAATTGAAAATTATTCTGCTTTTGTTTAACCATAGCATGGTGTCACAACTTGAGGACATCAGAGCTTTACATGCTGCTAAAAGCAGGGAGTGAATATTACTCAGTGAATATCACATCTCTGATGCTGGAGTGTCCTAGCACAATTTAATACAGGCTTTGGGCTAATGAGCCTAATCCACACATACCCAGACCTGTTAACAAACTTCATATATCTAGGGCAGGGGTGGGAAAACTACGGCCCAGGGGCCGCATCCGGCCCTCCAGATGTTTTAATTTGGCCCTCGAACTCCCGCCAGGGAGTGGGGTCCAGGGCTCGCCCCGCTCCGCGAGGCTCCCAGAAGCAGCAGCATGTTCCCACTTCTGCTCCTATGCATAGGGGCAGCCACGAGGCTCCACATGCTGCCCCTGCCTCAAGTGCCACCCCGGCAGCTCCCATTGGCCAGGAACCACGGCCTATGGGAGCTACAGAGACGGCGCCTGTGGACATGGCAGTGCACAGAGCCGCCTGGCTGTGCCTCCACATAGGAGCTGAAGCGGGGACATGCCGCTGCTTCTGGGAGCTGCTTGAGGTAAGCACCCCCCAAAGCCTACATCCCTGACCCCCTCCTGTGCCCCAACCCCCTGCACCACCCCTGATCCCCCTCCCACTCTCCAAACCCCTTGGTCCCAGCCTGGAGCACCCTTCTGCACCCCCAACCCCTCATCCTCAGCCTCACCCCAGAGCCCACACCTCCAGCCGGAGCCCTCACCCCCTCCCACACCGCAACCCCCAATTTCATGAGCATTCATGGCATGCCATACAATTTCCATACCCAGATGTGGCCCTCGGGCCAAAAAGTTCACCCAACCCCCTCTCAAAACTCTCGGCTAGTCCCACAGGGTAAAGCAAGATATGTACAGTACTTCCTCACTCTCCTGGGTAAGAAAAATAATCATCAACAGCACCTTTCCCAATACCCAAAATTTGTTCATGCCACTGCTCAGGAATCTAAACTCTTTATTTATTTATTTATTTTAAAAGGGAACCAAATGGTAGTAAGAACTTTTAAAGATTTTACACAAAACACTATTAAAATCTTCTCAGATGAGATGCAAAACCAAGGTCCTGGCCACTCGTGGTCATTAAAGACCTATATGACACTTTTTCCTAAGAGCAGCAGTGTTCAAACCCAAGGTCCTAAACAAATTTCAATTTGGATAGCAACCTTCTGCCTACTTAAAATTTCTCTCAGGGCTGTTTTTCCCCCAAGTCTAAAAAAAATAAAATAAAATCTGTCTTTCTTAAAGCCATGGCTTTACTGAGCTCAATCTTGATCTTCTTCCTCTCTCTCAAAACTCCCTTTGATTTCAGTAAGACTTTTGTCTGAAAAAGGAATTCACAATCAGGCCCCAAAAACTCTAAATTAAACTAGGTTTATAAATCAAAATGTGCCTACGGTTTCATGGGTTGATTTCGTTTTTTAGTCAATCTGTAGATTCACGGAGTTTAAGGCCAGAAGGGACCATTAGATCATCAGGGGTCAGCAACCTTTGGCACGCAGCTTGCCAGGGTAAGCCCCCTGGTGGGCCGGGCTGGTTTCTTTACCTGCCACTTCTGCAGGTTCGGCCGATCATGGCTCCAACTGGCCGTGGTTCGCCGTCCCAGGCCAATAGGGGCTGCTGGAAGTGGCGGGGACTGAGGGATGTGCTGGCCACCGCTTCCCGCCGTCCCCATTGGCCTGGAGCAGCAAACCGTGGCCACTGGGAACTGCGATTGGCTGAACCTGTGGACACAGCAGGTAAACAAACCAGCCCGGCCCGCCAGGGTGCTTACCCTGGCGAGCCGCATGCCAAAGGTTGCTGATCCCTGATCTAGTCTGACCTCCTGTATGACATAGGCCATAGTATTTCATCTAGTTATCCCTGTATTGAGCCCAATAACTTGTGTTTGGCTAAAGCATATCTTCCAGAAAGGCAACCAGTCTTGATCTGAGAATGGAGAATCCACTACTTCCCTTGGTATTTTCTCCCCAGGAAGTTTCTTGTACACTGTAACAAGTCACCTCTTGAGACTAGCCCGTCCCTATCAATTACGGTGCCCTACGCAGCCTGAGCACCTGCTCCCCCCCCGCCCCCCCGCAGAGGGTCTGGGCTGCGGAGCAGGAGCTGTTGGGGGCTGGCCGCCGTCGCTGCCACATACCAAGCCAGGACCGCCCGGGGGGGGGCAAGTGGGGCAATTTGCCCCAGGCCCTGGGCCCCACAGGGGCCCCCACGAGAGTTTTTTGAGGCCCCTGGAGCAGGGTTCTTCACTCGCTCCAGGGTCCCCGGAAAACGCTCGCAGGGCCCGGGCCCCCGGAGCGTCTTCCGTTCCGGGTCTTCGGCGGCAGTTCGGTGGCGAGGGGTCCTTCCGCCGAAGACCCCAGGCCCCCTGAATCCTCTGGCGGCCCTGTACCAAGCACGCAGCTGCGTAGGGCACCGTGAAATTTGGGGCAATTTGGTGCGCCAAATTTCATGGTGCCCGACACAGCTGCATATTCTGCATATGCCTAAGCACAGCCCTGCTTGAGACCTATGTACAAGACCCTGCAACGTAAAGTGAAATCCTAGTGGTAGAATAGATATATTTTTAAAGTGTAAAATTATTCTGTGGCAGAACACTGAAGCAAATTATATTGTAAATTTATTAGTTTACATCTTAATTTACTGAGCTGATTTCTTGTGGCTTTTCTCATGTCCTATGCACACACGTCTATTTTCTAAATCTGTTTTATGTTACTGTCCCTGTCATAATAAAGTTTGGGTAATAAATAAACACCGACACACACCCTGAGATGATGATTTTATGTCACCCTAAAAAAAAATATTTTTTTTGACAGTATACACTTTCCCTCAGAGTTACAGTATCTAATCCTTTATGTATGATCATTCTGTTCCAAAATACATGCAAGTAAAAATACATTACAACCTCTTTTCACTACACTCTGGTGGTATATGTTATTTATCAAATATTTACTCTATGTGATATATTCATGCATGTGAGCAATGTCTAATATTTCAAAATAAGAAGATATAGGGCTTAGTCCAACTTTCACTGAAGTCTTTAGACAGGTTTCCTTTGATTTCAATGGGAGTTGGATCAAATCCTTAATTAGCTTCCATAGGACACAAACATCCATTGTGTGTCCGCTTTCTATTCTATTCCTGAGGGAATTCTGCGCCAAAATACTAAAAATTCTGTGCCAAAACATTAAAAATTATGCAAAATTCTGCAAATTTTATTTGTCAATAAATAAGTGTAGTTCCAGCATGGCAGTGGGGAGCACAGGCCACTGGCTGCATTGAGGTGGGAGATCACCCTGAAGCCCTCACCTCCCCCGGTACAGGGATTCGGCAGTGAGGCTGCACCTGACCGTGACATAGTGCAAGGGCTGGGCCTGCCCCAGAAACACCCCAGGGCCCTGCCCCCTCTGCGTCATGTACACCAGGTGTGGGTGGGCAGGCTCAGCCCATCAGGATCCAAGTGTGGAAGAGCTTTGTGTGGGGGGATCCAGGTGTGGGGTGAGAGGTTTCTGTGTGGGGCAATCTGGATGCAGGCAGCTCAGTGGGAGATCTGGGTGCACAGGGGCTCGTTGTGGGGAGTCAGGTGAAGGGGCAATGGGAGTCTGCAGGGGATCCAGGCGACGGTGGCTGGGGCTCAGCAGGGGGGGTATAGGTGTGGGTATATGGGGCTCAGCGGGGGTGTCTGGGTATGGGGGGCTCTGGGTGCGGGGAGAGTGGGCTTTGATGGGTTGGGGGGGTCCAGGTGCAGCTGCTTGGGGATCAGTGAGGGTGGGGGTTTGGGTGTTGGGGGCTCGTTGGAAGGGTCCAGGTATAGGGCTTGTCAGGGTGAGGGTTCGATGTGCCTGCTTGACAGGGGAGCCCCAGCTGCTGCTAAGGGAATGCCGCATGCCGGGCTCCCGCTTCCCCCCATGATTCCCCTATTCCCTTTTCTTCTCCATTCCCGATTCACACATTCCCCTCCCTCTACCACCCCCTTCCTTCCCCATTGCCTCTTCACCCCCCTGGCCCCCCTTCCCTCATTTCCCCACCCCCTCCTTGCCAGCTCCACCGCGGGCACTCACCGTTGCACAGAAAAAAGGAAGCTCCCAGCACTCAGAAGGGGAGCACGACTGGCACTAGGACCCAGGAGGCAGCGTTCAGCTGCAGCGTCAGTGGAGCGGAGACGCAGCCTCCTTCAGCTGGGCAGCTCTGCGCTTGCAGAAATGGTGGGGGGCAGCGGCATGTAACCCTGTGTGCCCCCCATGCCTCACCTCTGTTTTGAGGGGGCAATCCCCCCCCCCATGCACCCATGGTCGTCCCCCCGCTCTGCACTGCTTCCCTTTGGTTCACGGTCATTTTCTGCAGGGAAGCACAGGAATTCTGCGGCGGGAGGGTATTTTCTGCAGGTGCAGAGTCACACAGAATCCCAGGAGTGCTATTTATAAAAGTTCCTTGTTCTCTGTCTTAGCGATCTGGTGTGATTAGACTTAGTGGGAATTTGATAAAGGGAATGGTCTGCGCCACCTCTCCAATTACCAAACGGGATCATGATACCATGCAACTTGAGGAAACAGAAGTGAATGCAGTTTCCAAGTTAACCCCCTCTATGTTCCAGTCCCCCGACATAAGTTATGACCTAACAAAGTGGCTTCCCCTTTTACGCATGGCAGGCAGAACATACAACTTCCATGAGCAGGGCCAGGCATATACTCTTTTGCTGAACATAAGGTATACGGTGCACCACTAAGGCACTGAAAGGAATTATACTGAGAGCTGATTCTTGAAACAGCTAGTAGGCAACAACCTATATCTGAAATGAGAGCGTCGGTGTAACATGAACAACCATCAATAAATGCTGCTAGTGCAAAGGTTAGGTAATCTCTTACAATTGCATCCACCTGAAATAGGACATACATGCGGTCATCATGAATGTACATTTTTTTGTTCCACATAGTGTTTCAAAACTAAGTTCTTAAACAGCTTACCATGCATGCATGTCACCAACATAAGTCAAACTTAGTTACAGGCTTATTTCTGAGAGGCTCCAGTTTAACTGATATTTTTTGGGGATGGACTATGACCACAAGTCAGAGAGAGTGCGCTCCTTCAGAGCTCTGACCAAGTTCTTCCTCCTCTTATCCCATTTTGTCACAAAACTCAGAAAATAATTATTTTTAACAGTGCACACTTGGAGGCCATCCAATCATACAATAAAAGGGAAAAAAACAAGAAGGGAAGAGTGGACCTGCATGTTGTTTGGCTGTTTGTGAGGGGCTCAGGTTGGGAGCTACAGCAGCAACGTATTGTGAGGCACCACAACTTGCAGGGCAGGTGGTGACAACCCCCCACTAGTCCAGATTGCACCCCAGAATGTCATAACCCCTGAGGCCTGGTCTACACTAGGCTTTTATGTCGACTTTAGCGCCGTTATATCGAATTAACCCTGCACCCGTCCACACCAGGAAGCCATTTAGTTCGACATAAAGCTCTCTTTAAATCGATTTCTGTAATCCTCCCCAACGAGAGGATTAGCGCTAAATTCGACATGGCCATATCGAATTAGGCTAGGTGTGGATGGAAATCGACGGTAATAGCTCCGGGAGCTATCCCACAGTGCACCACTCTGTTGACGCTCTGGACAGCAGTCCGAGCTCGGATGCTCTGACCAGCCACACCCCCGGGAAAATTTGAATTCATTTTCATTTTCCTGTCTGGGCAGTTTGAATCTCAGTTCCTCTTTGGACATCGAGGGGAGCTCAGCAGCAGTGGCAACTATGCAGAGCTCTCCAGCAGAGATGGCCGTGCAATCTAATAGAAAGAGGGCCCCAGCATGGACTGATCGGGAAGTCTTGGATCTCATCGCAGTGTGGGGCGATGAGTCCGTGCTTTCAGAGCTGCGCTCCAAAAGAAGGAATGCTAAGATCTACGAGAAGATCTCCAAAGCCATGGCAGAGAGAGGCTACAGCCGGGATGCAACGCAGTGCCGCGTGAAAATCAAGGAGCTGAGACAAGGCTACCAAAAAACAAAAGAGGCTAACGGACGCTCCGGATCCCAGCCCCACACATCCCGTTTCTACGAGGCACTGCATTCCATCCTGGGAGCGGCCGCCACCACTACCCCACCCCTGACCGTGGACTCCGAGGATGGGATCATGTCCGCGGCCGGTTCCTCGTCGGACATGACAGCGGACGGGGAAGATGAAGAAGGAGATGAGGAGGACGAGGCAGTCGACAGCGCTGGCACCGCTGATTTCCCCGACAGCCAGGAGCTCTTCATCACCCTTACCGAGATCCCGTACCAACCGTCCCCATCCCTTACCCCGGACACAGAATCAGGGGAAGGATCAAGCAGTAAGTGCTGTAAACATGTAAACATTTATTTAAAACAGAACGGTAATATTTATACTATTAACAATGTACATTTATAAAAGTTCTGTAAACTAGTAAAAAAATAATCAGGTACAAAACAGGAATATTTACAAAGGTAACAAATGGGTTTTCATGATTTCTCTGTCTTGGGCTCTTCTCAATTTAGTCCCAAGTGTTTTAAAAAATTTTCACAATGTCCGTTACTCCATGATTCCCAGGCCCAAGACGCTCCACTCCATAGTCCCAGTGCACCTACGCGAAAATCCGGTCAATGTGGCCGGGGATCGACGAGAAATCCTCGTAGGAGAACTCCTCGTAGGTCTCGTGGAGGTAGAGCTCAAGCCTGTTGATCAGGTTCCGGGGTAGGGCGATCTTAGTGGGCCCTCCGTGGTAGCAGACATGCCCCCTCCACGCCACAATCAAGTACTCCGGGATCATGGCCCGACATAGCATGGCGGCATACGGCCCCGGTTTCTGCATGCTTTCCCGCAGCATGCGTTCTCTCTGGGTGTCCGGGATCCTCAGGAGGGTGATGTCGCTCATGACGCCCTGCTTTGAATTAGGGAGGGGAATGTTAGTATTGGGACTGCTTTACAGCCACGCGGTGGAGGGAGAGGGGCAGCATACAGGGATCTTTCCCTGGGACAGCCGCGAGGGGGTGGGACAGGGGCAGAGTTGATGCTGTCCTGATTGCTGGCAGCAGAGACTGGCATTGCTTTCAATGTGAAAGGAGGCCAGTGCTACTGCTGGAGTTTTAAGCAGCCACAAGTCTGCGGCTTACCATTATTGCCCGCTCCAGAAGTTCAGGTCTCCAGCCACAGTTCTCTGAACAGTCCAAGACCTCCGCAAGTCCACAGGCACTGAAGGCGACGGCCGAAAATTCGACCTTGTCCTGAGTGCGCATGTGAGAGGTGCAGTGCATGGTCTTGTTCACAGAGAAAGACTAGGTTCTTTGTATACAATTTCATTTATCTGTCTCAGGAATTCACTCCCTTTTCACAATTCACACAGACACATCTGCGACTGTCTCCCAACCCAGCCTCTCAGCACACTCCCAGAGGCTAGCGCAGATTAGGCGGAGGAAGAAGAAGACGCGTGAAGACATGTTCTCAGAACTAATGGACTGCTCCCGAGCCCAGGCAGCCCAGCAGACACAGTGGAGGGAGAACTTGTCACAAATGCACCGAGCAGTCATGGAACGGGAGGAGAGGTGGCGTCAGGAGGACCAACAGGCTACTGAAAAGCTGCTTGGACTAATGAGGGAGCAAACGGACACGCTCCGGCGCCTTGTGGATGTTCTGCAAGACCGGAGGCAGGAGGACAGAGCCCCGCTGCAGTCTATCTGTAACCGCCCTCACCCGCCACCAAGTCCCACACCACCCTCACCCAAACTCCAAAGAAGGAGGGGCGGCAAGGGCCGTTAAAACTTTCAGTCAACCCCTGCAGACTGCTCTAGCACTAGAAGGCTGACATTCCCCAAAATTTCATAAGTCCTTTCCCACCCACCTCACAGAAGCCCCCGTCCAAGTTTCACACCCCACGTTTCATGTCTGGTTCGCAATAAAATGTTTGTTTCTCTCCATTACTGTTTCAGTCAGGTTCTTTTGAGGGAGAGTCTGTCTGGAGGGGGGGAAGGGGCTTGGTAATTGGGCAGGACAGTGACCTTTAGCAGGGTACAGAGGCGGTGTCAGGTCCAGCATCAGGACACATACACAGTGCAGTCACTGGTTACCCTGGTCAGTCTGGGAGGTGTTTTTCATGTTCTCCATTGAAATAACCAGTCCACCAGTGCGGAGCCTGTCATTCCGGGAGTTTAGAAGCATCATTTGCATCAGAACACTGAACCCGCCCCCCGCCACAGTCTGCGTCCCCGGTTTAAAATATTCCCGCGAAAACAGCAATACAGACAACGCTGTTCATTAACAAAATCGAAATGATTTTATTTTTTGGGAAGGGGAAGGGGGTGAAGGGGGTATGTAACTGGAGAGGATAGTCAAAATGAACTGGGCAAAGAAACGGGGGCAGGTTCAGCTTCTCTGTCCACAAACTGAAAAGTCACTGGTTGCCCTGCTCACTCAGGAACCTAGCTTTCAAAGCCTCCCGGATGCACAGGGCGTCCCGCTGGGATCTTCTAATGGCCCGGCTGTCTGGCTGGACGTAATCAGCAGCCAGGCTATTTGCCTCTAGCTCCCACCCCGCCATAAAGGTCTCCCCCTTGCTCTCACATAGATTGTGGAGCACACAGCAAGCTGCAATAACGATGGGGATATTGGTTTCACTGAGATCACAGCGAGTGAGTAAGCTTCTCCATCTCCCTTTGAGACGGCCAAAAGCACACTCCACCACCATTCTGCACTTGCTGAGACGGTAGTTGAACAGTTCTTTTTCTGTGTCCAGGGCGCCAGTATAGGGCTTCATGAGCCAGGGCATTAGCGGGTAGGCTGGGTCCCCGAGGATGACTGTAGGCATCTCCACATCCCCAAGAGTTATTTTGTGGTCTGGGAAGTAAATACCTTCCTGCAGCCGTCTAAACAGACCAGAGTTCCTGAACACACGAGCGTCATGAACCTTGCCCGGCCATCCGACGTAGATGTTTGTAAACCGTCCCCGATGGTCCACCAGTGCTTGCAGCACCATTGAAAAGTAGCCCTTTCTATTGATGTACTGGCTGGCCTGGTGGTCCGGTCCCAGGATAGGGATGTGAGTCCCATCGATAGCCCCTCCGCAGTTTGGAAATCCCATCGCGGCAAAGCCATCTATGATGACCTGCGCGTTTCCCAGGGTCACTACCTTTGGGAGCAGTACCTTCACGATTGCCTTGGCTACTTGCATGACAACAACCCCCACGGTAGATTTGCCCACACCAAAGTGGTTCGCGACTGACCGGTAGCTGTCCGGCGTTGCAAGCTTCCAGAGGGCTATGGCCACTCGCTTCTGGACAGTGAGGGCTGCTCGCATGCGGGTGTCCTTGCGCTTCAGGGCAGGGGACAGCAACTCACAAAGTTCGAGGAAAGTCCCCTTCCGCATGCGAAAGTTTCGCAGCCACTGGGATTCATCCCAGACCTGAAGCACTATACGGTCCCACCAGTCCGTGCTTGTTTCCCGGGCCCAGAATTGCCGTTCAACAAAATCCACATGCCCCATTGCCACCGTGATGTCCTGGGCGCTGGGGCTCGTGGTTTCTGACAGCTCTGTGCCACTCTCCGACTTCAGGCTCTCACGGCGGTGCCGTAGCCTCCTCGCCCGATTTCTCTGCATCTGCCTCAGGGAAAGGTGTATGATAAGCTGCGAGGTGTTGAGAACGGCCACAAGTGCAGCGATGGTCGCAGCGTGATCCATGATCGCAGTGCTGTGGCGTCCGCGCTGTCACTGACCAGAAAAGTGCACGAACTGATTTCCCGCCGGCGCTTTCATGGAGGGAGGGAGGGCGTTAGTGACGGACGGATGACGACAAATTTTTTTTACCCAGAAGGCATTGGCGGCTCGACCCAGAATTCCGATGGGCAGCGGGGACTGCGGGAACTGTGGGATAGCTGCCCACAGTGCACCGCTTCCAATATCGACGCTCGCCCCGTTAGTGTGGACTCACAAAGTCGAATTACTGTCCTTAGTGTGTCCTTAGTGTGGACACACACGTTCGACTTTGCAATATCGATTCCACATATTCGATTTAAGTAAAATCGAATTACCCTCGTAGTGTAGACATACCCTGAGTGTCTGTGTATAGCTGCAGCCCCTGCCAGCACACTCCAACCACACTCTGGCTTCCACCCGCATTGGTTACCACTTGCAGGATGACCCCAACACACTCCCAGTCCCAGATTTTCCCTCAAAATGTGTGTTCTGCACTGTCCAGCCCTTTCCCGGACAGTTCAGATATTTTAGGTCCGTTGCACCTGTAAGAGGTCAATGTCCAACAGTTTGCTACTTTAAATGGAGTTTCCACACAGCCAAGTTTAACCACAACACAGGATTCGTTTTGATTAAAGAATAGAACAAGTTTATTTAACTACAGAGAGGGAGAGAGATTTTAAGTGAGTACAAGTACAAGGCATTAAAGTCAGAAATGGTTACAAGAGAAATAAAGATTAGCACTAGAAATAGTTTTAAGCTTAACTAACTAGACTTGGTTCAAGATAAAATTCTTACCACATGCCCCAAGCAACAGGGCTGACCAAATTTCAGGTCAGCATCTCTCCCAGAGTCAAATGGCTGCTTCCTTTGTTGTCTTAGGTGAAAAAGAAAAGAGAGAGAGAGAGATAGGAAGAGATACCTAGGGTTATTTTTGCTTCTCCCTTTATAGTCCAGTCCTCCCTTGAAATGCATTTTCCCAAGGATTATCCCTAGTTAAAGTTCATTTCTGCTGTGAGGATGTAGACAAGGACGCTGGTGGTGAAAGAAGTTCCATGCTGTTGTTTGCTAAAATGCAGATCAGTTTGTCCCTGCCCCTCTTCCTTCCCAAAGAATGGCCATTTGACAGATGATTGCCATCAGCTTTGATGACACCTGACTAGAGGTATCAAAAGGATGTGGAAAAATTGGAAAGAGTCCAGCGAAGGGCAACAAAAATGATTAGGGGGCTGGAGCACATGATTTACGAGGAGAGGCTGAGGGAACTGGGATTATTTAGTCTGCAGAAGAGAAGAATGAGGGGGGATTTGATAGCTGCTTTCAACTACCTGAAAGGGGGTTCCAAAGAGGATGGATCTAGACTGTTCTCAGTGGTAGCAGATGACAGAACGAGGAGTAATGGCCTCAAGTTGCAGTGGGGGAGGTTTAGGTTGGATATTAGGAAAAACTTTTTCACTAGGAGGGTGGTGAAGCACTGGAATGGGTTACCTAGAGAGGTGGTGGAATCTCCATCCTTAGAGGTTTTTAAGGTCAGGCTTGACAAAGCCCTGGCTGGGATGATTTAGTTGGGGATTGGTCCTGCTTTGAGCAGGGGGTTGGACTAGATGACCTCCTGAGGTCCCTTCCAACCCTGATATTCTATGATTCTAGGATCAGCTTGTCTCTGAGAAACTGGTTTACCCAGACATGACTGGTAAAACACATTTCAGACCTAATTTCAGCTTATGTTTATAACTTTACATATAATCATGCTACACACATTTCATCATGATGTTATTGACCAGTGAGTTGTTAGTTTTCAGATACCACCTCAAAAGGCACATTTTGTACAAAGATTACTACAATGGTGTGTAGGGTGTAGTGGTTATCACATCTGCTTTACATGCAGAGTCTCCTGGGTTCATACCCCAATGAAACCAAAACCTCTGACTTTATTTTTAATAGGCAGCAGGTTTAAAACAAACTAATGGAAGTATTTCTTCACACAACGCACAGTCAACGTGGGAAACTCTTTGCCAGAGGATACTGTGAAAGTCAAGACTGTAACAGGGTTTAAAAAACAAACAAACCCCTATATAATTTCATGGAAGATAGGTCCATCAATAGCTATTAACCAGGATGGGCAGGGATGGTGTCCCTAGCCTCCGTTTGCCAGAGCTGGAAATGGGTGATAGGGGATGGATCACTTGATGATTACCTGTTCTGTTCATTCCCTCCGAAGCACCTGGCATTGGCCACTGTTGGAAGACTGGATACTGGGCTAGATGGACCTTTGGTCTCACCCAATATGGCTGTTCTTAAGTTCTTATGGATGTGAATACAGGGGTGCATTCAGTCACAAGGGTGTGAGGCTTTGAAATTGAAAAGAAACTGGGCCAAAACATGTAAGCCATCAGAACGTCTTCAGTAAAAAAGCAAAACATTATCTCCAAACTACAGACAGAGTCCCAAAGGTACAATTTTGTAACCCTGAAACACCCACTTTACTTATAATGTCCCATAATAGGTTTCTTAGGTACTTGGTGCTTTTTGTATCTTGAAAAGATGTAGCTTTTATATAGATTAAGAGATCTAACAATGATTTTACACAATAATTCACTTTCAAAAACAGCTACCGAGGGAGACGATAGATACTCATTCATATTTCTAATACAAACTCCCTTTTTACTTGAAAGGTACATACTATTGTGATAATAATCTAAAGAAAAATTCAAAGTATTCCTCTGACTTTTCAGTTTGAAATTACACTAGAAAGATGAAATCCATCAAAGTCTGAAGATCATGTGACATTGCCAAGATAATACCAAACATAGCAATCTGCATTCAAGTTTTTAAAAATGGAAACTAAAAAAACAGACAAATTAAACTAATGTTGAGGTTCAGACACCCACAAACAGACCTACCCACACACAGACATTTTGAGTACATGCCTCCCTGAGTACATTAAACTCAGATTTCCTCTGCCTTAAATCACATCACATTTCGTAACAAAAAAAAACAAAACAAAACAAAAAAAATGGCAAGGGGATATCTTCAAAGGGTCCCATGTTAAAAGCCTCTGGGAAAATATTTATTTCAGTAGTCTGATGTTTCCCCTCATAAGAAACCATTGAATCTAACTTTAAGTCTAATCCTATTTAAGTTCCCTTTTCTTGAATGTATGACAAGGTAGTGTAATGCATTAGATAGTACACTGGACTGGGAGTCAGAGATGTGGATTCTGGTCCCACCTCACCCATTCATCTCCCATGTGACCACAGGCAAGTCACTTCAACGGCCTTTGTGCCTCAGGCTATGTCTACACTACAGAATTAGGTCGGATTTATAGAAGCCGGTTTTATAGAAACCGGTTGTATGCAGCCGATTGTGTGTGTCCCCACCTAAAATGCTCTAAGTGCATGAAGTCGGCGGACCGCGTCCACAGTACCGAGGCTAGCGTCGACTTCCGGCGCATTGCACTATGGTACCTATCCCACAGTTCCCGGAGCCTCCGGCGCCCATTGGAATTATGGGTTGAGATCGCAATGCCCGGATGATGCAAAGCAGTGCCGCGAGGGGTTCTGGGTACATTGCGTCAGGCCCCTCCCCCGCCGTCACAGCAACGGCAGACAATAGATTCGCGCCTTTTTACCTGGGTTACCTGTGCAGACAACATACCACGCCAAGCATTGAGCCCGCTCAGCTCAGCTCACCGTCACCATATCTCTTCCGGGTGCCGGCAAACGTGGGACTGCATTGCTAAACAGCAGCAGCAGCTTACTGCCTTTTGGCGGTAGACGGTGCAGCATGACTGGTAGCCTTCATTGGCGATCTGGGTGCTGGCAGCTGTGGGGCTGGCAGCCGTAGGGCTGCATTGCACCAGCCCCTTGCCTTTTGGTAGAAGATGGTATATTACAACTGGTAACCGTCGTCATCGTACTGCAGTGGCTGTCGATCATGGGCACCCGGGCAGACAATGATGGTTATCAGTCGTAGTATGCTATTTTCTGCCAAGTGCCCAATATTGTCTGCTAAGCACCCAGAAGAGGCCGAGGGCTATCTGGGTGCTGGCAGACATGGGGCTGGCAGCCGTGGGGCTGCATTGCACCAGCCCCCTTGCCTTGATGATGATGGTTATCAGATGTATTATTCGCAGGATGGGGCAACATTGCTATACAGCAGCAACCCCTTGCCTTTTGGGCAGAAGATAGTATATTACGACTGGTATCCATCGTTGTCATACTGCAGTGGGCATCAGATCGTGCAATAGACCTGAAGGCTTACTGCCAAGCGCCCAGTATTTGCTGCCAAGCACCCAGAAAATGCCAAGGGCTATCAGTCATGCTGCGCCGTCGTCTTAAGATGTAAAAAATAGATTTATTCTCCATTCATTTGCTTCCCCCCTCCCTCCTGCTAAACCCAGGCTTTTGAGTTCAATCTTTGGGGGGGGGGCATTCTGTGTGACAGTTGTTTGTGTTTCTCCCTGATGCAAAGCCACCTTTCTTGATTTTAATTCCCTGTACCTGTACGCGGTGTCACTCGCCCCTCCCTCCCTCTCTCCCTCCCTCCCTTCTTCCCCTGGTCCGTCAGATACTACTTTCGCGCCTTTTTTCAGACCAGACGCCATAGCCAGCACTGGGATCATGGAGCCCGCTCAGATCACCGCGGCAATTCTGAGCACTATGAACACCACGCGCATTGTCCTGGAAAACATGCAGAGCCTCCTGGACATGCCAAAGCCAAACCAGGACCAGCTGAGGAGGAGGCGATTGCAGCGCGGCGACGATAGTGATGAGGAAATTGACATGGACCTCTCACAAGGCACAGGCCCCAGCAATGTGGAAATCTTGGTGTTACTGGGGCAGGTTCATGCCGTGGACCGCCGATTCTGGGCCCGGGAAACAAGCACAGAGTGGTGGGACCGCATCGTGTTGCAGGTCTGGGACGATGCCCAGTGGCTGCGAAACTTTCGCATGCGTAAGGGCACTTTCATGGAACTTTGTGACTTGCTTTCCCCTGCCCTGAAGCGCCAGAATACCAGGATGAGAGCAGCCCTCACAGTGGAGAAGCGAGTGGCGATAGCCCTGTGGAAGCTTGCAACGCCAGACAGCTACCGGTCAGTCGGGAATCAATTTGGAGTGGGCAAATCTACTGTGGGGGCTGCTGTGATCCAAGTTGCCAGGGCAATGAGAGACCTGGTGATATCAAGGGTAGTGACTCTGGGAAACGTGCAGACCATAGTGGATGGCTTTGCTGCAATGGGATTCCCAAACTGTGGTGGGGCGATAGACGGAACCCATATCCCTATCTTGGCACCGGCGCACCAAGCCACCGACTACATAAACCGCAAGGGGTACTTTTCAATGCTGCTGCAAGCCCTGGTGGATCACAAGGGACGTTTCACCGACATCAACGTGGGCTGGCCGGGAAGAGTACATGATGCTCGCGTCTTCAGGCAGTCTCTTCTGTTTCGAAAGCTGGAGGAAGGGACTTTCTTCCCAGACCAGAAAATAACAGTTGGGGATGTTGAAATGCCTATCGTGATCCTTGGGGACCCAGCCTACCCCTTAATGCCATGGCTCATGAAGCCATACACAGGCAGCCTGGACAGCAGTCAGGACCTGTTCAACTACAGGCTGAGCAAGTGCCGAATGGTGGTGGAATGTGCATTTGGCCGTTTAAAAGCGCGCTGGCGCAGCTTACTGACTCGCTCAGACCTTAACGAAAAGAATCTCCCCATTGTTATTGCTACTTGCTGTGCGCTCCACAATATATGTGAAAGTAAGGGGGAGACATTTATGGCGGGGTGGGAGGTTGAGGCAAATCGCCTGGCCGCTGATTACGCGCAGCCAGACACCAGGGCGGTTAGAGGAGCACAGCAGGGCGCGGTGCGCATCAGAGAAGCGTTGAAAACCAGTTTTGTGACTGGCCAGGCTACGGAGTGAAACTTCTGTTTGTTGCTCCTTGATGAACCCTCTGCCCCTCCCCCACCACCCTGTTAACTCTACTTCCCTGCAAACCAACCACCCCACCCTCCCCCACTACCCTCCCCCCTTCGAGCACCACTTGCAGAGGCAATAAAGTCATTGTTGCTTCACATTCATGCATTCTTTATTAATTCAGCACACAACTAGGGGGATAATTGGAAAGGTAGCCCGGGATGGGTGGGGGAGGAGGGAAGGAAAAGGACACACTCCAATTTAAAACTTTAAAACTTATTGCTATGGAAATCATCTAGGGTGGAGTGAGTGGGTGGCCGAAGGCCCCCCCACCGTGTTCTTGGGCGTCTGGGTGAGGAGGCAATGGGACTTGGGGAGGATGGCTGCTGGTTACAGAGGGGCTGTAGCGGCGGTCTCTGCTCCTGCTGCCTTTCCTGCAGCTCAACCATACGCAGGAGCATATCACTTTGATGCTCCAGCAGCCGGAGCATCGACTCTTGCTTTCTGATTACAAGTTGACGCCACCTCTCCTCTTCAGCCCGCGTTTCAGCACGCAACTTCTCCTCTTCAGCCCGCGATTCAGCACGCCACCTCTCCTCTCGCTCATATTGGGCTTTTTTAAAATCAGTCATTGACTGCCTCCACGCATTCAGCTGTGCTCTGTCAGCGTGGGAGGCAGTCTGAAGTTCAGTAAACATTTCGTCACGCGTCCTTCGCTTCCTTCTTCGAATATTCACTAGCCTCTGCGAAGGAGTAAGATTTGCAGCTGGTGGAGAAGGGAGAGGTTGTTAAAAAAGATACATTTTAGAGAACAATGGGTAGACTCTTTCACGTTAGATTTTGCTGTTCACAACATCACACAGCACATGTGCTTTCGTTACAAGGTCGCATTTTTCCTCTTATATTGAGAGTCTCCTGGTTTGGTGTGAGAGATCACTCACGCAGTGCCAGGACACAGATTTCAGCTTGCAGGCAGCCATGGTAAGACATATAGTCTTTGGGCTTTTTTAACCTTCTTAACATGTGGGGATGGTTTCAAACAGTTCTGCCCTCATTTCCCATACCAAGCACCCGTGCCATTTAAAATGGGTTTGCAATGTAAAAGGAGGGGCTGCGATTTCAGGTTTAACATGCAGCACAAACCCAACTAACTCCCCTCCCCCTCACACCCAATTCTCTGGGATGGTCACTTCAACCCTCCCCCCCACCGCGTGGTTAACAGCGGGGAATATTTCTGTTCAGCAGACCAGGAAGGGGCACCTCTGAATGTCCCCTTAATAAAATTGCCCCATTTTAACCAGGTGACCGTGAATGATATCACTCTCCTGAGGATAACAAAGAGTGATAAGGAATGGATGTTGTCTGCATGCCAGCAAACACCGGGACCATACGCTGCCATGCTTTGTTATGCAATGATTCCAGACTACGTGCTACTGGCCTGGCGTGGTAAAGTGTCCTACCATGGCGGACGGGATAAGGCAGCCCTCCCCAGAAACCTTTTGCAAAGGCTTTGGGATTACATGAAGGAGAGCTTTCTAGAGATGTCCCTGGAGGATTTCCGCTCCATCCCCATACACGTTAACAGACTTTTCCAGTAGCTGTACTGGCCGCGATTGCCAGGGCAAATTAATCATTAATCATTAAACACGCTTGTTTTTAAGCCATGTGTAATATTTACAAAGGTACACTCACCAGAGGTCCCCTGTGTGCCCTCAGGGTCTTGGGTCAGTTCGGGGGTTACTGTTTCCAGGTCCAGGGTGACAAACATATCCTGGCTGTTGGGGTAACTGGTTTCTCCGCTTCCTTGCTGCTGTGAGCTATCTATGTTCTCTCCATCCTCATCTTCCTCGTCCGCCGAACCCGCTTCCCCGTTTGCAGAGAGGGACTCATAGAACACGCTTGGGCTAGTGGTGGCTGCACCCCCTAGAATGGCATGCAGCTCCGCGTAGTAGCGGCATGTTTGCGGCTCTGCCCCGGACCTTCCGTTTGCGTCTCTGACTTTGTGGTAGGCTTGCCTTAGCTCCTTAATTTTCACGCGGCACTGCCGCGCGTCCCTGTTATGGCCTCTGTCCTTCATGGCCTTGGAGATCTTTTCTAATGTTTTGCCGTTTCTTTTACTGTTTCGGAGTTCGGCGAGCACTGCTTCATCTCCCCAGATGGCGATCAGATCCTGTACCTCCCGTTCGGTCCAGGCTGGAGCTCTTCTGCGATCCTGGGACTGGGACTGGGACTCCATCACGGTTACCTGTGCTGATGGGCTCTGCATGGTCACCTGTGCTCTCCACGCTGAGCAAACAGGAAATGAAATTCAAACGTTCGCGGGGCTTTTCCTGTCTACCTGGCCAGTGCATCTGAGATGAGAGTGCTGTCCAGAGCGGTCACAATGAAGCACTGTGGGATAGCTCCCGGAGGCCAGTAATGTCGAATTCCGTCCACACTAGCCCAATTCCGACCCCCTAAGGTCGATTTTATCGCTAATCCCCTTGTCGAGGTGGTGTTAGGAAACCGGTTTAAAGGGCCCTTTAAGTCGACAGAAAGGGCTTCGTAGTGTAAACGTGTCCAGGCTTAAGTCGATTTAACGCTGCTAAAGTCGACCTAAACTCGTAGTGTAGACCAGGCCTCAGTCTCCCCTCCCAACTTTTGTCTGTCTTGTCTATTTAGATTGTTCGGGGGGGCGGGGGGGGGAGAGAAACAATCCTTCATCCCTACTGAGGCCTCCAGGAACTAATGAATTTTTTTTAAAAGTGTATTTAAGGTACTGAAGGTACATATTATGAGAATTAATCACTAAAGCAACGGTTCTCAAACTGTGGGTCGGGACCCCAAAGTGGGTTGCGGCCCTGTTTTAATGGGGTTGCCAGGGCTGGCTTAGACTTGATGGGGTCTGGGGCCAAGGCCCGAGCCCCATCACATGGGGGTGAAGCCCAAGCCCATATACTATGGGAAGAAGCCCCAGCACGTACAAGTGTTTACAGGATCATGTTCTTACTGAGGTGTGTTAACTAGCACTAAAAAAATGTTGCAAAGGTGCAATGTTGCAAAGGTTATTTCAGAATACCTACAGGCTGTGCTTCACTGTACCTACACAAACTTATGTTATACCATAAAGATCAGAAACAGTTAATTGGGTAAGGAGAGCATCAGGAAGTATAGGGAATGAGCAACTCATCAAAGTGAGCACTGAGAGCCCTCTACTGACAGAACACAGATCCTCAAAGCTACATTGTAAGAAAATGGCACCTCCAACGCTCTTGTCTGTCTTTCAACGTATTGTTTGTGTTCACTGAAAATACACCCACATTAAAGTAAAAGTAATGATCTAGTTAAAAAACAGAAGCCTCTCAGTTAAGGCAATAACTTATCCTTTAGGTACCCTAGCACCCAGTGTCCTGGGTACGGCAGATCTTATGTGCTAGAACAAGAGGCAAAATGGGGTGGGTTAAAGAACACAGTTTTAGGCTTCTCTTTACATTTTTTGACTTCTGTCATTTAAAGGAAAGAAAATGCTTAATATTTTTATGCAGATTTTAGAAAGCAAATGTATCTGGTTTGTTTTCTTAATGCTCGCAAACAAATTCAATCACAAATATGTACTACATAATTATTGTTAGGATATATCATAATAACCACTACTTTGGATCCATTCTGGACTATCTCACAACTTCTTAAAGGGGCACTATATAAGAGCAACAAATTCCACCCATTTCCTTATCTCTTTTTAAAAAAACTATCCTCTACGCCAAAGAAAATATATCACTGTTGTTTTCCTCCCAATGAAAAAGTGGTTAAAAAAAGCTGCAATATATTATTGCATTAATACTTTCCCATAACTGATTTATAACAAATCCACACAGCAACGCTCCCCAGAAACAGCAGGGGCATGTATGCATCTCACTATGCTCATCCTGCCCCTTAAACATTCTGTCAGCATTCTGGGTATTGAAATGAAATATATCAATTTAAGAATCTGTTCTCTTCTTGTTCTCAAGAATAGAGCAACTAAGCAAAACAGGGGACTGGCAGGATATATACAACTATGGCTGCAAATAAAAACAAAGTTGTCAGTCCTGATAGTGTCACTTTTAAAAAGACAAACAAAGTTTGATTCCCCCCACCCACCTACTTACTGTTACTGCCCCTTCAAAGCCTTTATAGTCCAGGGCTGAAAAAATTATTAAAACATTAAAATGTGTTAATTAAAAATGTTAAATACTTCTTAACTGCTCCTTCAGACATGTAATGAAAATCTGCATTGAGGCACAAACAACATAGGCCCTCAATGCTACAAATAGTCATACACATGCTGAACTTCTATGCAGGTGAGTAATCTTGTTGACTTCCATTACAATTAATGTCACATGTAACTCTTTGCAGGACCCTCAGCCCTCATGCACAGTACTACTGTGGCTTTGTTCATACTAGAGAACTGAGCTAAATTATTAGTGTTTAAACACAATAGTGTTACAACCCAGGTCAACAACCATCTCCTTGCATCCATCTCCTTGGTCAACAACCATCAACCAACAACCATCTCCTTGGTTAGTGTGAATAGGGGAGTTTCATCCTGCTACTCATGCTGTCCCAATAGTTGGTAATTATATTATAGTTTTATAAAATGGTTGGAGGATCAAGTGCTCCCCACGTTCCCCAAAAAAGCGTGTTCAAGAAAAGCATTTCATTGCCTCTGAAAAATATGGCTCATAGGGGTCTACCACTTTCCCTGATCAGCATGGATAAAAGGGAGTTTGGTCTTTGAACCACATTACAAAACAGCACTAAATTTATTAAGTGCTTTGGGGATTGACTCCAGCATGATTCTCAGAACAGCCAGCACAGTACCCAGTGTGGACATGACCCCTTTGGTTGCTAGAAATTCCATTTGAATTGCAAACGTTCTGAATACAAAATAGAAATTTATTTTTGTTCAGCCACTGGCTTGAGGCGGCCATTACACCTCTGTGGGCCTCAGTTTCCTCATCTATAAACCCAGAGATAGCCACATCCATCTTTCTAAATGCGTTTACAGAGATCCTTGGATGAAGAGCTTTATCTAAGTGCAAGGTGTAGTAAGATTGTCATTTCAGACTGTATGCTCCTTGGGGCAGGAAGAGTCAGTCTCTGCACCTGGAACTCGCTGTGGGTACTAAATGATTACTACAAAATATCCTGCTTGATATTTTCTTTTTTCCTTGAACCTTCTAACATGCCAGGAGCAATCGGTTCACATCCCTGGGCCAATCGCCTAAGAAACGCCAAGCATCTTGAGCCACACACTCACCTTTTAGATGCTGCTGGGGAGAAGAAATTAAAAACCTGTGTCTATTTCTGTTGTGCTCTACCCAGACCTAAGGTAAGTTACAGGCACGAACTGGAGAGTTTCTGTTACACTCAGAAACTCAACCACATCCTTCTGCACATGCTCTGTGCTGACCTCCAGAGCAGGGAGCCGCTCACTGCTTGCAGCTGTGGCATGAGGGCAGGCGAGAGGATGTTTAAGGCAGGAGGCTCCTTCCCAACAACCTACCCGGTGCCACTAGTATCATGCCTGGCCGGTTCCTTATCTGGGAGCTGCACGGGCCGGCCTGGAGCAAGCCACGCGCTCCCAGGGCCGCAAGCAGCAGCCGCCGGGGGAAGGGGGAGACACGCGCTCTGCACAGGGGCTGCTTTGAGTCCCGCCCCACGCGCGCTGCGGCTCCTGCTTCAGCTCCCCGGAGGCGCCGCGTGCGGAACGCCACGCGCTGGGGGCCTCGAGCCGCCGGGGCTAGCAGCGCTGGTTCTCGCGGCGGGGCGGGGAGCAGGAGGCGTGCGGTAGCGTCCTGCATAAGAATGGCGATGGCAGACTGTAGTCATGTGGCGGTTCCATAGTGTAGTGGTTATCACGTCTGCTTTACACGCAGAAGGTCCTGGGTTCGAGCCCCAGTGGAACCAAAGCCTGCGGCTTTGTTTTGGGTGAGGTTTCTTTCCGGGGAAGTGGATAGTTAGATTCTTCCCGTTTTTCCAGCCTGGGGTTTTGTTCAGGAGAATTTATAGTAACATTTCTAAATAAATAAACCTGATTGAAGTCTGTGACCTGTGACACTGCAGCAGCGTGCACCCAAATGGGGCAGCATCTGCGGCTTGCATCCAGCGACGTGCAAGCCAAGCTCCTGTTCCTGCCTTGATTCACCACACTGCGGGGGTTCTCTAGCTTTGCTATCTCACCAGAGACACTGTGCCATGCAGAGAGAGCTTGCCAAAAAATCAACAGGAGTGCAGGGGACTGGACAATATGACCTCTCAAGGACTCTTCTAGTTTTATGATTCTATTGAATACACTTTGTGTAAAATAATAGCACTTCTCTTCAGGTTTTGTTCCAAACGGTTTGAAATTGACTCATTTTTTCCTTTAAAACAATCTTTTCAAAACATTTGTAATAAAAATTTGAAACCAAATTATTTAGTTGATAAAAAACGGGGTTTCTGGGAAAGGAAATAGTTTGACAACATTTTCAAGAATGTTTTAAATAAAAAAAAATTTGGATTAAAAAGTCTCTTTTTCAAAAGGCAACTTTATAATAATGAAAAAAGTAATTGCTACAATGTCAGTTATTTTTCAGGGAAAAAATGGCTTTTAAAAAAAAAGATAATTTTCAAT
Organism: Terrapene triunguis; assembly: GCF_002925995.2. NCBI lineage: Eukaryota > Metazoa > Chordata > Testudines > Emydidae > Terrapene > Terrapene triunguis. Next base: position 18,506,900 of record NW_020664374.1, on the reverse strand, counting down.
AAACAATTCAAAAATTTTTGGCCAGCTCTAATCGTGACTCACATCTCCTGCTATTTGACTTCCTTTTGTAAATTCCCAGGGACACCTACATACAGCAAGGGTTCATATGTCAAAGAAATATTAGGAAAGCATTTAATGCATTTTATTTTCTGTTAGTGTACTTTTGCACCTGGTAATATGGAGGAGAGCCAGCATCATATGACCAGTTAGCCTGTGGCATAAGTGCTTTGTGGACAACCGCTGATCCACAGACCACAGATTGTGTTCTGTGTCATAAGGAGCAATCCTAGCACGGGAAAATATACCAGTGAACCATTCTTCCCTGGAGAATATACCAGAGGGAATTATTCCAAACTGAGGAATATACTATGGAAACAAGCCTAGCATGAGAGGAAGGGTGATCTTGGGCCTGATTCTCCTCTGTCTTGCACCTTGTGTGTCATTTACACCTATGCCAAGTGTGTATAAGACACAACCATTCTGATTTGGTAGCACTTTAAACCCTCTTTGCACAGGTATAAATATCTATTCAAAGGATAAAGCAGTGGCGTGGGAGTCAGGCGGTCTGGGTTCTACTCCCAGCTTTTCTACAGCCATTACTTCTGGTAAGTTTGTAAGGCCAAAAATGCTTACGGATTCTGAGTGGCCAGCTGAGGACACACAGGCTTTGCTTTTTAATAGTGCTTAGCACAGATAGCTTCAACATAGGGCCAGATTCTGATAATCATCAGTCACATTGAGTACCACCTCATTTCTTGAGTGGTCCCCATTGAGGTCAACAGGAATATTTGTGGATTAAAGTGCTACTCAACATGAATAAGGTAGGCAGACTCAACCAAAATAAACAGAAGTTACAAGTAATCAGCACCTTTGAAAAATCAGTTCCAAAGCAACTCAAATTGGGCACCCAAAGTCAGTGCCAGCTTATAAATTTTTGGGCTTTAACCTCTGTGCACTTTAGTTTTCCCCATTTCTAAACTGGGGTACTAATACTTACAGTAGTGTAGTCAAGACTGAACTCAGGTAAACTGAGGTTACCCACTTCTCAGTTGGGGACTATGGAATTTATCTTCTCATTTGGGGAATCTGAAGTTGACTTTAGGTTAGTTTACCCTTTTCTTTTTTTTTAACCACCACCGAATACTTCCCTCAATGGGGTGTCATAAAACTAAATCCATTTACATTTGTAAGATGCAAAGATACTGTGATGATGAGCACTATAAAACAATATGTGGATAAATAAACACAGGAGAACAGATCATAGAGTGCAATCTTTAACTGTTCCCTCCTCCTGGAGTGAATGGCTGGAGTAGCTCAGTCTGATCCTCTTTAATGGTGTAAATCTGGACTGGATTCAGTGGAATTGCCAGTGTGAGTGTAAATCAGGCCTGATGTGTCCTAAGAGGTCTTTTCCGTCTCTGGTTTCTATGGACCATCCTCTTTTGTCCTTATCTGAGCAAACCTTCGTGGACTGCAGTGAGAGTTTTGCTCACTAAAGGACCACAAAATGTGTCTCCTATGATTCTGTGATTCAGACCTCTATAAAATTAATGTATACTGGTGAGTACAGAACAGATGAGCAATTCCCAGTTTCATGGAGTATATTTTGATTCTATAACCCAGGAGACAATAGTGACTAGAAACACTGATGCATGCAGCATGGGGAGTGTGCAGCACTATCAGGAAGCGAGGGAAAGAGACAGAGGGAGTAGCATCCTGTGCCGCCTCTGAAGAGGGATGAGTGTTTCTAAGTACTGATAGCTGCTGTGATAATAACAGTTCTGCTGCTGCTGCCGCCACCCACGCACAGACTTCTGCTGCTGAATGCAAATAGCCTCATTGTGACGCATGGCGGGGAACACTGAGGTCAGCACAGTAGGTAATTGGTGATATCATCACTGATGTGAAGGCGGCTTCATCCCACCTGCATTATCTAACATAGGTCTCCGCCAAAGAACTGCAGGACAGTGTTCATGCTCCTGTGCTTGTGTCACTTCAGCTAAGTTTCAGCATATTTTATCCAAGACATAAAGCTAGTTTGTACAGCTTTAAACACCTTTGATTTTATATCCATGATGTCAATTCACTTGTTCTCAAATATTTCATTGTTTGAATGCTTGGGAAAAGTGCAATTCCCGTCGTGTGTGTGTATATAATTGTTTTTCCCCTTGATTTTACCTGCATACAACAAAATCAACACAATATTAAATAAGAGAATCAGAGACTTAAAATCTGGGCCATCTCAAATTGCATTGGACTGATATTTTTGCATTTAACTTTCTTTATAAAAATGCTCCTACATGGTGTATGCAGTGTTGTTGCAGCCATGTGACCCCAGGATATTACAGAGACAAGGTGGGTGAGGTAATATTTTTTATTGGACCAACTTCTGTTGGCGGGGTGGCAGGTTTGTATAATTTTTGGTGGTGCCCAGAATGGGTCCAAGTCCCCCCCCACACACACACACACCTGCCTAAGGCTCTGGGAGGGAGTTTGGGTGTGGGAGGGGTGAGGGGTCAGGCTCTGGGAGGGAGTTTGGGTGTGGGCTCTGGGCTGGGGCAGGGAGTTGGGGTGCGGGCTCTGGGCTGGGGCCAAGGGTTGGGGGGTGGGAGGGGGTGCGGGCTCTTGGAGGGAGTTGGGGGTAGGCTCTGGGCTGGGGCCAGGGGTTGGGGTGTGGGGTGTGGGCTCTGGGAGGGAGTTTGGGTGCGGGGGGTGGGCTCTGGGCTGGGGAAGGGGGTTGGGGTGTGGAGGGTGGACCCTGGGAGGTAGTTTGGGTGCAGGCTCTGGGCTGAGGCAGGGGGTTCGGGTGTGGCGCTTACCTTGGTCAGCTCCCAAAAGTGACCCACACCCCCCTCTGGCAGCAGTTCCTAGGCGGAGGGGGGTGGGGAGGGTCACCGCACGCCATTGCCCGCAGGCACCGCCCCCGCAGCTCCCATTGGCCGCAGTTGGCAGAGTCGGCGCTCGGGGTGGGGACAGCACACGGAGACACACACACACACACACACGGGGCCGCAGATATGTGCCAGCCGCTTCCGGAAGCGGAGCGGGCGGGGCAGGAAGCCGCCTTAGCCCCGCTGCACTGCCGGTGGTGGCGGGGGCCCCGGGCCCTTTTAAATCGCCTGGGGGTGGTTGGGGGGACATTCCGGGGGAGGCACGCGGGGGCAGCAGGCGGGGTCGGGGGAGAGACCCAGCCCCAAACTTTGGTAGAGCCGGGCCCCCCATACTCTCATATTGGTGGAGCATGGGCACCACTGGCCCATACAACTCACCACCCCTGTCTGTTGGTGAGGGAGACGAGCTTTCAAGTTTATACAGAGCTTGTCTTCAGGTCTGGGAAACTGACTCAGTGTCACAGTTAAATACAAGGTGGAACAGATTGTTTAGCAGATGTAGTTAACACATATTTCAAGGGACCATTCAAAGTGAAGTGGCCAGTTAACACTCCTCCAGTTGTAGGGCGGAAAGGAAGTAGGGGGGAAGTCACTGGAAGGGGAGGTTCTTAGTTGGTTAGTGAGGATTATAGTCATAGGCCTAAGGCTGCCATCAAGTATATTCTCTGACAGTGGAATTCACCCGGTGCATAGGGCCATCACATGCCTATGCACTACCCAAGTCCCATTTTGGGTAGTGCATAGGCCTTGTGCAGGCTGTCTGAATAGCACTGAGTATCACCACCATGAGGGATGGCATCATACATGAGTGCAAGGGACTTAAAAAGAAAACTCGAGTGTGTCTCACGTTAAAGTCCATTCCAGGGCTCAGAGAGAGCGGCTCCATGATCCCAAATCTTCTGGGGAGAAAAACAATTGTTTCTTCCTGCTACCAAGAATTTCTAACATTAAAAATATACCTCGTCACTATTCAGTGGAGGGACTTTCTAATCTACTGTACCACAGAAGGTACAGGCTGTGTGGATTTGAAGGGGAGAGCAATTAACTGTTGGAACTGTTACGTTATTTGCAAAAGGATATTGAACTTTTTAAATAAAGTTCTCCCGTCAGCTGATATGTCATCACTCAAAGGAGATAGGTCATCACTCATTAGCAGTTCAATTGTGCCACTAAGGCACTGCCCCCCCCCGAAGGCTGCTCAGAGCATGCCTATCCCAGGGCAACTTCTAGCAGGCTATGGGAGGCTATGAGAGAGAGAGAGAGAGAGAGAGAGAGAATAGGAGCAACAGCACCATAGTACATAGATACAAAGGACCAGCTTTCACCCGTGACCTCTCAGCAAGAGTTTTATTTGAGCTGGAAAGGAGAGGCGGAGGTGGAGGAAATGTCCCCTCCCTTTTAACTATTATTATTTAACTGTATAATTAAGTTGGGGTTTAAGAAGGCAGGCTCTGTTGTGGCAACTATGGGTTTGACTAGACTGCTATAAAAACCCTGCAGACCCCAGTCTGAGAGCTCGGGGCTCAGGCTGCAGGGCTAAAAATGGCAGTGCAGATGTTTGAGTTTGGGCTGGACCTTGGGCTATAAGACCCTCCCACACTGCAGAGTCTCAGAGCCCAGACTCCAAACAAAGCCCAAACATTTACACTGAAATTTACCCCTCAGTCTGAGCCCTGCAAGTCCAAGTGAGCTGACCTGAGCCATCCATGGCCAAGCCATGAGTCTTTTCTTGCAGTGTAGATGTAACCTATTGGGCCATAGTCTTCCTTGGTAAAACTCTGTATAAATTGATGGAGTTACACCCAGGATGAATTTGCCCCATTATGGTTACATTTAGGCATGATTACCACAGAAGCAGTACAGTTCTAGTGATGTGAAGTGGAAAAAGAAAGATTATTTGGGGTTGGAAAGAGTGTCCAGGATATTTGACTTTTTAAGTTATATTTATGTGACTTTTTTTCACTCCAGCCATTCAATGACCTTTTCTTAAAAATGCTGTGCTAAATCAACATCCCTGGTTACGTAACATTTTCTTAATCGATAAGAAGCAAAGGGCAGAAAGCAGCAGTGGCTTAATCTAGCAGCAACACATTTGACATTTGCAGTGATTTATCTGCTGGCTACCTGTAAAATCTTAGATCTCCTGAATCTCTTTTTCAGTAGAAACACCAATACTATCCTTCCACTAAAGTCCCCGACAATCATACCTAATTAATAGGGCTTTAGGCTCTGAGCCAAAGTGAGAGTCTTTCCACTGACTTCAATAGACTTTAGAGACGGCTCTCACTGTTTAAAACTGTTATTACAATGGTCTGCAATTTAAATTGTCTCATAGTGACTTTTAATGGAAGGATACTATGAGGTAGAACTTTTAGCAAAGGAAGGCTTCTTATGGTGGTTTATTTTCTGGTTCAAGATTTTACAAGTAGTCAGCAGATAAATCACTGCATAGGTCAAATGTGCTGCTTCTCCTAGATTAAGTCATTGCTGCTCTCATTCCTTTGCTCTTTGTGGGCCGAGAAAACATTATAACCAGGGCTGTTTTCTAAGCATGATAGTTTTTAGAAAAACAAATATCACCAAGTGGTTATGGTGGGAAAAAATGAAGGGGGAAATATATGTACACACTATACACGTCATGCCTTTTAAATATTGTTCCTCTTGATATCTTCTTTAGGATGGAGCTTTGATGACTGCAGTAGTGTGTGGCTGGCTTGATTGTATTTGGTAAAACCATGAGAGCTAAGGAGAGTAAGGTGCTTAATCAGGCATTGCTTAAGTTAATCTCACTCCTTCTCAGAAAGCTGTGCAGCACGCTAAGTACTCATTCTCGAAAGACAAAAGAAGAGATGCAGTTGAAGATGGAAAACATCCTGCTGTCTCTTCTTTTCTGCTACAAAGGTATGCACCGTACCTGCTTGTAGGCACTTTTGGCTGTTTGTGTTTATATTTCTTGTTTCACTCACCCCTCTTTATTCTGCCACTGGCTGTGGGGTAGAGAGTGAGCTCTTCTGTAAGTGCTATTGTAGACATAATAATTTGTGTAAAGGAAAAATTCTAGAGCAGACGTAATTTATGTACACTTGCATTTGAGAGAGAGCGCGCGAGAGAAATGATTTCTCATAGTTCTCTGAATACCAAATAATTGCCGTTTTAAAAAACTGACATATAATTTGCCAAAATATAAATTTGGACAGGAGACTGTAATGATTCTTAATCAGGGAGTAAATAATAGTTATTTGAAAAATGAGGTACTGTATAATATGAAAGAGCTGGTCTCTCATGAATCAAGCCTCTTGATTAAGTGAAGGTTGGTTGTGACCCTTGGCAGCATAACATTGCATTTCTGATTATACAGATCCTTAGTTTCCAAAGATATTTCAGCGGTTTCCAGAACTGGAAAATCAGAGTTGTAGTGGAAAGGTTTCAAAAGAACTACTATACTGTATAAAAAATAGATATCTGAAGAAAAATTGACAAGTATTTACTGATTTTGAAGTTATCCAAAATTTAAGTTTAAGGAAACCATCAATAGTAGGAGTTTAATATGAGTTGTCAAAAGCCAGAAAATGTAGGGGTCACAGCTACCCTCCATCCTTAATTAACCCCATTGTGCCTAGGTATTACCAGCGTTAGCTACAAGTAGATACATTTATAGACTCGTTTGAAATTCTGACCTCATTCGAATCAAAGGCAAAATTCCCATTAATATCAATGGGCAGGATTTCACCCCTTAATATCTAACCACATTAAGGATCACAGAATTTCACAAGTCAGAGAATATAGATAATCCAATTCATCCGTCTGAGAATGCAAAATTGTTCCTTTCAGTATATTTTTTATTGTTTTGTCTAGTCTAGTTTTTAAAGTCCCAAACCTATTCATATCCATGTCCATTATTTTAGCCTAATGCTTCTTGTGATCAGGACAGTTTTCCCAAATTAGTCCTGTCTTAATTTCATCCTATTATTCCTTGTTGTAGCTCAGAGTATCTCACACAATAATTTAGCTCCTTTCAGATATTTGTACACTGTTATAATATCCCATATCTCTCTGTCTTAGTTTGCATGTAGCTGACTTGTCAGTCTTCTACCGGGAACTTATGGGTTTAAGCCAAACCTTTAGCATTACTTGACTGGGTGTGGAGGGGCTTTATTGTAATGTGTTTCTATTTTCCTATGAATCCCAGCACTGTTTCGTTTTGATTGGGCACCCACATTTCTGCAAAAAATTACTTGCGCCATCACTTTCCAAACTTTGATTTCTGTATTTCATGTTTTTCTCTCTTTCCTCACTGAAGTGCCTTTTATACTGCACATTTACCTCCTGTACGTTAAAATGACTGCGGTCCAGTCTTTTATCCCAATCCCTTAGAATTCCCATCAGCTTCTCCATGTAGCTTACACCATCAAGAAGGTGCCATCAGGTCAGTCACGTAAGCTATGAGCAGTTATCCTGTACTAACCAATTTAGTTGTTCTCTTCAGTTTGACATGCACCTTTTGGCTGGTTCTTATATTTGCAATGGGCCCTACCAAAGCAGCAGCAGATGGTGCTAAGGCAAGCTCTTGTGACTAGTGCCTGAGCAGCTGTTGGTCCCAAATCCATATGGAAATAAAGTGCACACCGAGCTTTCTATTGACACAAATATGTTTTAACGCATTGAATGTGACATGTTTATTCTGCATTCTTCTGTCGGTGTCTGTATATGCATGGAAAAATGAACTCATCCCTACATTTTAAAAAAATGAGCCTCTTCTGTATTAGCTGTGGGCTTAACAACAAGACATTCAAATCATATTAAGGGCCACCTTAAGTTACACCCAGGCTACCCCAATACATCTAATGGCAGCAATATACCTTATGCCTATCAATACTAAGGAAAAATGGTGTGAATCTCAAGATCAGAGCTGCTCAACATTTCTCAGATGAAAAAGAATAATTAAAAAAGGGCCTTTTTCAAAAGCAAAAAAACCCATTTTGAAAAACTGTTTTTGAAATTATTTGGTTTTTGCAAATACTTTTCACAATACCTTTTTATTGAAAAATGTATCAAACATTACTGAAAACATCAAAAACATTATCAAAATGGTTGTTGCAATTGTTTCCATTTACCAAAACATTGTAATAATCATTTTGATAGTGGTTTTTGATAACATTTTTTATTAAAAAATGATTGACTTTTCACACATAAAAATAAAAAAACTAGAACTCTGAAGTGGATCCATTTTGGGTGTTGTGAAACAGAATCAATTTTAAAACTTTGAAGTCTTCATAATTTTTCTTTTTTGATCATCTGTAATTAAGATGCCTGAGGTGAAATCCTTGTCCCACTGAATTCAATTGAAGTTTTTGACTTCAGCGGGGCCAGGATTTCAATTCAGATGCCTAAATTTCCAAATACATATTTGTGTCCTGCCTACCCCAGGTCACAAAACATGATGTTTATATCATTATTTTCTAGTTTGTGTTAAAGGGAAAGGATATGGAACATTCCTAGCAAGTTTAAAGAGCAGAGAGAAGTTTAAAACAAAATAGCATCTGTCTCTTCTTGGGGAAGTGGCTGGTTCAGGAGATGGCTAATGAGATACTGACCTTTCACCATTTATGTCTCTGGCTCAAATCCTGCCCTGGTTGGTAGTTACTGAAATGAACTGGTGGCCTCAGCCCAGGAGACACACATAGCTGCATCACAACTGGCTCCCTATTGGCTGTGGAGAAAGCACATGAATAAAGTTAGAGCGGGGATCGGGAGTGAAAATGCGCAAGACCTGCAACTGCACTGAGGGGGACACGTCAACAGGATAGCAGATAGGAGAACAGGTCCCCCTTATGCCCCACAGCAGCTCTGATGATGTCTACTGGCAATCTTTGTAGAACAGCCGAGGGTTGTATTGGTGTGAAGACTTCAGATCAAATTTTGAAAGGGGCCTTGAAACTTAAGAGCTGAAGTCCCATTTTCAAAAGCAAACTAGGCCCTTAGGGACAGATTCTCAAAGGTATTTAGGTGCTTTAAGATGCCGATAGGCACCTAGTAGGATCTTCAAAAGCACCTAGGTGCCTAACTCCCACTGAAATCAACTTTGTTCAGATCTGTCCCATACACAAGGTACACATGATACACATTCAGTGGAATTCACCCCTGTGTTGAGGAACAGCCCAAGACCTCTGCTTCACTTAAGTTCCAGTAAAGCCCTATTTAGAGGTTATAAGTGGCAACGGTAAGTTTGCTGGGCCCCTCTGACAGGGGGTAAAATCCTGGACTGACTGACCACTAAGTGCCTAAGTCCATTTTGAAAAATGGGGCACAAGCTCCTAAATCACTTTGGCAGTTTTGAAACTTTTGTCCTGAGTTACTATATCGCAAGCATTTGAACCCTGCAGCTCAGGACTAAGGCACACGAAACGTACGTTGTTGGTGTGTGTGCTGCTTTTGTAGCACCCAAGGAGTAAGCCCTGGAAAAACACAAGAACCTGACTGAATCTGGTTGTTAAACCTGAACAGAAGGGTCCCCGTAACACAATTCACACAAGAGCAGATTGCTAGCTAGTGTAAATCACTGTCGTTTCACAGACTGTATGAAATCAGTGGAGTGTGTCCAATTTACACAAGCTGAGCATCTGGCCCAAAGAGCACATTTTACAGCTGAAACGTCAAAGGGCTGAAATATTTGACAAATGGCTCACAAAAGGAGAGATAACCTGTGCAGAGGGCCAGCAAGAGGCCTATGCACCACTTAAATGCAATTTAAATACTATGGGTGAAATCCTGGCCCCAGAGAAGAATGGCAAAACTATGGATTTCAACGGACCCAGGATTTCACCCCCAGCACATTTGCCCTCTGCCACTTATGTCCTCTAAAAAGGGCTTACTAGCTCAGGCTGGTCCTCTGCACAGGGGTGAATTGCACTGAATATGTATCAGTATGATGTTATATATTTATATAGCATCACTTATCCCCAGAGATCCTAAGGTGTTCATTAGATTTCTACAGCACCAATGGAATGAATTCACCTTTGGTAGAGAGGCCAGGAGGTAACCAGCACTGTAAGATATGAGGGGAGGGGAAATTATAAAAAATTGCATTTAATACTGTAATTACAGCAGAGATATTTGAATTTTTATAGTATTACTTATTCCACAGAGACCAAATTAGTCTTAAATTTTGGATTATATCTTATTTATTACATTCATTGTATAAACTACTACATAAATATATTATACATATTTCTATTTTTTAAAACCCAGATATTCCCTCGTCTTGTTGAAAAGGACACTGACAAGTAGTTTAGGACCAAAATTTGATATACATGTCAATGGTTTTATAATGTCAGGAACTCATTTGTAAGTCTAACACAGCCAAGCATGTATGAACATCTCAAATATTATAATTGAAGGACAGGAGACATCAAAAGTATGGAAAATACACAGATGCCTTAGGCCTAATTCCGCTTTCATTTGTACCTGTGCTACCCCATTGATGTCAGTAGGGTTACATGGATGCTGAGTATTTAGTTTACTGCGTGCAAAAAGCAAACAGACCCAAAGTTGTATTTTCTTTTCAATAAACACAAACAGCAGAATACTAAGGAATACGTTTGGATGGACTTTTACCCATCTGCATAATGATGACTTCTACTAACTTCTCTATAAAAAGGTAGTATGGGCTGGGGTAATAAGCACTGAGTTGGGGAAGTCTCAGTTCTAATCTTGCCTCTGCTGCTGATGCTTTGTGTGGCTTTGGGTAATTCACTTCGGCTTTCTATTCCAGTTTCCCTACCTACAAACTGGGTATGATAGTACTTACCTGTGGTCCGTGTACCTCAGAGTGGGGCTTAAAAGGATAAAATAAATAATATCTGTACAGTGTCTTAACCCTTTCAAGTGCTAAGTGTTGTATTATAAAACTCCATTTAATAATTGTATATATATTGTGACATTAACGAGACACTATCAATTTGAAACTAAGTCAGATTCAGAAAATGAATTAGAAGTAGTTTTAGGTACATCATCTATTTCTTTAGTTTTCCTGTCCAGTTTTTGTATTTTTTCATGTCAACATGTTTTTCTTTGCCCTGTTACTGTGTGAAATGACTCACACAAACAAGAGGGGTAACTGACTAACTTACCTGATTATACTGGTGAAACAATTACATTGATTGTGCCCAAAGTACTGCCAAAGACACAAACTATAAAAAGAGAAAATACGATTTACTAATTTCTCTCTTTATGGTATACTTAGCTGTTATCTACACAAATAATAGGCAAAATATTTCCAAGCAGAAGTGTGATTTTTAGTTTGACAATGTTCATTTAAAGAAGCAAATAAACAAAAATAAACATTCTCCACATGTCTGTGCTTACAATATTTTGATTTACTTGAGTTTATTTGGTCATATAACATGATCTATTTTAATCATGTTTTATATAATCTAAAAAGGGTTCACTGTTTCATAAATAGATCTCTCATATGTTATTACATCTGTCATAAAACATAATCACTCTTGGAAGTATGCTCTAGCATCCTTTAGGTGTTGTATATGTAATATGCATTGCCACACGTGATCTTAGTAGTATCCATGCTCTTTAAATTTTGTCAATTCTGTTCTTTTCCTTTGACTGAAAATTTGTTTCCTCTTAACAGTATAATTTTGGACCACAATAAGCTGTATGCCTTCCTTCCCCAATTAACTCTTTTTTTTTTTCTAATAACATTTAGAAATTTTATGAGAGGCTGCAACTACCTGCTCCTTTCATTAAATGTGCTGGGGTTTTTTATATACCGCATGGCAGTTTACCTCTCTTGTACCTGACCTAACCCGACTTGGTTTGATCTCCAGTTAATTGCTTTCAGTCATGTGACAATCTTCAATGTACATTTTTTTTAAAAGCTAGATGTTGGGTCTGCAGTGTAACTGCTGCCACCAAATTAACTGTACTTGTCAAAGATCCACTCACTGTGATTTCCCCAACTACAAAAGGAAGTTATCCAGAACATTCAGGGCAGATAAGGTAAGGTGCAGAAGGGGTGATATGAAGCCCCACTTGGAGCTGAGCCAACAGTCTTTGCAGGGTCTCAGCTATGGTGCACAGAAGATTATCAATTTGTAATTATTAAGTCTCAGATGGTCATGGTGCTTTACAGAACATAGAATAAGGCATAGTTCTTGTCTTGAAGACTGTACAATCTCGACCTAAAGCAGACAAGATGCAGGACACCAGTACAGAAAAGGGAGGGGGTGGAGGTGGAGAGCAGGGATCAGTGAGTCGAGCCTAAGCTGAAGGCTAAAAGTGTGGGGAGAGCAGGACTGCTCAATCAGAGGGACAGTGCCCAAGGTGGGCTACCCGGTGCTAACAACTCACAACAAAATGCATGGGCACTGGGAGCCAGCAGGAATGAGGACAGGGAAGGAGAAGCTCTCCTTCCTGAGGCTGCTCCTTTTCTGCCCCACCCCCATCCTAGTGCTGCTCCTCATGCCGACTCCTCCCATTCGCTCAGTGTTCAGCTCTAGAGCAACAGCGCTTCCAGAGGCCAGGGCACAAAACGGCCCCACAAGCAACTGACCGTAAGCCACCAGCACCCCAACATAAAGCCAGTATAGACATAGAAAACTGGCGGTGGTTCTTCTTTTCACAAGAATTCATGTGACATGAAATAGGACACCAGCATCACTTCTTTTTTGTGTCTAATTCCAGAGTAAATTTTAGAGCTGGTAACAAACAAGAAAATTTTTCATAACAAAATTATCCCCTTTTCACAGAAAATTGCTGGACTTCAACATTTTTCAGCAAAAAACTATAGCTCGTAAAAAAACAGTGACAATTTTTTTTTGCAAACTAATTCCTTTTTTCACTGAAAAATTTTAGAATTTGATTTTTTTTTTTGGCAAACATTTTGGCAAAAAAATTGTCCCATTTTGGTTGAAAACTTTTGAATTTTGAAAATTTCCAACCAGCTCGAATAAATTCCTAACTTCTTCTTATTGTGCTCTCGCTTTTACAGTCCTTGAATTACCTGTGAACTGATCAACTACTCACCACAGGCTAAACCTTGTTCTCACTGAATCTCACTCTGACTTCAAAGGGCCCAAGATTTGCCCCATAATAATAGAAAGAGTGTATAATAATCCATTTGTATAAGTTATTAGAGAATTATAAAGTCAGAAGATACTCAACAGTACATTATTTAGATAGGGCCAAAGCCACCAACTTTATATCTGGATCTAAACACCCCCAACATTTGGAGTTCTTAGCTCTGGCAGGGGGGTTGGTTTGGCCCATTCTAGAGAGTGGCCAGTGAGGCATCAAATGCAGACATCCTCAGTGCTTGTGGATGTTCAGAACTAGGGTTTTGATTTAGGCCCAGCTCTAGAATTAATAGAAAGTAGGCATGCCTCATTGCTTAGCAAAATGGACGTCATATGCAGCAGAAAGGACTGAACCTTCTACTCCTTACTGAGGCAAAGCTACTCATTCTAATCAATGGTATTTTTTACTGAGTTAGGAGTAAGAACTCTGGGCTTTACCCAAATGCATACACCACCAAATGAAATAAAAACTAAAATCACTGTGTGGTCTGTTTGCTGACAGAATTTAGTGTCTCTGGTTTTATTTCTGTAATTCAGTGACCCAAAGTGCACCAAACTGACTACACCTGCTCAGCATTTGTGTAAACATGTTCTGTGATGCTAATGACCTGATCTGAACATTTATTTTCATGGTATTAAAGGCAGTAAAGTACAGTACAAAATGGATACGAAACACACTGTATCATTAGAACCAAAATATGAAGGGACTTTGATGTTCTATTCTTACCTTGATCATATTACTTACATTTCAGTCATTTGTGCTGAAAGAAGTTAAAGCATTTGAATTGCATAATTAAGTTTTTTTATCATGAATTTATTCTTTACAAAGGGCCAAAATCCAGAGGTCTCTACTTTATATTTAGTCATTTTTTCTTAGTCTGCGCTCATCCAAATTCCAATTATAGTCAGTTTAAGTTATGCCACTGAATTCAGTGGAAGTAGGGTAGGGCTTGTGGCCCACACAGCTCTCAGCTGTACCTGATTGTAAAGTGCATCATTAATTTTAGACCCAAATTTACCTCTATTCCACATAAATCTGTCTCTGTTTATTGTTGTAAATTGCTGACATCAGAAATGCTGACTCAGGGGACTGAGGTTAAAACAAATGTTGCGTATTTTTTTTAAAAAGCCATCGTATAGTTTTCAAGCTCTCACCTCTGTCGTGTTCTTTGTTGTGTTCTTCATTTGAGAGTGTTGATGAATACTAGCAAAGCCATTGCCACATCTGAGAGGAGTCTACGTTTCAGCAGTGGATAAATTGATCCTTGTCAATAGTTTGTATTTCAATTGATTATGACTATGAAGCATTTTGGGAATATTATGTGATGAAAGTTGCTATATACATGTAAGACATTATTAACTATTAGCATTATTTAAACCTTGCTAGGTTCAGCTCTGGCCCAGTGTAGGAATGAATAACCTGTAACTGGAGTTCAGTGAACAATTCACAAACAGTAATTTATTTGATAGAAAGAGCCTCTTTTACTGCTCACAGAACATGTGCGTGCAGATTTCTAGTTCCTCATTCAAATTTATTCACTTTTTTTCTACTCTATGACTCGATCATCAGCAGTTTGCCAGTTCACTGCAGGTATTGGACACTGGACATTTGATGTTCAAGTTGTAATGTTTGGTTTTCAGCAGTCACATGGTACTTTTTTCTATTTCGAGCAAATCTGATAGGGCCCTATTGAACTCTCATTAAAGTCAATAGACACGGTCCTATTGATTTCAGTGGGAGATGGAGCAGGCCTGTAATCAGGAAGAGTGCTTGAAGAAGCCACAGTTTAGGGGGAGGCAGAAGATAAACAAGGTCAGAAAATTTTAGAAAACTGTAAATCTTCCCTTTATCGGCCACAGTGGCCTTGTCTGAGGTACCACTGCTAGAAAACAACTAGTCTGCTGTATAATATTGATTGGTGGAGTTCAGTTTCAATTTAATTTTCTTTCATTCTAGTCACACAAAATGATTGTGATACAAATACTGAGGGTGAAATCCTGACTTCACTGAAGTCAATGGGAGTTTTGTCATTGACTTCAGTGAGGCTGGGTTTTTACCCATATATTAGTGTGTTCTTCCTGCCCAGTAGTCCATGTCCTTCTGCTAGCACATGGAAGTCAGCTTGTGTGAAATATATTTAACTCTTCAGAACAGCAGGCTTTCTCTGCAACACCTTCGATTCTTAACTCTCTTTTTATTCTTTCTACCATGCTTGATTATCTCATCCACACAGCCACGCTGGCATTGTCGCCTGGTGAGGTAAGTCCATTAAACTTATCTGACTGTTATCTAAGTACTCTCTGGGACCAATTCTGCATTGTGCTTAGCCAGTGAACTCCCACTGCAGTTAGTGGGAGCTGAGGTGCTCAGCACGCTGCAGGATTAGTCCCTGTGTTTGTGGCTTATTCTGCCTAAATATGAATTATGGGTGAAGGTCTTCTGTACTTGTTTGTTAGTGTGAAAGAATGAATTATATTGTAAAAGTAGAATGGATTAAAGAAATGCTGTATGTTCCTTTAAGCAGGAATGAGGAATGTTGAGATAAAGTTGACAGGAAGAGAATCTTTAAGGTATTGAACAATGGGTCCACTTAAGCTGATGGTGGGACATTAACAGGAGATCGGTAAGAGTTAATAAGGAAATAAGATACGTGCGTCTAGCCCCAGGTAAACTTATCAGTTCTGCTCCCTTTGTCATCTTGTTAAGTTCTTGCCCTTTTTATCTGTATAAATAAGGTAGTTTGGGCCTTGCATGACACTCACATTATCTGGGTATATTAGCAGAGCGCTTTTGCTAATAAACAGAGTGGTCTGACAAATTGTGAGTCCCGAGTCTGACTTTGACATTAGTTACCAGATCATCTGAATGCAACCTCCTGGTAAAAGTACAACACTGAGGGCATGTCTAGAATGGAGATATTTGCACCAGTGTAACCACATTGATGCAGTTCCACTGGTACAAACCCCCTAATGTAGACTCATACTGCACAAGTGCAAAACACGGCTTGCATCTGTGTGACTTACTCCAGGAGGTTACCAGAGTAAGACACATTGGTGAAGACTCAGTCTTGCACCCATGTGCACATTTATACTGGGGGATTAAAAATCCCCAGTAGAGGCTGGTTCTCAGAGTGGGAGAGCACAAAGCTAGCTTTGTAAATATCATACAGAGCTACAATATCACAAATTATTTGTGCTCTAACAAGAATGGAAGGAGTGTTAATTATGGTTCATTCTGTCCAGTCATCCTTACCATACATTCTCTAAAAAACACAATTTTCTGATATCACCCAGGCTTGGTCAAGACATTAACACAATTTTGAGACACTGACTTACAAATCCCCATGCAATAATGCCATAATATATCATCCAATTTTGAGAATTGGTCCTAATTTATACTCTGTTAGGGCTAGACTCAGATGTCAATGGCACCAGTGTATCAAAACAGTATAACTCCACTGATGTCAGTTGAGTTACTCTGAATTTATACCAATTTAATAAAGAGCACAGTCTGGCCCTGAGTTTCAGAATACTGGTTCCTTAGCAGAGATGATTGTTTGGAAGATTTTCTTAAATATTCATGATGCATAAACAAAAATATGTAAATTTGGGTTACATTAATGGAAGTCTCATGAACCCCAAGAGTAATACTTTGCAGCATTAGATGGCATTATTTATTTAGGGTGAAATTCACACCTACACAATAAAACTTAAGTTTGGTGCATGAGTCTTCTCTGGCTCTTTGTAATGGGATGAATTTCATCCTCAGCTCCTGTGACTTCCTCGTTTAGGGACCATTTCTGTTTCCATTGAATGATAAAACTCGTATTTACGTCAGTGAAAGCAGGGTCAAGCCTTTGTAGCATACTAAAAGCTTTACATGTACTGTGAACAGACCCTAGGACAATAAAGTTTCCTGGCAAATCTCTATAAATACAGCGGGTCTGATTTTTCCACTGCCTTGTGCCATCTTTTACATCCATGCAAAGCACGAGCGAAGAGCTTCCATAGCACAATGGTAGTGTTCTGCACTCACACTGGAGAGAGATAAGTGACTACACAAGGTGCAAGGCTCTGAAGAATCAGGCCCAGTCTCCTCTCACCGCATATGACAGCTATGTTGGTCTCTTTTGTATTACATTAGGATGACCGATTGGAGCACTGGCACAGTAAAGCTTGCAAATGTGATTGTCAAGGAAGTGCCAACTCAGTATGGGCCACCGGAACCAACAGCTTAGTGTGCATGCCGGGTAAGGGATTATTTCTCTCCAAATTATGAGCTATGTACTTCACTGCCTTTCTCTCTAGAGCTTCTTACGGCACTATTTTCACTTGTTCTGACATCCTAAAATGCTGCCCTGTACTGTTGGTCTGTAGCTTTTGACTGAACTTGCTATTCCCTTAGCACACAATGGGTCCTGTCTGATTCTGGATGATCAGCTCAGCCCCAACATACTGGATCAATGATGGGACTGGTCAGAAAGAGAGTATTAGATCTCAGCTGGCTGTGTTACTAACTGCTGTGGGTGCTATTGTGGTTTGTGTCATAAGGCAGCACTCATGCTGAACCTCTGAGGGTTTGCCTACACTGCAGTCAGGGGGTGTGACTGCAGCAGGTGCAGCCATACCTGAGCTAGCTTCGATTTAGCTAGCGTGAGTACCAGTAGCAGTGAAGCCATGGCAGCATGGACTTCAGCCCAATCTAGCCACTGGAGAACAGAGCTCGTCCTGGGCAGCTTTGTACAGCCCATGTGGAAGCCTGTGCTGCCTAGCTTCACTGCTATTGGTGCTCGCAGTTGCTAGATTAAAGCTAGCTCAGAATGTCTATGGGGTATCGGAGCCAGAATTTCTCCTTAGGGGCTGGCCCTGGTGAAGTCACCCAAGCTCCCAGCAGCTGTCAATGCTGGAATTGAGGCATATTGCTTGTGTTGATGAGGTCTAAGATATCCCACATGAAGGATTAGAATTCTTCAAGCTCTGCCTTTTTTCAGCCAGTGTCTCCACAGGGCAATGGTGTTGAGGACTAGCTCTGTAAAGCGGTTAAGAATGGAAATTAATGGGTACATGAAGGAAAAGGCCTGTAGCTGAAGTTGCGTAACTTAGATCGATCTCCCCCCCATAGTGTAGAAAAGGCCTAACATGTCTTCCAGATGTGCATCAAAGGCATCCAGGCTTAATTTGAAGACGTCAAGAGCTGGAAAATCCACCACTCCCCTTGGTAGTTTGTTCCAATGGACGGTGGTTAATCAGCCTCACTGTAAAAAAAATTGGGCCTTATTTCTAATTCAAATTTATCTGCTACAGTTACCAACCACTGGTTCTTGTTATACCTTTCTCTGCTAGTATCAGAGGGGTAGCCGTGTTAGTCTGAATCTGTAAAAAGCAACAGAGGGTCCTGTGGCACCTTTAAGACTAACAGAAGTATTGGAGCATAAGCTTTCGTGGGTGAATGCCCACTTCATCAGACGCAAGTAATGGAAATTTCCAGAGGCAGGTATAAATCAGTATGGAGATAACGAGGTTAGTTCAATCAGGGACGGTGAGGAGCTCTGCTAGCAGTTGAGGTGTGAACACCAAGGGAGAAGAAACTGCTTCTGTAGTTGGATAGCCATTCACAGTCTTTGTTTAATCCTGATCTGACGGTGTCAAATTTGCAAATGAACTGAAGCTCAGCAGTTTCTCTTTGGAGTCTGGTCCTGAAGTTTTTTTGCTGTAAGATGGCTACCTTTACATCTGCTATTGTGTGGCCAGGGAGGTTGAAGTGTTCTCCTACAGGTTTTTGTATATTGCCATTCCTGATATCTGACTTGTGTCCATTTATCCTCTTGCGTAGTGACTGTCCAGTTTGGCCAATGTACATAGCAGAGGGGCATTGCTGGCACATGATGGCATATATAACATTGGTGGAAGTGCAGGTGAATGAGCCGGTGATGTTGTAGCTGATCTGGTTAGGTCCTGTGATGGTGTTGCTGGTGTAGATATGTGGGTAGATATTTCTCTGCTAGGTTATCATTAATCCTTTAGTACCCGCTATTTTCTCCCTAGTATTCAAGTCACCTCTTAGTCTTGTTTTTGACAAGCTTAACAGACTGAGCTCTTTAAGTCTCTCACTGTAAGGCATTTTCTCCAGCCCTTCAAGTTTTGTGGCTCTTTCCCACACCCTCTCTAATTTTTCAACATCCTTTTTATACTGTGGACATCAGAACTGTACACAGTATTTCAGTACTGATCTCACCAATGCTGTATACAGAGGTAAAATCACTTTCCTATGGCTGCTCCAACTCCCTATTCCCCTGTTTATGCATTCAAGGATTGCTTTAGCCTTTTTTGCTGCAGCATTGCTCTGGGAGATCATGTTGAGTTGCTTGTCCACTTCAACCACCATTCTGGTATGGCCTGTATTCCTTAGATGTATAACGTTTCATAGAATCCAAGGCCAGAAGGGACCACTGTAGTCATGTAATCTGACCTCCTGTGTAACATGGGCCAAAGAACTTTCCCAGAATAATTCCTAGAGCAGATCTTTTAGATAAACATCCAATTGTGATTTAAAATTGTCAGTGATGGAGAATCCACTATGACCACAGGTAAATTGTTCTAATGGTTAAGTGTTCTCACTGTTAAAATTTACACCTTATTTCCAATCTGAGTAGAACTTTCAGCCTTTGGATTGTGTTATACCTTGCTCTGCTTGACTGAAGAGCCCATTATTAAATATTTGTTCCCCATGTCGGTACTTATACAGTGTAATCAAGTGACTCCTTAAACTTCTCCTGGTTAAGCTAAATAGACTGAGCTCTTTGAGTCCATCACTATAAGGCAGGTTTTCTCTGAACCCTTTCCAATTTATCAACAACCTTCTTGAATTACGGGCACCAGAACTGGACATAATATTCCAGCAATAGTTGCAGTTGTGCTAAAGAGAGAGGTAAAATAGTGTCTCTACTCCTACTCAAATTTCCCGTTTATGCATCCCAGGATCACATTAACTCCTTTGGCCATAGCATCACACTGGGAGTTCATGTTCAGCTGATTATCTACCACAACCCCCAAATCTTTTTCAGAGTCACTGCTTCTCAGGATGGAGTCCTCCACCCTGCAAGTATAGCCTACACTCTTTGTTCCTAGATTTGTACATTCACACGTAGCTCTGTTAAAATGCATATTGTTTGCTTGTACCCAGTTAACCAGATGATGCAGATTGAGTGAATCAGCATCCTATCTTCTTCGTTATTTACCCAATGCCCCAATTTTTGTTTCATCTGCGAACTTGATCAGTGATAATTTAATGTTTTCTTCGAAGTCCTTAATAAAATGTTAAATAGCATAGGGCCAAGAACCAATCATTGTGAGATGCCACTGGAAACACACATGCTCAATGACGATTCCCTATTTACAGATATATTTTGAGTCTTATCAGTTAGCTAGTTTTAAATCCATTTAATGTGTGCCATGTTAATTTTATATCATTCTATACTTTTAATCAAAATGTTGTGCAGTACCAAGTCAAACACATTACAGAAATCTAAGTATATTACATCAACTGTATTACCTTTATCAAACTTGTAATCTCATCTAAAAAATATGAAGCAGTTTGACAGGATCTGTTTTCCATAAACCCATGTTGATTTGCATTAATTACATTATTTTCCTTTAATTCTTTATTAATCGAGTCCTGTATCAACCACTCCGTTATCTTGCCTGGGATTGATGTCAGGCTGACAGACCTATAATTATTGTGGTCATCCCACTTACCCTTGTTAAAAATTGGCACAGCTTTAGCTTTCTTCCAAGCTTCTGGAATTTCCCCAGTGCTCCAAGACTTATTGAAAATTAACATTAATGATTCAGTAAGCTCCTCAGCCAACTCTTTGATGCAAATTATCTGGACCTGCTGATTTAAAAATGTGTAATGTTAGTAGCTGCTGTTTAACAGCCTCGAGAGATACTAGTGGAATGGAAAGAGTGTTATCATCACCATATAAGGAGGCTCTAGCATCTGTTTTTTCCCCAAATACAGAACACAAATATTTATTGAACACATCTGCCTTTTCTGCATTATTACTGATAATTCTACAATTCCCATCTAGTAATGGACCAATATTGTGGTCAGGGCTCTTTTTTGTTCTTGATATATTTCAAAAACTTCTTCTTATTGGCCTTAACTCTGCTAGCCATAAATTTCTCCTTGTGCCTCCTTGCCTAACAATTCCTAACTTCTGGTTTATATTCATTACTATCAACTTCCCCATTTTTCTATTTGTTGCATTTTTTTTAACAGCTGACTTCCCTTCCCTTCTAAACCAGGGGGTGGTGTTTTTTAACCAGTATGGCCTTCTTCCTCAATTGTGGAATTGCTTTTTGGGGCATCTAGTAAGGTGTTCTTAAATGATTCCAAATTATCATTCACATTTTTCTGATTAAATTCTTCCTCCCAGATAATCTGCCTCATAATTGTTTTCAGCTTTGTGAAACTGGCCCTATTAAAGCACCAAGTACATATATTACAGGTCTGGACTTTATTCTGCATTTGGCTGTATTAAAATGTATTGTGTATCAGTGATCCCAGTTTATCAAGCGATCCATATCGCTCTGTAGGATTGCTCTGTCCACATCATTGTTTACCACGCTGCCAACATTTGTGTCAAATGCAAATTTTATCAGCAGTGATTTTATATTTACTTTTAGCGTATCGCTGAAAGTGTTGGACAGCATCAGGCCTAGTAGTGATCTCTGCCAATCCTGGGTAGAAACACTTCTTTTCAATGATGAGCCCCCACTGACAACTTCTGTTTGAGATCTATCAGTTAGCCATTTCTTAAACCATTTTGCATGTGCTTTGCTATTACATCATTCTAATATTTTAATTAGAATGCAGCATTGCCAGCCTCAAGAGATCAAAAATCATGAGTCAAAAATCCTCTCAAAATCATGAGATTGGCCCAAAAATAATGAAAATTTTAGAAAGAAGACTATATTGTATTTTTGGTCTTTTTTTGTTTTTGTTTTTTTGTTGTTGTTGTTGAACTTCCCCTATCCACCCCAAGGGTGTGGGTCTGAGACAATTAGTCTTTCCCACTCTCTCAAATGTATTGGATAAGGTGATTTTGACCCCTGCTGCAGAAGCTGTCACCCCACATCTATCCATCCCATGCCCAGCAATTAATCCTGTCCCTCAGGTCACCCCCCTCCCCCACCTCCATCAACCGCAACCCCAGTTCAGCGCAGCCATCAGTCCAGCCAACCCCACATCAACCCCCCCTCAGTTCAGTCCCCACATCAATTCAGCCCCCACCCATAGCTTCACCTCTGCTCCTCCTGTGGTTCTTCACTGCCCTTTCCCAGGCTTAGGAGGGGGCGGAACTTCAGGGGCTCTTCACCCCTCTACCTCTTCCCAGGCCAGATGCTGCAGAGAGGTGGGGATGGAACAGGGGCACTGTCCTGTCCATATTTCTCACCGGAAGGTGAGGGAGAGAAACTGTGCTGAGATGCTGGGCTCTTTGCTCCCTCCTCTCAGAACGGCGAGTGCAGGGAGAGACTCGGCTGGCTTCTGGTAGGGGTGCTGGTGCCTCTCATGCCATCATGGGACAGACTCCAGAACCCCTGAAATCCTGTCACTTGCAAGAGCTGGTAATATGGAGAATGTTGTGTGGTGGTAATACTTATAAAAGCCTAGGTATCTACACAGATACCTTTATCACCCAAACGTGTGATCTCAAAGAATGAAATCAGGGCTGTTTGACGGCTATAGGGGAGGGTATAATGGGAATTAAGTACTGTACTTAGGCAGTGCCCTTTTGAAGAACATACTTACATGTCTGAGGAGAACAGAATAATAAAAGATTACATCATTTTACCCAGAAGGCTCTTTCACTATAAATGAGAGTCTCCCTGGTAGAAATAACAAAATTGTGCCTGGGTTCAAAATGAACAAACACAGAATTTGCATAATGTAACTGCAAAGAATTTATAATGAGCCTAATTCTCCATGCGCTGCACTTCATGGAGCCATTCACACCTGCGCAAAAGGTACTCAAAGTGACTGGCAAACGCTACCCTCTCAGACAGCAGAGCTTTAGCCTCACTTTGACCAGATATAAATGACCACAAAATGTGCAAGGCAGTGGAGAATCAGGCCCATGAGGGCTAGCATTCAAGGGAGCAATAGTGATACACAGTGGGCCCCATTAAAGTCTTTACAAACAACTCTGCAAGTAATTAATATTACTACAATATTCCCTAGCAAAATTTAAAGGTTTTAATGGCAACCACTTAGCTTGTGCCAGTTTGTACACAACACACACTCAAATAGCAGTAGAGCTGTCACTCTGCTATCCCAGTCGGTCTCTTTATGCCTTTGCAATGTTGCCTCTCACAAGCTTAGCTATCGTGGGAGTAGCCATTCTAATAACCACTTTAAGAGTTTTCTTAAGGTCAGTGATAACAACATTAAATAAATTAACTGGTTGTTCCTGGCAGCCTCCAGACATCTGTTGAGTAGTTCTCTGTCTGTGACAGTCTTCCAGAGCCGAAGGTGACCTCTTAATTGTATTATGGCTGGGTGATCTACAGATTAGTGTTACTAAAAGTAAAATTGTTCTGTCTTCCATCCATCACGTTCAAGATAAGCCTGCCAAGTAGTAAATGTCTGGGGCCATTTAAGTCCAGTCTCAGTTTGCGGTTTCTTACACAAAGGGAACAACTTATTTTAATGCTGTGGAAAAGCTGGTTATGTTGTGAACTAATCACAAGAAGACAGACTGCTATAAATCCACTAGATGGGTTAACTCCTGCCAGTGGGTCACATCAGCCCTGAAGGGAAATGAAAGCATCAGGAAGAATAGAAGAAGACTGACAGACCTATAATTATTGTGGTCATCGCACTTACCCTTGTTAAAAATTGGCACAGCTTTAGCTTTCTTCCAAGCTTCTGGAATTTCCATTTTCTTTTGTTTTTTTTTTCTTTCGATGTCATAAAAAAGGCAAAGTTTGTGCAACACATAGGGAAGGGAAGGGAAGGGAAGGGAGGGGAAGGACCATATATGGGGAAGGACTATCAATCCCCCACCCCAGTGGGGGTGGGGGAGGGGAGAGGGGGGCTTTTGTTTCCCACACACAGTCAAGCAGAATTTCCTCTCCCTGTCCCGCCCCCCCACCAAGACCATCAAGCAGTCAGACACTGTAGCTCCCTTTGTCATCTCCCAAGCAGCTATCATAGACTTTACTTGGACATTCCCACCCTTGGGTGGGTGTCATAGGCTTTGGCAGTGCACTGCAGCTGCCTCAGTGTCCCTGTTTTGGCTGGAGACCCTGCCATCCCCAGCCTCTGTACTGCCTCTGGATCCTTGGTAAGGGTAGGCAGAGAGCTTATTTCCCTGGCCAGGGCTTTTGTACTGGGAGAATGTCCCTTCAAAACAGTGGTTCTTGTCACTCCCCTGCAGTATAAGGCTGTCTCACCCTCCTTCTCCTCAGGTATTTCTCTGCCTACACTGGGAAGGTAACTTGATTCCTATTGGATACTGGCAGAGGCGATGTACCCTGCCTCCTCACTGTCAGCTTCCCCATTTGCATTTTGGCTAACACAGTCCTTTGTAGGTCTGGAGTTAACTGGGGGCAGGGGAGGGTGATTTTACCCCTTCTGCCTTCAAAGCCAGAATATCATTCCCCAAAAGCAAAGAATACGGAGTATCTGACAACAGCCATATAGCCAGCACCCCAATGCTTTCTGTATACAAATCTGTGCTGTAGGTAGAGCGAAGGCTTTTACAGCAGGAACCGTAACCCACTTTTCACACCCTGGGAGCATTTGGTGGGGTATCACCACATGGGGCTTAACTATAGTTTTAGCAACCCCAGTGTCTCTCCATCCAATGAATGTCTCCCTGTTAACTACCCCCTTTTGCTCTCACTTGTGATCGGATGGATCTTCTGTACCCAGAGGGTGACACAGGACACACAGGCAGTGGTCTGGGGAGTGATTGGCTCAGCATGAACACTATATGTCATTGGCAGATGAGCTGTGTGATTCCCTCCCTCTGAAGAGTCAGTCACACAGTGAACTCTGTGAGGTTGGGCTGCACCCGGCCTTTCCAACCCTGCCCTGGGCCTCTTTGGGCGGAGTGGGCAATCCCTGGCAAAGTGACCCGGCTCACCACACCACTTCTCCCCACCCATCCCAGGGTTCCCTGGAGGAGGTTTCCCTCCCCCCTTAGCATGGACTTTGGCTTGGGCCTGATCCCTGTCCTCTGATTCCATTCCATCCCTATTAGGTCTCCTATCAAACCCAGGCTGACTATCCACATATTGGTCTTCCAGTTGCCCCACTAAAGTGACATCTCTAGGATCTTTGTCTGTTTTAGCTCTGATTTGAGCTCAGGGTGGCAGAGTTTATGGAATTGTTCTAAACCTATTAATTGTAAGCTTCACTGACCATGGAAATCACCCAACCAGTTCCCCCTTTAAATGAAATTGGGCTCAGTTCTCCTGTTCCAGTCCACATGCTCCCATTTGGCCCATTAAGAGGGCAGGACAGTACCTGGGAGCTATAAGGATATGTTTACACTGCAGTGTAATCACTCAGGCTCAAGCCTAACTCACCTTCCATCTACACACACATTGCGCTAACCTAGGGCTCGGATCCAGGCTCCCAGCACCCCACAGGGTAGAGATTCCGAGCCTGAGTCAAGCCAGAACCCTGGGTTCAAGCCCTATTGCTTTGCAGCGTAGATGCAGCCCCACTAGACTCGTGCTCTGGGAGTCCACCAAAGGTATCCCACAGTCCCACAGGCAACTTTCTTTGTGCTCCGGACAGGCAAGTTTGTGGGACAGTCAAGTTTTCCCACTCTGCACCAAAGGCTAAGGGATACAGTGGCCACATTTTGGGAGGATGCTTGGAAGTCTGGGATATGGGTGGTTGGACTAGGACCCACAATGTAGGCGCAAGAGCACCAGGTTGAGATTCAGAGTTCAATAATTCCTAACCTTGGGTTACAAACGAGTGTAGATGCTCAAGTCCTAGGTTAACAAACCTAGGGTCTGTGAGCTCGAGTTCTACTAAGCCTGGGCTTGCATTGCAGTATAAGACATCCCCTAAGAGTTCTGGTGAGCAAGATCTAGTGATTCAAAGCAGACTGAGTCAGTCAGGAGGGGAGAGTTGCCAGAGAGAGAGATGTTGGTTCCTGAGAGAAGGCTGAAGGCAGGAGAGCAGCAAGAGAGGTTTTCTGGCATCCCTAAGCCAGAGAGCCAGAGCAGGAGGGCTGGAGAAGGCTAAAGACAGGAAGAGCAGAAGCAGCAGAGGGAGATGCCTGCTGGCTTTAAGCTACAGAGCCGGAGCCAAGGGCCAGGCAGGGAAGTCACAGAGGGGCTTACCCGCTGACCTCTCCAGGGCCAGACAGCTGGGCCCAGAGTAACCACGAGAGGGCCAGGGGGAGTGTGGGATTGCTCCCTGGGTAAAGATTATCCCCCAGCAGAGGATGCTGTGGAGGATTGCACTCTCGCTGGGATGGCTGTCCTGGCAGCGGGACGGAGGTGTGGCAGAAGACACTGGGTATGGTGAGAATGAAGCTAGATCATCAGAATTACATGCAGTGGGGTGATATGGACTGTTTTTTGTTAGAGACTGTTTGCACTACGTTTAGTTAATAAACTATGTTGATTGACTAGAAGATAAATGTGTATAGTTACTGGGGACTCAAAAGGGAAACTGAGGTGAGGGGCCACTGGCAGGACTTCCCTGAGGCCAGGAGGAGGTGCCCAGGAAGGAGCCACATGGTTACAACCCCTAATTTGAGTTGAAACCTCAGCATAGTTCATATCCCCTTTTTTTCTGAACTCCCTGAAATCGTCTCCTATACACATCAGGGGTTACTTTAGAGATTGTTGCAAAAGTTTAGAGACCCCTCTGTCCATAAGGGTGAAAATGTCCAAAGCCTTTGTCCTTGGCAGTAGTGGAGCCAGATACCGTACCATGGCCTCCTGCCCCACCCCCTGTTCAATTCAACCATTTCAAAAGTATCTAGGGGGGAGGGGTTGCTCAGTGGGTTGAGTATTGGCCAGCTAAACCCAGGGTTGTGAGCTCAATCCTTGAGGGGGCCATTTAGGGATCTGGGGCAAAAATCTATCTGAGGATTGGTCCTGCTTTGAGCAGGGGGTTGGACTAGATGACCTCCTGAGGTCCCTTCCAACCCTGATATTCTATAATTGAGAAACACATCCATGTCACCCCTCCCCCCAAAGTAATTTGGAGTCTGTGCCACACACCGGGCCAGGTACATGGGGTCTGGCTTCACCTATCAGATTAGGGTTTCACTGGCACAGCCTCCATCTTCAGCAGATGTTGATTCTTTTCCTCTCCTCACTCCCCTTATGTTGGCGCTGGTGCTTCTTCTATTCTTCCTGGTGCTGCGACTGTTGCTGCTGGTCCCTCTCCAGCTGTATCCTCTCTCGGTCCACCTGTGGACCTGTCCAAATTCCCAGTTGCGGTGATGCAAGCCTCTTCCCAGCTTCCCTCCAGGGAGTTGGCTCCAAGATCTCCAAGGCCTGCTGGCCCCTCTGCCAGTGGGCCAGATGTTCCCTGAAAACCTGGACCATCGTCCTTTTCTGATCTTGAGAATCCAGCAAGTCGACTAGCTGTGTCTTTGTCTGCGCCTCAGTGCTGAGCTGCCTTTCTCTGCAGAGCGCGAGCAGCTGACCTTTCTTCAGCTGTTCACAACTCATTTTCACCTCTCTTTCTTCTTTGCTATTGTTTTCCCCGAGAAGACTATAAACCTTCACTCTGTGCTTTCCCCCTTCTGTGCTGCTTGCTTTCACTGCAGTTGGCACTAATGGCAATTTACACTGCCATAGAGCTCACACATGCTGCCACCATATATATCATAGGTCAGGGCAACTGCATGCATATTCCCCCTCAGTGCTCCCTGAAGGCACCCACTCTAGGCTCCCAGCTCCTCAGCCATCACCTCTGTTCAGTAGAGACCCACATCTCTCACTCCTGAGCAGGGTTTTTCCCCCTGCCTACACTGTAATATCCCCAGAAGCCAGACTGACTACACAGGCCAGCATCTGCACTTGGCTTTCTCTCCAAAGGCTATAAATAGTGCAATTGTCAGCAGTTACACATTACCACAGCTCTTCCCAAGTACACACATTCATTCTTATGGTGAAATCATTACAGAGAAAACATGCTGAAAACAATTCAAGAACTTACACACCTGCTCAAAAGCTTACCAGAGATCACCCCAGCTCCAGCCTCAGGATCTGGTACCTGTCAGTCCTTCAAAACCCACAACTGGGTTTCCCCCAAGTTCATAACTGTCTCAGATTCAGAATCAGAACACCCATGAATAGTTCAGCCTTTTCTTTACACAGCTTGGGCCTTTAATCTTGGCTTCATGGTGTGACTTCTCACTCAGGACACCCAAAACCGCAAGCCACTGTGTTACCACTCTGCCTTAGCAGGAGTGAGCTTCGCTGCTAAACTATGTGTCAATCCCATGACACACCCACCTGTTTGCCTTGCCAGCAAACTCCTCAGCACTCAGCCAGTCCACACCTTGCCTGACAGGTAATAATCAGCGAACCCGAGTTCCCCAGAGACGTCTCCCAGCATTGCCCAGTCCCTCTCGCTGGACACACACAGAAGTTATCAAGTTTTCTGCCTCCAAAGGGACAGCGTATGCACCAGCCTGTTAGGTTAGCTGAGGACTCTCCCTCTACCATTAACACACAGCATCAAGATGGGTTTTATAATAAAACAAACAAAGAACGAGACTTAAGTGATACTAAGCACGAATGAAAGACCGGTATGGTTACAAATAAAACATAACACCCTTTCTAGTGACAAACTTCATTTAAGCACATTACAATCTTTGCCTAAGCAGTTTTCTTATGTTTTAATCAGTTTTATGTCAAATTACCAGCGTATCTTGCCTTTCAGGTCAAGAGGGTCCAGCTTTCATAAGCTCAAAGGGTCCTATGCCCTATCATCCCCTCAGTGATGGGTCCCTAAAATGTCTCTTTGCCTGCTCCCGCCATATTACCCAAAGTCTGTTGTCCCTGTTTCAAGAGCCAGGAAGTTTTCCTGGGTGCAGATTCTTCCCTACTCCTCTAGCTTGATGGCTTTGTTCAACTTACATGGAAATGTCTTTCTATTGTCCTCTGCCTGTAACCAAGCAGGTCAGACAGGTCCATACACATTCCTTTGTCTAGGGCAGGCTGGGGTCATGCACTGCCTCCCAAATACATATTTCCAGCACACATCTATAAACTTTTTATAGACAGTCTGGACATACACCCTGCAATGCTTTTTTCCTTTGAGAGAGACATTGTGACAATAACTTTTTGGAGCAATGAGTGTGTCAGGCCTGATGTCAGTTAAAGTATGGGGGAGCCTTCTGCCAGTTGGCACTAAGGCATTCCGGAGGGTGTGTGTGTGTGTGTGTCACACATGTAACAAGTGATTCATAGACAATTATCTTCTCCTCAGGGCATAGTTTCAGAAGGCTGGGGGTTGTTTGTATAACTGGAGGTTTGGAATTTCATTCACCTCTCCCCAGGTATTCCACAGGAAATTCACTTCACACATATTGTCCCAACAGTCCGGGCTTGTCTGTCACATTTTCAATATAGTCTTTTGAGTCCCTACAGCTTCACAACCTCCCACCCGGACAATCAATCCCGGCTGGCCCATGATAATACATACAACTATTCATTTAATACAGTGGATCCCAAAGATCCTTTAACTCAATTCACTAAGGGCTCTCAAAGCTAGAGCAGAAAAGTCTGTCACAACATGCTTAACAATGTAGTTTTGGAATTTAAAGCAGTTCATGTTTGCAATTATCCTCCACAAGCTTTTCTAGGCTGGTATTTCCTTGCCTGGAGGAAGGAGGGATGGCAGCTACTTGTTTTTAACAGAAAAATTTGTTAATGAGATATTGAACTTACGTGTGCACTGCTCTACAGTGACTGTAGGAAAAGTACTATCCGGACTAGAGTCCAATTATGCTCTGGGAGGCCTTATACAGTTAGACACAGAGTTGTGGTTAAGGGGTTATACTGGGCTTTCAAATGCCATCCAGAAAGGAAGATTTCCTGTCCATGATCTCAGCTTTACACAAGAAAATAGATTTGTTTATTTTTGAAAACTAGGCCAGGTCGGTGAAATTTGCATTGGTAGCTACCATAGGAGACAAATTAGCTTGTGTAATATGAATGACTGTGGGGGATAAAGGATGGCAATTAAGTGCCTAGGTTATAGGAATTTGCTCAGGCAATTCCTGTTGGAAGCTTGTTAGCATCTTCCTTTGGTTTCTCTGGACACATAACTAGACCTCTCAAAAAAAATTGCTTAATGGAAAATGAGGCACTTTGCAGAGCCCAGCAGATTGGAATTACAAAAGGGAAGGAGCATGTTCCACATTTGAAAATAAAGTTTTAATAATAAATGTGCATTGCTGCCCTTAGTGGCTCTGGCAGCCAGTTGGATTCGAGAAGATCATTCCTATATTATATTTAAACATGTCCAGCTGTTACATATTACATTACTTGTAGAGTTGTTAACCCCATATGGAAGCAGGCTGAAAACCGGTTCACATTCTCATGCACTGGGATTGCACGCGGCCCTACCATTATCTCAGATGGTATGTTTACAAAATGGCCACACCCAGCAGAAGACTCAGAAACGTCAATGATGGTTAAAAGGTTAACGGAGCTCTCCCATTGACACTAGCTGAGGATCTGGCCTTTTCATTTTAAAAACATGTCCGTCATGCCCCAGTTTTCCAGATTTATCAGTTCCCAGGAAGGAATGCTGAATACAGAGAGCCACATGCCAACAAAGGGCTTGGTTCCCTCTTTCAGCCACGCAAGTCAAATCAGGCGCTTCTTCCATTCTTTTCCTGTTCCCAATCCCAGCCGCCTCCCTGACTCCCAATGTGCCTTCCCTTTCTTTGCAGGAAGCAGTCAGTGAGCAGAGGTAGGGGGCCAGGGAGGGAGCTGCAGTGGATAGGAAAGGGGTCTTGAGAGGTGCAGACCCACAATGGGTGGGCATGAGGAGAGGACAGGCTTCTTTATAAAGAATTCTCTTTCCTGCATAAAGCTTTCAAAGCCCAACAGCGGTGCTATCGCAGAGACCCCTTCCTTCTTGCTGGTCTCCCTGATTCCTTGGGAGTCCCCAGCTGTTCCCTCCACCCTAGGGAGGGAGAAGGTCTTCCTGTCAGAAGAGCAGCAGAGAAAAACAGCAGTGGGAAGAGTTGGGGGGTGGGTATCTCTTGGGGAGCCAGAGGCTGAAGGAGGGAGCAGCTGGAGGCTGAAGGCTATTTTAACTATTCAGCTCCTCTTTGCAGTTTGTAACATGATGTGCCGGCTGTTTGTCACATCCTCTTTCTTCATTTCTATTTCATAGTTTATTCGTGTGGGCAACAAGGCCTTCTGACCTTGGGAAATTCCAGGTTGGTGGCGGAGCAGACAGGCTGGAATTGGTGTAATCCATTTCTAGAGGATAGTGCTGCTGCCCACGGTAAATGGGCTGATCCGTGCCCTCGTGGTGTGAGCTCTGCTGGCCCCTGGGAGAGCCAGGTTTGAGTTCTAATTGCAGCCCTTTGCTCCCAGAGGGTTAGATTGGGAGCCCCTAGCACCTACTTAAACAAATAGTCCCATTGCCCTCAACATGGCAGCGGGACAGAGGCAGCCCAAGCCGGTCAGCTCGCACCTGGCCTCGCTAAAGCCCTTCCGCTAGCTGGGAGTCGCCCTTACTGGTTCCAAAGGGACTTTAATTTTAGCCAGAAGGATGAGATCCTGCAGTGGAAAAATGAAGGCAACCTCAGGGGGATCCTCAGGGCAGCTGTAGAGAAGTAGCAAGGGGGGCAAAGGGGAAAGAATTATTATACATAGCTCAAAACTGGAGGCCTTGCAAACAGCCCACAAGGTCAGAGGAAGAATCTCATGAAAGCGAAGCGCCACGAATACACCTTAGGTGTGTCTCTCAAATCCTGCAGAAGCGAGAATCAGAGCCTGGGTCAACTGACTCGGGCTCATGCTACGAGGCTAAAAATAGCAGCGTAGGCGTCCTGGCTTGGGCTGGAGCAAGGAGACCCAGAGGGGGGAAGGATCTCAGAGCCCGGGCTCCAGCCTGAGCAGGAACATCCCCACTGCTATTTTTGGCCCCCTAGCGCAAGCCCTGGGAGCCCCAGTCAGTTGAGCCCAGGCTCTGAGACTTGCTGCGGCAGGTCTTCTTTTGCAGTGTAAACGTACTCCTCCCCCAAAGGGGACGTGGTGTGCAATGTCTGTGCAAGGCTAAGAAAGAGTTGTTAAAATAAATCAGTGCATCAGAGAGTTGCAATAAAGAGAAGGAACCTCCCCTCCCCCCATGAGTTCTGAAGTGCATCTTTTATGGTTACTGAGACTCCTCAGCGGGAGAGTGAAATGAAGCCTGTAGCTCCGCAGGTGTCCAGGCCGCACGTTGCTGTTTATGGTCTGTCCTAACAGTGTGCTGCCACCATGCCAGAGGAGAGCTGACCGTGTGAAAACACAGCTTGAATCCACACGCCACAAACACGCCGAGCAAACAAAACCAGTCAATAAAAGCAGCCGGACTTTCCTTGGATTAAACTGCTTGTTTCTCTTGCAGAGTGTCCCTATCATAAACCCCTCGGGTTTGAGTCAGGAGCGCTTCCTTCCGACCAGATAAGCTGCTCCAATTCCGAGCAGTACACTGGCTGGTATACTTCATGGACTGCAAACAAGGCCCGACTTAATGGCCAGGGTTTTGGGTAAGCCTAACCTCCCTGCAAGTGCATCACAATGATGAGTGTTGTGCAGCCATTCAACTGAGCAGGATGCAGAGTTGTAGGGTCTTGATACTAATGTAACAAAGCAAAAAAAAGGGGGAAATGAAGTAAAGCGGGAGGAACAAACTGTGCCTTAAATATTCAGTGGCATTTCCAGCCGCTTACACCAGGGCTGAATCTGGTTCAGAGAATGTTGTATCCCCAAGTCTATTCCTAGTTAATTTTCCAATAAAAAAACTGGAGTCTTAGGACCAGACTATGGTACCACTGAAGTCACTGGAGTTCTGCCACGGACCAAAATAGTTGGGCTAAGATTTTCAAATATGACCAGTGATTGGGCTCCTCAGTTTCTGGCTGCCTATCCTGAGACACCTTATTTTCAGAAAGTGCTGAGCACCTGCCCACGTTCAGTTGGGCGTTTAAACGTGGAGGTACCACAGATCACTAGTCACTTTTAAAAATTCTTGTCCTTGACCCTTATCGGATCAGTTCCTTTGCATTCCTTCCTTTTCTGACTGATTCCCCCGGGACTAACACCTGTACTGCTTTCTTTGATTTGCCTGTTTCTGACAGGTGTGCATGGCTCTCCAAATTTCAAGACAATGGGCAGTGGCTGCAGATTGACATGAAAGAAGTCAAAGTTATCTCAGGGCTACTCACACAGGGGCGCTGTGATGCGGATGAGTGGATGACAAAATACAGCGTGCAGTACAGGACTGATGAGAATCTGAATTGGATTTACTACAAGGACCAGACAGGAAACAACCGGGTCAGTAGGAGCAGCATTTTGGTGAAAACGGTTTTAAGCTAAATGCAGATTTTGGCTCACAATGGGTGATATCCTATGCAGAACACCAGCACAAACCCTTTGTGCCATTAAATCAAATTAAGTTATGAGAGAGAATATGGGCCAGGCTTTCTTGCACCTGCGCTCTGCTCAAAGCAGGAAGGAAGGGTGTCAGCTAGTAGGTTGCATTCCTTGATCCCAGCGGCTGTTTTGTAACACCCCAGATCTCAGCAATACTAAAAGAAGCTGCCAGGAAGCTCTAAGATATGTCTCTGGTGTGACATATCTGAATGAACCCCCACCCGTGGAGGATTTAGCGTAGCAGAGCTCTGCCTCACCACATCTGGATATGTCCTTTCCCAACCCATCTACCAGCCTACCATAGGGGTGGGCAGCTAGCGCAGGACCCAGATCTGTCACATCTATGCCAGCAGGGAGTTCTCCTCCTACAGTGGAATTCTCTGCTGGCCTTATGCAGCCATTTCCTTTGCACTGCTATGGAGAATCCAGCCTGAGAAATCCAACTCATCTATTGCCGGGTAAGGAAAGACTGGGATTATGCTGACTCTTGTCGTGAGCTCTACAAATTTGACCCCGAACCAATTTCTGTTTAGCAAAGCCTTAGCTATAAATATGCAAACTGACCCAATATAAATAAAGAGGCATAAGAAAACACAGAGGAACACCCAAAACAGAGTAAAAAGAAGGGAAACATAAAGGCATGTATCCCTCAAGGGCAGGA
The DNA here is from genome assembly GCF_002925995.2 of Terrapene triunguis. Classification (NCBI taxonomy): domain Eukaryota; kingdom Metazoa; phylum Chordata; order Testudines; family Emydidae; genus Terrapene; species Terrapene triunguis. Next base: position 18,472,605 of record NW_020664374.1, on the reverse strand, counting down.
ACCCCTTGCAGCAGATCTTACTTTAATTACAACAAAAGGAAACCACACAGTGATCCCTTACTACTGGATTGAGAGAGACTACCAGTTCCCTGGGTATTCCCTGTTTTAAGTGCAGAGACTAGTTTGCAAACCGGTAGAATCTTTGGCACCGTAAGGAACTTTTCAAGCATAGCCACAGTCTCTTTTCGAAATCCGACAGCAACGTTATACTCTTAGAGACGACGTATATCATTTAGTAATACTTTGTCAGCGTTAGATAAGGGCAATACCGTTAGATGAAAGCTGGTGGATTGCAAGTGACTGCACTACAGCGAATAATATTTGAGAGTTTTTGTCAGAGTGACTCCCATAATATAATCATAGTCAGACATAACAGCAGCTAGGGATCGAAAAGAGTCTGAATGGGTCTTATGTGAACCAGGTGTACACAGGATGAGCTCTCTGTAGGGAGTGAAGATCAGGAATTTCACAGAAGCCTGAGGTTATGCTTTCACCATTAACATTTTGGGATTTGTGACGAAAGCTAGTGCAATCTGGTACAATTATAGAAGGCCAAACAGTTTTCTTTTAACGGCAGTACTGGATTCCAAAATTAAGTACAGCAGGACAGGGAAGCCGGCACAATCTTCGAAAGGTGTTGCCCCGCTGTGTTAACCCTGATGCCAGTTGGGCCCCCGAGCACACGGAAGCTAACCTCATTCCCTGTTCAGCTTGCTGCTAGCAGGGGAACGTGTAGAGTGCTGCACAGATCAGCGCTCATTCAAAACATTGCCTTTGAGAAAAAAGTGGAGCTCAGACTTGTCATTGTTTAAATACACAATCAGTGACACCACTTACCGGAGCTGGCAGTTTGACAAAGCCAGGCCAAATTGCAAAGGGGAACCTGCCCAGTGCGCTGCAGTAGCAGGGCAACAAAGCACAGAATGTGACCTACACCCCCAGTCTGAAGAGGAGATGTCTCACACTCAGGGCCGGCTCTAACTTTTTGGCCACCCCAAGCAAAAAAAAAAAAA
>NW_020664374.1:18358281-18471192 GCF_002925995.2 Terrapene triunguis | reverse complement strand
GGCCTGCATGAAAACTTCTAAGCTTAACTACCAGCTTAGATCTGGTCCGCTGCCACCACTCTCGATGCTAATTCCCTTCCCTGGGTAGCCTTGAGAGACTCTTCACCAATTCCCTGGTGAATACAGATCCAAACCCCTTGGATCTTAAAACAAGGAGAAATTAACCATTCCCCCCTCCTCTCTCCCACCAACTCCTGGTGGATCAAGATCCAACCCCCTTGGATCTAAAAACAAGGAAAATCAATTAGGTTCTTAAAAAGAAGGCTTTTAATTAAAGAAAAAGGTAAAAATCATCTCTGTAAAATCAGGATGGAAAATAACTTTACAGGGTAATCAAACTTAAAGAGCCCAGAGGAATCCCCTCTAGCCTTAGGTCAAAGTTACAGCAAACAGAGGTAAACACCCTAGCAAAAGGTACATTTACAAGTTGAGAAAACAAAGATAAAACTAACACACCTTGCCTGGCTGTACTTACAAGTTTGAAATATGAGAGACTTGTCCAGAAAGATTTGGAGAGCCTGGATTGATGTCTGGTCCCTCTTAGTCCCAAGAGCGAACTCTCCCCAAAAACAAAGAGCACAAACAAAAGCCTTTCCCCCCACCAAGATTTGAAAGTATCTTGTCCCCTTATTGGTCCTTTGGGTCAGGTGTCAGCCAGGTTACCTGAACTTCTTAACCCTTTACAGGTAAAAGGATTTTGGAGTCTCTGGACAGGAGGGATTTTATAGTATTGTACACAGGAGGGCTGTTACCCTTCCCTTCATAGTTATGACACTGGTGTGCGTGAAAATGGATTGTCACACGAGCTGGGGAAGAGGGAGATCTAGCCCTTAGCCCACTCTGCTCTGTGCTAACCTGCCTTTTTGTCTCTCTTGGTGTTGTGTAGGTTTTCTATGGAAACTCAGACAGATCATCCATTGTCCAGAATCTCCTGCGCCCTCCGATTGTTTCCCGCTACATCCGATTAATACCTCTAGGCTGGCATGTGCGCATTGCCATCAGGATGGAGCTGCTGGAGTGCATGAGTAAATGTGCTTAAAGTCCAATCATGCGTGGCTTTCAAAGGGGTGCGAGGAGAGTCCCTAGCAAAATGTAGAAAGACAATAAACACAATGACAAGGGTAGCAAAGATGGGCTCGATTCTGCCATAACAACTCACAGCCTGCACAATGGGGCTGCCCAAGGATGGAAGTCAGAGCAGAATCTGGCCCCAGTTAGTTTTGTTGAACTAACAGGAGCTGAGCTGTGTGGAGATCCCTGGTTTTGTGTCTTGAAATTGTCACAATGAAAACAGAGGTTTGGGGCAATTTCATCTGCTCTCAGCAAAGCAGGAAAATGTTGAACTTGCTGCCCTCGTTCCAGAGGCCAGAAGAAAACATTTACCAAAAAATCTCCCACTCAAGACCAATATTTTTTCACAAGGGCTGCAGTGTGTCCTCGCTTTCCACTGATGCCAATAGGACTTGCATATAGAAACTAAAGTCCAGCAAAGACTTAATTAGATTTTTAAAGAACCTTTGCATATGGTTTCACACAGCTCCAGTTTCTGATTATGTTATAGTGTAGTTGCTAATCTCCTCTTGCGTAACATTAAAAGAAATTCTACTCTATGTTTACTAAAAACGTGTTAAAGGTTTCAAGTGTATTCAGTAAGAGTTTAGAGGCTTGCTTAAAATTATGTTTGGTGAACTGTAAATGTGATTTGGACATCTAGGCGTTTATGAGTAAATAATGAAACCAAACTCTTTATTATATAAGTGTATTGCTCCCACAAATATACAATGTAAATGCTCATCCTGTAAATTAAAGGGCTTTCTGGAATTGAAATGGATTTTAACAGCACATAAAATAATAAAGCCAAAGCTATTATAGACGTGTATTGATTTTTGAGGGAGAAACATTAGCAAAATGAGGAAAACTAACTATACCATTTGTATCAGGCTGGTGATTTGCTGTTTCTCAGCCTAGATGGATGGCTTCTTCACTTGATGCCTATTCTTAACTTATCATACAGGACTTGCTGGAGTAGATCAGCCTATAATTCCTTCAGGTCCAGGATCTTGCCTCTACCAATGGACAACCAGTGATGCTGTACATGGTGTGGGTGAGCGGCACAGGGAGAAGGAATTCTTTCTAGATTCCTGTCACGATCAGATTATGTGAGACTTGAACCCACCAGCACATCACTCAAAATGTTGTTCTAGACTTAACAAATAAAGCAAATGCTTTTCATATTAAATCTTTGGGTGAACAGCACTATATACATGCAAAGGACTTAGAGTACTTTTACAGGCATTAAACAAATTTCACACTATACCTGTGACGTAGGTAAGTATTTTTAGACTCATTATACACGGACTTGCTTGTGCTCACACAGCAAGCTAGGGCAGCACTGGCAGCCGGACTTAGGCCTATACACTCCATGAAGTTGCACAAGGTCTTGTTCCACATGCAGCATCAGACTAAGCAACCAATTCCACCTCCACAGCCTGTTGGATTCTGGTGCTACTGGGTTATGCAGATATTAACTATAGATGGTGATGCTTTGTTTCTAGTGTAATGCACTGGTGTGTGGGTGGACAAATAGGGGACTTTGTAACACACTCATCAGTGGGTTACACTAATACCTGGCTTCCCAGTCCCTCAGGGAGAGTCACCAGAGGCCACTGAGCCTCCTGAACAAGTGTATGTTTTAGGTCAGCCAGAAGGAGTAGTACATGTGGTTGTTGGGGAGGCAGAGAATGTGAAGAAAGTGGGAGGGGACCCGTAATATTAATATACTTTATACAGGGCCAAGCAAACCTAGGGCTGAACTAGAACTCTACTGCGCTAAACACACTCCCCTTTTCAAGATGAATTTTACCTACCATCACCAAGCCCACTTCTATCGGGTCACTCACAGTTCTCTGTAGTTCTTATGAATTGAAAGAACTCTCTTGTCCACCAGCATCACCTGCTCCCCATCATTCCCTCCTGCAGATCAGTAACAAGTGTGTTCAGTAAGTGGCAACCCAACTAGTAACCTCTCACCAATGGTGGGGTGCAACCATTCACTCCAATTGTTTCCAATTCATTTTAATACAACCTTGCATTACCCATGTCAGGTCAGGACACCCAAACCCTCCACCTGAAGGTAAACCTGTGATAGCAACTGGGGCTCTGCAGCTTAGCATTTCTGAAAGAGTTACCCTGTACCAAAGTGCACCAAAAGCTTCCTACTTCATCACTGCATTTTGACCTGTTATTAAGACTGGTAAAGAAACACAACTGAAATTGTTCATCAGTCCTGGAGAAGCCTCTGCAGTATTACACATTGGACGGGCCCCCTCATCAAAGCCTGGGTGTTTGGTTTGTTTAAAAAAAATCCCTCTCTCTATTCTTGGCATGCTACTTACTCCCGTTGGAACCAATTGCAATGCTCTCTGCCTCCTCTTGCTACGGGCTCAATCCTGCCTCCTCGAATGCAGCCACACATCATGCTGTATGTTCTCATGGTATCATGCAACTCTTTTGTGGGTTTCTCGAGTAGTTGACTGCAGAAATGTCAGTCAGCAGTGAAGGACCAATTTGCAGGAGAGCAGGTTTGTACCCAGAACACTTACATGGATCCACCAGTGGGAATTTCCTTAATGTAGACAGGGCCTTAGATTACTATGGTGATTGTAATCATTACCCAACCAGCTTCATGTCTAAGGTGGGATTATGACAGCTACTTAAGGGCTAATAGTTTTTACAGTTTCTACATCAGTCTCAAAGGATTGAAGGGAAATTGAACACAAATGGGGAAGAAAGAGAAAGAACAGCAGCAAAGGCCAGGCTGACAACTCACCAGTGATGACAGCTTTACAAGTCTGCATCTATTCAGGATATTAATACTTAATGGGGGGGGGGGGGGGGGGGGGGGGGAGAGTGAGATGTGACAAAAATGTGGAACACACCTTTTGCTGCAGGTAATTCATCACATTTTATTCATTCATGGTGGCAGATGGGGTGTGGTTCATGATTCATTTGAGCCCCCTGATAATAAATCAGAAATTTAAGAAATTTCTGCTCCTCTGGCAGGTTTACAGACTTCTGCTCTTTTGCAACAATAGGCTAATGGCTGCAGTGCTACAGGAAACACCTTTCATCATCTGCTTGGGGTGTTTCCTATAACGTTTTCTTTGGTCTCTTGCCTCCCAAGTACAACTTCCTTTAAAAAAAAAAGTTTCCCCAACATATGGAGAAATTCCATTCTTTAGCAGCAGGTTAGAAAGTCTTGTTTCGTCATCTTTTGGGTTAAGGAGGCAGGGCCGGCTCCAGGGTTTTTGCCGCCCCAAGAAGCAAAAAGAAGAGAAAAAAAAAAAAGCCGTGATCGCGATCTGCGCCACTTCGGGGCAGCAGCTCTACTGCCACCGCTTCAGTCTTCGGCGTCAATTTGCCGGCTGGTCCTTCGCTCCGAGAGGGAGTGAGGGACCCGCTGCCGAATTGCCGCCGAAGAGCCGGACGTGCTGCCCCTCTCTGTTGGCCACCCCAAGCACCTGCTTGCTGCACTGGTGCCTGGAGCCGGCCTTGTAAGGAGGTTTCTAACATACCACACTAACTGCACGGAGACAGTCCTTCCCAGAACTCTCCCTGAAGCCAAAGGTAATTCTACATGCATAACACTGGTTTCTGGGGCAATGAAATGCCACTGGATACAATGAAAATAAAATAAAATAAAATGTTGATGGGGTTTCCCTGTTTGAAATAACCATAGCCCACCTATAAAACAGAGTTAGCAGATTACACCTTCATTTTATGATTATGTTGAAATGTCTTATTCCTCTTACTGTTGTTAGCTACTACTCCCCAACTGTCCTTTCCCATGTCCACAGCAAACATGTCCTCCTCAGCATCTGATCTCCACCCCTCCTAATCTCAGACCTCTCCCTTCCTCTGTTCCTCTTGCATCTCAGGAAAGCTTGGCTCTCTTTTCCCCAAAAAGTGTAATTCCTTTTTAATTTAAATTCTAGTCAATCTCCATGGGTCACTAAGGAGACTGAGTGGGATGGGGAGCAGAAGTTGGGGCAGCAGTTTTTGTTGTGGGCATGTGAATAGGGAGTGCTAAGGAAAATAGCCAATCGGCATGGGGGAATTCATAGTGACTAATGAGCAAGATGTATATAACCTCTTAACAGGAGAGACAGAAATATATACACTCTGAGCGGCTAATAATGGCCTTCAGGCAGAGTACAGTGCTTTGTATGCTGTTTGGTTACTGAGAAAAAACTGGAGTTATTATACAAGTCACACACCGTTAGCAAGTGAAGGAAGCACCATAATGTGAAATAAATTCTCGGTTATTGGTAAATAAATGAACCCTGCTCTTAGCAGATTAGATCATTTTAGTCATTAGCACCTAATAAATAGCACATCCACATTTAATTGATTCTTGCTCTACTATATAATAAAATGAAAGCTGTGCAGAGTTACTGTCTGGATAGGGAGTCCCTATGTTAAATCTCTTCTCAAAACACAACTATGGAGATCATTATTCCCTTCCCTTCATATAAAATGATAAATAAAGTAGAATGAATAGGCACATGCTAAATTTCCCAGCTGCACCTCATCCTTTGCCAACATATTTTCTCTTTAGCTTGGACATTTTATGGGCCTGGAAACAGGTTTGTTTATTTAAATGTAAATAATAGCACCACAATTATTACTAGAGGAGGAAACTGTTCTGGTCCCACCTCTGCTGCTGACTTGCTGCATAACCTTGAGGAAGTCACTTAATCCCTGAGGTTCATCTGTAAAATAGGGATAATTAAGGCTAATTAAGGATTTTGCCATGGATATTTTTAGTAAAATTCAGGGACAGGTCATGGGCAATAAAGAAAAATTCACGGAAGCCGTGACCTGTCCGTGACTTTTACTAAAAATATCTATGACAAAATGGGAAGCCCTGGGCAGCTCTGTAGGGATGGGCTCGGAGCGCTGGGGGCCCACACCACCCATGAGGGCTCCGAGTTTCAGGGTCCCCCACTCCACCACAGCTTAGAGCTACGGGGATCACCCTGCTGCCCGCAGGGATCCCCCTGCAGCTCCCAGCCACCGTGGGCTGAAGTCACAGAGGTCTTTGGAAGTCACAGATTCTGTGACTTCCACTATCTCTGTGACAAAATCGTAGCCTTAAGGATAATACCTCACCAGGTGTTGAGAGGCCTAATTAATTAAGTGGTCAGAAAGTACTTTGAGAACTGCACTTTTGTTGCTCCAACTCAACATGAGTGCAAAGCATTAAAGTAAGAGTGTGACTGATAATGTGATGAAAGCACAGTAAAATGAGCCAAAATACAATTATGAAAATCCAAAGCTATTCCTAATACAGCCTTTTATTAGCACATCAATGTCATTCTTACTCACTGACACAAGTGCCTCCAGGCACAATCAAACCGAATGGCGGCAGGAAAGACTGGGAGAAAGGGAGTGAGGTAGTGCTGAAAAAGGAATTTGCTGGGAGTGGAAATTCAGCTGGTAAGCATTGGTGACAACTTTTAAAACCCTGTCAATCATAATGACTTTGAAATAGAAGCAATGAGAGCATGACCTTGAAACGGCTTGCAATTTAATTAGATCAATTTTTAGCCTGGGGGGACTATAAAGTGACAAGTAAGGTCATTGTGCTGAGTGGTCAAACCAGCCCGGACGTTGAGTTGCCAACTGTAAATTAGGCAATAAACATCTGCCTGAGGCCTTCCTATCGAACTGCTGTACACCACTTATCTGAGCCAATGACCCTTCCCTCCTAATGGGTACAGGATGGAATTTTCCTTTCTGGCTGTGGGAGAGGATTGAGACCACTTCACTCTCTGTCTTACCTGCTGGGAGGGAGACATCACCTCCTTACCTAGCTCCCAGGGAAGAGGGAGAGCCTATATTTCCAATCTCTTCAACGAGAGTTGGCTCCACTCTTTCCAAGTCCTTTATGGTTGCCAGGAGGACACGCACATAGACTCATAGACTTAAAGGTCAGAAGGGACCATTATGGTCATCTAGTCTGACCTCCCACATGATGCAGGCCACAAAAGCTGACCCACCCACTTTCCCTTAACTCAGCTGTTGAAGTCTCCAGATCGTGATTTAAAGACTTCAAGTCGCAGAGAATCCTCCGGCTTGCGACCCCTGCCCAATGCTGCGGAGGAAGGCGAAAAACCTCCAGGGCCTCTGCCAATCTACCCTGGGGGAAAATTCCTTCCCGACCCCAAATATGGCGATCAGTAGAACCCCGAGCATACAGGCAAGATTCTCTAGCCAGACCCACATTTTACCAGTGATGGCACTTTATTACCTAATTGACTAAAATCACGTTATCCCATTAAACCATTTCCTCCATAAACTTATCTAGCCTAATCTTGAAGCCAGAGAGGTCTTTCGCCCCCACCGTTTCCCTCGGAAGGCTGTTCCAGAATTTCACCCCTCTGACGGTTAGAAACCTTCGTCTAATTTCAAGCCTAAACTTCCCCACGGCCAGTTTATATCCATTCGTTCTCGTGTCCACATTAGTACTGAGCTGAAATAATTCCTCTCCCTCCCTGGTATTTATCCCTTTGATGTATTTAAAGAGAGCAATCATATCCCCCCTCAGCCTTCTTTTGGTTAGGCTAAACAAACCGAGCTCCTCGAGTCTCCTTTCATAGGAAAGGTTTTCCATTCCTCGGATCATCCTAGTGGCCCTTCTCTGTACCTGTTCCAGTTTGAATTCATCCTTTTTAAACATAGGAGACCAGAACTGCACACAGTACTCCAAATGAGGTTTCATCAGCACCTTGTATAACGGAAGGAGCACCTCCTTGCCCCTACTAGAAATACCTCGCCTAATACATCCCAAGATCGCATTAGCTTTTTTAACAGCCGCGTCACATTGCCGGCTCATAGTCATCCTGCGATCAACCAGGACTCCGAGGTCCTTCTCCTCCTTGTCACTTCTAACCGATGCGTCCCCAGCTTGTAACTAAAATTCTTGTTAGTCATCCCTAAATGCATCACCTTACACTTCTCACTATTAAATCTCATCCTATTATTATTACTCCAATTTACAAGGTCATCTAAGTCTCCCTGCAGAATATCCCGATCCTTCTCCGAATTAGCAATACCTCCCAACTTTGTGTCATCCGCAAACTTTATCAGCCCACTCCTACATTCGGTTCCGAGGTCAGTAATAAATAGATTAAATAAAATCGGACCCAAAACCGAACCTTGAGGAACCCCACTGGTGACCTCCCTCCAACCTGACAGTTCCCCTTTCAGTACTACCCGCTGCAGTCTCCCCTTTAACCAGTTCTTTATCCACCTCTGGATTTTCATATCGATCCCCATCTTTTCTAGTTTAACCAATAATTCCTCCAGTTGAGCTGGAGAGAGAAGTCAGTCAGCAGAAGAAAAATAATTGAAACTAAGCAGTTCACTTATGATAAAAGGTTGTTTCTCGACTCTGTAGGGGATATAGGCAAAGGAAATGAGCAGATAAAACAGCTGAACACCAAGAACATTGGGGTCATCACTGTGAGGTCGATAAATGAGGAACACAACAAGGAAAGGTTGTAAGAATAAAGCTGAACTAGAGGAAATAGAAATTTCAAATAGATTTCTGGCCACCAGCAATTATGTGGGAGTTCTGGATGTTGGGCCTGTGGTACTGGATGAGATGAAAGCTACCAAAACAGTGGTTTGCCTGCTTAAAAAGTGAACCAAGCCTAGTTAAATGAAGACATCAGCCAGTTTGGTGGTTTGTTACCATGGCAGCAGCACTTACCCTCAATACTGCCCCCAAATGGTAACTCACTCCAGCCCATCAGAATGTGACAGCATTGCAGAAGCAGCACACTTCACTTCCTGGAGGTCACAGAATGAGGCGGAGGGCTGAGAGAAAAGGTCTCCATTCCTCCATACAGCTGCATCTGACCATCCTTTGTGAGAATGATGGCACAGGGTCTTTGGCAATGGCAGAGGAGGGAGAGGCTCAGAGGGCTCAGACAACTCTCCCCAAAGTAGATGGAAACCAAAATTCTTTAAATTTACTGAGCATCAACAGCCTGCTCAGTGCTGGACTAATAAAGAGGATACTAACCTAGCCACAAGTAGCTAACAAGTTACTGTAGACCATGTGGTGACTGAATCCATGATCTAAGGAATCTTGCAGAGTTCATTGTGCCTTCGTGGAAGATGCATATTGCAAGGAAGGATTTAATATCCTAAAGAGTGATTTGGTATGTATATAAGGAGGCATTTAAGCATTGAGGGCAACATGACTGTGAGGGGCTAGAAAAGGGGCACATGAGGGAGATGTGGGAAGATATGAAGGGAAGAGAGATGGGCAAGAAACGAGCGGAGAAATATAGGCAGGAAAGTAAGGCCTTTCAGGAAAGGGCAAACAGCTTGAAAGCAGGAAGAAGCCAATGAAGCAATACGAAGAGGTGAATGATATGGCCAGAGGCATGGAAGAGGATGGGATGGGCAAAACTAAGCACGAAGAGGACAGGCAAAAGGTAAGACAATCTGGAAAGAGAGACACTACTGTGATATTCTGGTTTTCATGCTATCAATGTAATGCACCTGTGGCATGTCAGAAAATTAACCTGGGTTAAAAATTGATCTGGAGTATGAAGGCTCATGGGCCAGATGTAAGTATTTAGGTGCCTAAAGATGCAGATAGACACCTAGTGGGATTTTCAAAAGCATCTAGCCCCCTAATTCCCATTAATTCCAATGGAAATTAGACACCTAGACACTTCTGAAAATCCCACTAAGTACCTATCTGCATCTTTAGACACCTAAACACCTCAAAAATCTGGCCCCCATACGCCCACCTGGAATGTGATGCAAGGTTCACATCCCAAATGCACAGAAATTGCAGAGATGATTTTGATGAGGAACCATGGAGAGCTAAACCACTTAAATGGATGCCATTGGTTTCTCAGGGTCAGGGAATGTGGAGACCCCAACAAGCCATCCAGCCTTTAACCCTCTTCCCCCAGCTTAGCATGCATTCCTCAGCTTGGTACATTCATGGCAGAGTTCTTCTTCTGTGGCTTCTGAGCAGGTCTCCTTCAAGATGGAGCACCTTTTGGCCTTTTTTGGTAACAGCTGGTGAGCGGACAACAAATGGAGACAATATGCCTGGGGTGGATATGCTTCAAGGGGCAAAGCCCCAGAAATTTTGGCCTCTTAAGGGAGGAGGAGGAAAAGGGAAAGATTTTGCTTTCCCTGGCGCAAAATAAGGTATACAAGCTGGGGTATTAATGGATAAGGCATGGCCCAAACAGAATCGTACTTCAGCACCCATCAGAGAAAACTCTGGCACAAAGGTGGAAGGAGTGTGTTCAAGCTCCGAACACCGAGGCCAAGAATTTTCAGGGGGACTGGTGCAAGCCAAACATCTCAAACTGGGAAGAGGTCAAGATCCAGCAACAAATGTGTCTACTGAGGCACATTTCTAAATTCCGATCCAACTCTGATCATCTGGATTCACATGTCCAGCATGTAGCAACACAATGAAAGGTTAGAGACAAGCTGATATGTCAAAGGAAACTCCATACTTGTGGTGTGAAATGCTTTCTGAGTAACATTAGCCATGAGAACCTCAATTTTCTAGTGCAAAACCTGCATTTTATTAAAGACATAGTTTGGAAGGCCCAGTCAAAAATACATTGTGCTCAGTAAAAATTAACCATTTCCATGCTGATAATTAAGGTTACCACAGGATATTTTTTCTCTTTTATAATATTTACAGCAACAATAGAAATTGTACAGAAGTTAAGAATGGAATACATGCCCCAAAATAATTGATACAGTGTACCAACGACATGATACAAAGAGTTTTATATAAACACTTTACACATGGTTTATTAATTTGTGTGAAGTCTTCTTTACATATCCAACACATTTTAAAATCAGTTTGTATTCAAGGATTAAAAAGGTTAACACAACATCACACCCCTTCCACAACAGAAAGCATGGTAGATTTAAAAGTTTGTGCGTTTTAGAATTTCTAATAGCTGCTAATGAAAGTGGGTAATTCTTTACCAATAAATTTGGAAGTTTGGAAAAACTACCTCCACAATCTCATACTTTTGGCATAGCCCTTTCTGCCAGGTGGTGAAAAATATTATCATCAAGTTCTCCAAGCCTTGTTCTTTGGCCATCCCTCTTCCTTTGAGACCATATAATTCAGTATTTGCCAGTGGAGATCTAAGCAGTCCTGAATGGTTTTCTTAACAGATTAACCAGATTTACAAATGCTTCAATGGAGTTTCTAATAACTTTACACTTTCAGGGAGGATTTCAGTTCATGATCATTGTTCCACATAATCCAAATTTATAGGTCAGAAATTACTCCTTTTGATGAGACATATCCTTTCATATGATGCACCTAAAATAGGAGTACAAAAACACCTTGCTGGGGAGACAGCAAGCTGAGGACACAACCTATACTTTGGGCTTAGCCTTTTACTAAACCGTGATACACTCTCTGTCATCTGATTTACATCTCAAGAGCTTACACAAAGCGCTTCAGATTCAATAGATTTGCAGAAATTCATATTCTGTGCTGCAGACCGGCTTTGGCAACTGGAGATTTAATGGAATCAGTTCCTGTGAGCTGCCATATCCAGCCCTGTATGTTTATGATGCCCCCCTTCTATTGCTGAGGCTTTCCTCAGAATGGACAGAGACAAACAAGGCCATGTGAAAGCTTAGTCTGGGTGCTTTTTTTTTTTTTTTTTTACTCTTTTTTGAGGTTGATTTTTTTTATTTTTTTTTTTTTTTTTTTTTTTTTTTGTTTTTGGGGGTTCTAACTCATCACAGAGGTTGATTTTTTTTATTTTTATTTTTTTGTGGAGGGAGGGGGGGAAATGGGACAATGAGATAAGATTTCTTCCTTGGATGAAGTGAAAAATTGAACTGAAGAAAATCCTGAGCAAGTCTAAGGATAGCTGTCTCTGCGTAGAGCAGCAAACCAGGGTGGAGTAATAGATAAGGCCTCTATCTCCCTGATAATCTGCGCTAGAGCAATAGCAAAGAACAAGGCAACTTCAATATTTGAAAACTACATGGAAATAAATGGAGGGCACAAAGGGAAGACTGAAAAGCAGTGCAAAGATGACATTAGGATTCCATGAGGGTAGCTGAGCTGGCTTAGAGGTTTTTAGAAGCACATTCAGATGAAGGCCAACTGAAGCTCTGCTATTAGGCTCCTAAGAGCACATAATTCTCTTATGTTAAAGTGTAAGATGGAATACTTTATAGATCTTTTCCTGTAAAAATTACAACATTTTATAAGTCAATGGTAAACTGAGGGCCAACTAAGCAAACCCTGACCACATTCTGTAAGAGTGAGGAGGTAGATCAACTCCGAGAGAGGACAGGAAAGGTCCAGAGCTACATCCCTGATCTCTTAGCCTTTAAGCCATCAACTCCACATTCGGTCTCTTGGGCTGAGACAGCGAAAGTCATGTGCATTTGGCTATGTGTTTTGAATTACATTCTGCAGAAGGGTTGGGATAGTAACACAGTACATTGTTTTAATGGAGGGAGAGCATCCAACCGGACAACACAGAGATGGCTGCCCCTACAACTGATCTTATGCATCTTACATTTAGTCATTGTCTCCAAGAGGTCCTCTTGCTCCAACCAATTGCCTGAACACCAAGATACCCTTGATCATGACAGCAGCCATGCAGAACTAAGTGCAGGTAAACTATAACCTAAATCTATCACACTTGCACCTTATACATTCAGAAGGTGTTCAAGCAGGCCACTCAGCCAAGGGATTTTTCCATCAAGAGAATCTCTCCCCCCCCAACTTGTTCCTGTGGTTTGGGGGCTGATTGGTGAGAGAAAAACTTTGCAGTTCTCTCATAACATCTAACCCAAAAGCACTTTATGCAATGATGCTCCACGACTGGAACCAGCTTTTCCTAGAAACACCAAACTATGTATAAAAGTTTATTCAAATTGCTCCTTAAATATCCCAAAGGCTAGAAGTTAAATGGCTTTTCTCCTCATTCACTGCAAACCCCAGTTTATGAAGTGGTCAACATTATGACAGACAGACAAAGGAAGTTGCATGGGGAAAGGCACCTGTTCCTAGAATAGTATCCTGATTTGAAGGATATTTTAGAAATGGTTAAATAGGGCACTCTACCTTTCTTAACGTCTCCTGTGCCATACTCCCTTCACTGCACACACTGGGCCTATTTACATCAATTCTACAACAGCAAAGCTGAGTGGTACACAGCGTGGTCCCCTTTTTGGATGTCTGTGTCTGCCAAGAGACACTGAAGAAATTAAACAAATGTTCACAACCAACACAAATTACGCAATACATCATTATGGCTATTCAAAATATTCCTTGTGGGACTGACTGGGACTCTAATGTTTCTCATAGCTCTACTCACACACACAATTATAGTTCTTATATTAATTTGATGTATAAAAATTTAAAACTTGCCTGACTCCCAAATTGTTTTAGGATCGTGAACAACTATAACCAGAATAGGAGCCCAATTGACTTTCTGGCTGGTGGTCACCCTTGAAAGATTGTCAATTTTACTTTAGATAAACAACAACTTCATCTCCAATATTAGCTAAACTACATTGCTCCTATTAGAAGAAATGCCTAAAATACTGCAGATTATTTAAGGCAAGCGGCAAGTTTTTAAGGATGGCCACCATAGTACAGTAAACTCATACTTGTAAGGATTTGTGGGGGAAATAAAAATCTAGGCTTTATTTTGTGGCTTTTCAAACTTCCTTGATCAGATGATCTTTCATAGAGACCCAACTGGAATGCTTAATAGTGGCCAAAAAATCTCAAGCCTCTGCAATAATATCAGTCCACCTCTTTAAAGGCATAACCCACCTTTGCTCCCAGAATCCTATGTGAGAGAGGAAGGCAAAAGGTCTGTAAATTATCTGAGGATGAATCAATTTGAGGCCTGTCTTTACATTGATCTAAGAGAATGGTAGTCTGTAAACATACATTAAAATGCAGAGACATTAGAACCTATACATCCAGTTCATAACCTGGATCTGATCTGGCAGCAGAAATCAGCGTTTGAGGTTGGTCTTGAGCTCTGTGGGTTGGGAGAATTTGTAGAGGCAGCAGATTGACTTCCTGAAGCAGAGAGTGCTACCCACTGTTCTTCTCAGACCATGACCTCTACTTGCACTCAGAACAGTGATGGTGCTCCAGAGGGAACAGTGAACCTCTGAATGTGCTGGTGGAGCAGTGTCTAACAATTTCAACCAGCCTTGCACAATTCCCTTTGCCCAGAATATGTACCTTCCCCCCTGACAGGTGAGTACCATATCATTAGTTTTTTCATTATCATGGTCAAAAGGGCAAAAAAAAAAAAAAAATCTGTGTTTCTAGGTTAGCAAATTTTCATGACAGTTGTGAAAGGCTAGTTTAGGTCCACGTATAGAGTATAAATTTTAATTAAAAAGAGGTTAAAGTGCCTATTTTTCAGTTTACAAGAGCCAAACTCATAGACAAGTTTAGACAGCTTGAGTTGTATAAATGACCCTAATTAATTCCTGTGAACTTGTTTCTTTTATGTTCTCATTAGGGCCACCATCATAAGGCAAAACAAATTGGCAAAGAATGGAAACTTAAACCCTAATTTAGCTGCTTTATTCTTAGTAAATCCACTGTATATATAATATAGCAAAGTTAGACTTAGAGACCAATAGTCTCAGTGAAAAGCAAAGCTCACACTTGAAAAATCGTTTGCTCTGTAATAGGCTTTTCTCTACTCAAGAGTTAGCAAATCTCAATTATCCTAACAAGATTCCTTTGGGAGCCTTAGCCAAATTGTATTAGTAATACATTAAACGTTGGGAATTTAGGCAGGGTTAAAAATATGGGAACATTTAAACCAACACCAGTTCGCAAAATGAGAATTTCACTTTCTTTCAAACAGAAGGAAGAGAATTACACACATTCAATACAGTTTACTGATAAGTTTTAATTTTTCAAGGTTTGTAGAAGTTTCTAAAGAGGAAATTGCGGTATAGGATAAAGAGAGATCTCAAATTTGGATCACCAAATAGTCTGTATATTTTCTGAATCACACTTGAAGCTGCAATAAGGATGTTAAAGGACTGACAGTACAATTAGTAATCTCTCTTATTTAGCTTATTGCACGCTGAGGGGAAATCCACTGGAAGCTTCTGTTCTTCCTATAAATCTGCATAATGGCCCAATGTGATTATCCAAGTGTGAAGGCCTTAACAGCAAGGTAAAAAGACTTTTAGAGGCAAAATGCAAGTGATGTATTATTTAGTGAAAAAAGAAGTTCTTATAAGACTAACGAGCCAAACCTGGACACTACCAGTCTTGCAGACATTCATACAATACTGCTTAGAGCCCCACTCTCAAACTAGAAACTGCATTATTGTCTACTGAGCTTATCAAGACATAAAAAGCACTGTTTCACACCCACCACATGTATATTATATATAATATATAGTGTTTATATATTACATATATCAGATAAAATCTGAAAAAACAACAGATGCACATTTCTTTCAGGCAGCTGAGAAATCAAGAATTCCTGCTTTATAGTCTGCCAAACTTGTTACCAATTTTTTTTTGTACTGTGCAAACCTGAAACAACATACTGTACCCTATGAGCCAGATTTTGCAAGTGTTGGTGTCAATTTTGTTTAATGTTCTTAAATGCATTATTTTGGACTTCACCTCCTTTTGCAACGAAGTAGGAACTCCAAAGGTTACTAGATGGCTATTTTTACATCTATATCTGTGGCTAAATTATGACATTCATACTCATCTTGACTTCTTTTTGGAAAGGTCAGAATATCTGTAAGTACAATTGATATATGAAGACAACAGGCAGAAAGTGAGCGACACTGCAGACTGATGCAAGAGTTGAACGAATTAGTTTAAATGTAGGAAAGATTGTATTGTTTTGACACTACAGCCTGATGCGCCTCTCACCTACACCAAGTTTATACCAGTGTAACTTGTTTGACTTCAGTGGACTTGCTTCTAATTTACACTAGTGTGAGAGGGGAAATCAGGCCCTACACTTAAAATCCATTGTTATAAAGGCGGCAATCCCTTTTCTTTTCATAATATTCTACAGGAGATTGAAACCTCACATCTAATATTTTGTAGAAACTGGAAACTGACTGTGAATGGGAATATTCTGATAGCGAGCTACAAGGAGAAATTAAGCTGCCCGGCACCATTCCCACCTCTATCTGAATATTATTATTTTAGTAGCTTTAAGTACATCCTGAAACAGGAAGAAAAGAAAGTGCAAGAGCATTTTAAATTTAAATACAAGATTTATCTTTCTAGTTAGTAGACTTTTAAACCAAATGTAAAATACATATAGGCATAAAAGCTTATACCATGATTTGCAGTGTTATGCTATGTGTAAGTGTCACAACTTTGGCATGTCACTTGCAACTCATGCTATATTTCTTTGGTCTTCACCCTATTATTAAGTGGAAGAGCATCTGCGTTAGCTTGCGGCAAAGGGGCACTTTCTCCCTTTAGAGAAAGATAAGTGATACCAAGCTTTCTAGTCTCTTGATGCAGATTCATAACTCCCATTGACACTAATGGGAAAGCTAAGTGCACATTTAGGGGAGAATATACCACATTCAGATTCCTGTACAGTTCCGTAGTCTCTTACATTCAGCCAATACCTCCAACAAAATAGCCAATATAAAGTTTTGAAATGAATATTATACTTTTGTTTGCTATCAATAGTAATGCCTATAGTACTGCACTCTCATAGCTGAGCAAGATTCATACTGTTACAGTCACACTTATATCCACATTCAACTCCCTTTTATTAGAAGTATAATACTGCACTTTATATCACAAATGTATAAAAATATGGCAGATAGTGTCATAACAATACTTTTCTTTTAAATGAGCATATTTTTAAAAAATCAGTTATTTACCATTTATATATATTCGAGAGAGAGAGAGAGAGAGAGAGAGAGAGAGAGAGAGAGAGAATAAAATACTCCTGATGCAATATATAAATGTTACTGTTAGTTTTTATAGAAACTACGGTAGCTGTTGCACTGCTTCACAATGTTTCAAACAGCTCAAAATAACTTTACATTGTAACAGAAGAGATATGATTATAACAGTACGATATTAGTTCATCATAAATAAATATTACAAATCCTATCAAATGTGGAAGTTTAAAAAACAAATTTAAGACATACAATTCAACTTTAACCCTTAACAGGGATACTTGTATCACATAAACCCCACTGTTTTAACTAGGCAGCAAAATATGTAGTAAGGGCATAAGTCTAGACACTAATTGTTTTCACCCCTCGAAGTGCCAGTACGTACTTAAACTCACCCGGGCTTTCAGACAGAGATGTGCACTGAGCTGGAATGTAAATGAGAAAAAATGGCAACACATTTCTTCTCCCTGAATTGCACACACTATCATCCAATGAGATTTCTGATGACTGGTAATTAATAATTCATCTTGTTTTACTATATGATCCCTGACTATCAGTGTGGTGCCAAACAGTATAGCCCCACAGGTACATATTGCACACTTTTATAAAGCTGAAAATACAGTCTTACTATCACCAGCACCACCA
Source organism: Terrapene triunguis (assembly GCF_002925995.2). Lineage (NCBI taxonomy): Eukaryota > Metazoa > Chordata > Testudines > Emydidae > Terrapene > Terrapene triunguis. The sequence goes on along the minus strand of NW_020664374.1, from coordinate 18,453,564 downwards.
CCAAACCCTCGACTCAAATTCCCATGTTAATTGGTGTACAATCGGGAGTGCCATTACAAGGCCGTCTCCTTTAAATCATTCAGATTTGGCATTCGGGATCGGTTTGTTCGGTTATACGTGGGCCCATTCTGTCCACTCTTGGAAGGCAGTTGATCAGAGTAGGAAGTCCCGTCACTAGCACTCCTGTTCACTGGAGACACATGCCAGCTTGGTTCTATCTGGCTTGGTATCTGAAGCGTCGGCCTGCCTTTTGATTGGGGCTCCTGCCGCACATTGCTGCTGCTGCTGCTACCGGAAGTTTGACTTATGGGGTGAATTCGCACTTCAGAAAAAGCAGCTTTGGCTGGCTGGCTCGGTAACGGCTGGAAGCGGGATTCAGAGGGGATAGGATGATTTGAGGAGGAGGAGAGATGTAACAGCTTCCGAAGGGATTTTAAAGGTTGGCTCTGGAAGACAAAGAATGAGGGAAACATTTGGTCTTATGCCCTGCTGTTATACTAGCATGCCAGCCTTTCTGTAGGAAAACTAACTGCCTTGAGCAGGTCTTAAACGGAACCAGCTTAACTTTAAAAAAATGTCAGGACTTAGTCACTTTTACTGTTTACTAATTCTGAATATTTAATTTCAATCCACTGACTAGGACCCACTGTATAGGAATACAGAAATACATCAAGTGCTTGGTGGTTATGAGCAGTATCTACTATTGCTGTCTGAACAGTTGAGATAGCTACAGTAGAAAAACTTTGTTCCACCAATTATTTTTTTAAAATATGGCAGCTGCAATGAAGTTCTCCTGTCTGGTTTTGAAGCTCTAGGGGGGGATGTCTACATGAGCGCTTAGTTCACAGCAAGCTGGGATGTACGTGTCTACATGGATGCTGCTGCTGCGCACTACAATTTCTGTAGTGTGCTTTGATCTGCTCCTATTTCCAAGTGGAGTAGATCAAAGCGCACTAGAGAACTTGTAGTGCCCAGCAAGCAGCATGGTCCACATAGACGCATAGCGCATGGCAGGGTAGCATGGGGTAGATTTACAGCCCAGCTTGCCTCAAACTAAGTGTGCGTGTAGACAAGGCCAAATATTCTGTTTTTGTTTGAAAGCGCCTCTAATGCAAAAACATAACCAAAGCTTTTGCAGCCTCAAAAGGTGGACACAGGAACTATTATGGCTTCCATTCTGGATTTTTTGCCACTGCTATAGTCCTATTGGTACTGCCCCGAATCCAAGGCGTGGGGAGGGGAAAGGAGGAAGGTTTGTGATGTCCTTCGAGCAGGTGATATGTACTGTATGGATTGTAATACACTGTTCTTCTCTCTGTCTCATGTCCCTTACTTCTCAATTATGCAGAATGGTAGCCACAGGACTGAGAAGTGAGCGGAGGATAATGGCAAATGCAATTTTTCTGTTCACTGCAGAAAAAGCCTGTCAAGACACCACAGTGAGAGGGCGCGGGGAACGGAAAATGACACTTACATGCGTCTGGATTTCTGTCATCTTCTCAGGATGCCAATCCTTCTGCCTGCTGCTCTGGAGATTGGAAGAGTGAATGGCTTTCTGTAATGCCAAAAGATCCTGACCATCACTGCCGGGCATCTGCAACATAATAATAAAAAGGGGATTTCAGCAGGTCCTTAAGAATAAATGTAGGAATCATCTCCCACTCCTAGTTAATTATACAATGCAGGTGAAGCCCACTACTGCAGCTGAATTGCAATGTCCTCTCAATATTTTCCCCCATATTAAAGGATAATATTTGTGGATATCATGCAGATTTGTTACAACCTCAACCCTTAAAGCATTCCCATGCTGTTAGTTGCTGGAAGAGAGAGCATTTTAAAAAGCCTACAAAAAGCCCTGCGGTGCTTTATCCTCATTTCAATAGCATTCCATATTGCAGTTAAGACCGTGGGCCAGTTCTGTAAAGCCAAATTTTGCCCTGGATGAAAAAAAGATCAAAACTGTATTTAATTGGGTATATTGCTGAGTCTTGCTGCTACAACTGCAGGGGGACCCTATCCTCAAGCTCAACATATTTGTGTCTCTGTAAAACTTGAGGTGAGGATGAAGAAAATGTAAAGCTTTTTAATATATAGGGGATTTACCTCATACCACAATTCCATGGAATAACAGACAAAAACAAAACTACCAAAATTTGCTCTCACTAATAAAAGGTCACCAGTAACAATTAGGACAAAGAAAAATCCAGCAGCAGCACAAGCTAATAAAAATTGATCTTTCATTGAGCCTGCAGTAACAATAGTTGATTAATTAAATTTGGACATAAGAGAACAATCTGTAAACAAAGTATAAATACAATTTATAAACCAAATTATTTTAACATTTATTTTTACTGGTCAACCAAAAGGGAAAAGTCACTCTGTTTTACAGTGTAACTGATTTCAGGAGAATTTGCCTTTTTTAGTCTCAGTCCCAGGCTCTTCCTTTCTTAGCAACTAGATATATTATATTTTGAGTATATCTTAGACTACTCAATTATGAATCCTTTTTATTAGATTTGTTCTGATAGGACTGCTGATTGTATTTGAATTTATGGAACTGGTCCAAGATACTTAACTGGCTTAAAGAGAATGTGATCCCATGAAAATATAATACATGCTGCTGTAGTCAGTAAAACAAGTTTACTGGAGCATTTTTCAGTGCTACTGTACTTAAAAATTAATACCATGGGTAGAGTGACTACAGGAAGCTTTTTCAAAGAAGAACTATGCTTTAAATGATTCTTTGAATTAAAAAGAGGAAAGAGGGATTTCTTGATGCTTGGATTCTCCCCGTTGGTTGATTCTATCTGCAATATAAGATATAAAAACTAAATGCATAAATAGTGCTTCAATGAAGTGATCTGTCCTTGACATATTCATGCATAAATGGTACTTTTAAATATGAACAATAACTAACAGATCCCATACTTTCTGGAAAAGTTCAAATTGACTGCTATTCTGAAGAAAAGGATGCCTATGAAAGGAATCCCAGATATCACTAACCTCTCTCTATATATGAAAAGAATGTACAAATAATAATGAATGTGTGTCTACGTTCAGGCTGATCCTTCATTGGATCTACAGAGCCTGATCCAAATCTTATTGAAATCAATGGAAACAATCATTTTAAGACTCTCATTAACTGAGTTCAATCCCATAATTGTGGAGATATTTTACTAGCAGAAATATTACTAGAGAAGTTTGCATGTTCTGTGAAACTGTATGTAATATTTATGTTCCAGATGTATGATTAATAATCGTACTATGTTTTAACTATCTTAAAAATAAACAAAAGCATTAGTATTTCTAATTTGTCTGAAAAGAGTTTGGGGCCTCAGATACAGGTTTGAATAAAGCACCTTTAAAAAAAGGCATTTACAGTTGCATGATTACTGGCTGACATTTTGTTTCTTAATGTATGAGAATACAACCAGACGTCATGGCACTGGGTGCAAGTAAACAAACAATGTCCACTGTCAAAATCACACATGGGATACACTTCCCTCTCAATGGACATTTGTAAAATATGTGCAGTATTATTTTGTCTATAAAGGAAAACTTGACAGTAGTATTTTAGACTATATAACATCAATTAACAGAAAGAGGCATATTGGTGAAATTCAAGGTTTTTAAAACAGCTCAGCTTCTAGTTTCTAGCTAGAAATTGTATAAATTAAGGACAAGAGATTCATTAGCTGGCTTAGCTCCTTTAAAATCTTATGGTCTGAAGATTCACACTATTTGTAACTCAGCAAATTTTGACGAAAACAAATGATCACCATGAAGGGTGCTCGCAATGTTCTCTAAGAAAGCCAGTTACATGTTTCTTCAGAGCCACACCATGGAGTATGTGCCATAATGCTACAAGATCTGGGTCCAGGTGGAAAGCAGTGACTGTTGAGACTGCACACAACCCCTCACGTGGATCAAAATGTTTGATTCTAGGTTATGAAAAGAGCCACAGAGGCTTTAATTATCCTCAGTTCCTTTATGCTATATTAGGAAGGACTCCAAGCAAGAGGGAAAGGAGAGTGGATGGGAATGGCTCTGCAGAGGCACTACCTCCGTGAGAACTCCAGTAATAGGCAAGTAACCTTCCTTATTCCTTCAAGAATTGCCTCTGGAAAGCCCTACTCTTGGGAGAACAATTATCAGGAATAACTCTCTGCGGGAGAAAGGGTCAGGATTAGGACTGGAGATCTTTGGCAAAATGAAATTTGCCAAAAGACACAGACAGTCCAGTAGTGCCCAGCAGGCCAGAGTGCGTGCTGAAGCACTGTCAGCTCGCTGAGGCACTGCTTGCAGACTGATTTCTTGGACTACCATTTTAGATCAGTGCCTCAAATGGGGCTTCAAAGCCCTGATCCGCATTTGGCTGCAATGGGTTTGTTCTGAAGCAGACACGTGCATTTATGTACTTGCCAGGGTCCATGAGGTCTAAGAATCTCAGAAATGATTTGATTTGCCATGAGACTGTATCCTTATGAGCAATGTGTATTTGAATGTCAATGAATTTTTCTTGTGGTAGAAAAGCAGTTAACACTGTGTTGTTAAGAGTTTCTGCTACAGAAGCCAATCTCTGCATGGAAGTGAAAGTAGTCTTCTAGGTTATCCCAAGCCCTAGATTGTCAGAGTAGGAAGAAGAGAATATGCAGAGAAGAAGAGATTGGGCCTTGAGAAGCTAGTCATCCAATTATGAGTTAATAGAACATCCTGATGCTTTAGGTGGGCTGCCTCAACTGCCTGGTATTTGGTGAAAATTCAAGGAACTGTCGCTAAACCAAACAGGAGCACCTCACACTGAGTACCATCCACACATAACCTGAGATAATCTCTATGAACAGAAGATACAGAAGCAGGAATTGGAAGAGATCCTGGCCTGCTCAGACTCAGATGATTTCCCACTGCCTTAAACAAACGGAGTGGCACACTGGTCACTGCCTCCTTCAGTTCACTGTCAGAACAGATTGAGTACACAGATATAAGCGAGCCAACAATGCCAAGAGGTCAAGGCTACTGATACTGGGACTGACGTAGCCTCAGTGCTTACCTGTTGGATCCAAAGACCCAGTTGGAGTCAACAGGTCCCCAGACCAGGTTTTATGGTTCTTATCAGACTCTGGCTTCAAATCTGTGCCACTTCTTATTAAGAATGGAGAAGAGCAGAAGTAAGCACTCTGTATAAGATTTGTAGACCCATATACATTGACTTTTTTGTGCTCTTAGATCAAAGTGCTTGTTTCGATTTTTTTGAATGCTTTGTGTGCAGTGTAATCTAATCCACACTGTATGAACTCCTGCATGGAGCTTGGTCTGGAAAAGGTGGACTCAGTGTTTATCTGCTAGGTTTTCAAGGTCTCTATCATCAACATGAGATTGAGACACCACTTCCTTGATGGGTTGAACCAGAGTAGGGTAGAACCTGTGCAAATTCAGCATCTCTTTAGGAAATACCCTTCTCACTAACCACCACTTGCATCCAGTGTGCTCATCTGTCATTAACATTTTACTACCACATAATCACACTTTTTAGATCTAGATATTTTACCTGGGTCTGTCATGCAACAGATCAATTTTTAGCTGGGCAACAGAGCAGACAAATATTTTCAGACCCATGCAACAGCATGTACAAATAGCTTAGGAACACACATCAGCACAAATCTAACTAGCCTTAATCAACACTAACATTCATTTATAAAAAGGGGGATTAAATACTTTTAATTTTTGTCTTGAAACTACTGCTAACATATAAACTAGAAAAACAGATAAAAGAGACAGCGGACTGGTACAATGTAAATTAATCAAATACATGTTTGGAAACCTGCAACTATAATGGTAGGAAAGGAACTGAGGGCATTTGTGGGAGAAGTCCTTTATATAAACTTGAACCATGATCCTAAGACGCGTATGCTGCACACAGCCCCAAGAGTCACTTACTTTCTCTGAGGAGTGCACTATCAAGAGTAGTGATCTGCTGAGCCAGAGTTAAATGGAGAAATTATGTGGTGCCAGCTGATATATTGCTGCTAAAATCATAGGAGATTCCCTTTCTCCCACATGATATCATCTAGAACTCTGGCCCATTTCGTGCGATGATGATGACAGGCCTGTTTCTCTAGTCATTACAGTGTAAACCAGGATGATTCCACTGAAGGCAATAGTGCTAAACAAGTACAAATACTGATGTGCATGAGAGAAAAATCTGACCCAGAGTCTTTGTATTTCATTAGCCCAGTTCAAAAGGTTTATTTATGCATCGCACTGCTGATTTTGCAACCAAAACACCACAGAGAGATAGAAAAAGGTTGTGGTGAAAAATACTGTGACATAAGATTACTGTAGCTGTGGCTACCAACCAGATTAATCTCCTCTCCCCCAACTTTCCCAAAACACAGAGTAAAATCAGTTCTGTCAGATACACATTTGGAATCCTTCCGGCTCTGGAAAGGATCTGAGGAGTGTTCTGAGAGTGAAGATCTGATTTAAAAAAGGTGAGATCTCTGCTTCTGTGTAGGATCTGCTCTAACTCCCACTGAAGTCAGCAGTAGTCTTTCCATTTCTTTTTGATGAAGGCCTATAAGAACATTGAAGCTGACAGAAGATTGATATGTTGCACGTTGTGACACTATTAAAGGACAGTTTCTAATCTCAACTCTTTAGCGTGTATCACAATATACCCACAAAACACTTGCAATTTGTTTTTATTTATAGACTTTTTACCGTGATTGTAGCTCCAGTAACTGATCATTAAAATATTTATTGTCCCCATGTCCCTGTGAGGTAAGGAAATATACTCTCCCAATTTTTAAGAAGGCACTGAGGCACAGAGAAATTAGTGACTTGCTTTGGTCAAACTGCAGGTCTCACCAGAGCTTGGAATCAAACTCAAATCCCAAATCTACTGCCTTAGCAGTGAAACCATCCTTCCTCTCAAACCAGCACAGCAGAAGATATTTCTAGATACATGATCATTCACACCATGCATCTGAGATTAGAATCTGACCCTCCCAATTTAATACGAACAGTTTATAAACACTCCAATAACTACACACACTCAAAACACCAATGCCTCGAAAGCCAAGTATAGCCATTACGAGTAACATGCTTCTTTCCTTGTTTTTTATTTACTAGTAGAAAAAGTGTGCTGCTTTTCATAATCTGTGTTTACTAATACATATTCTCATCCCAATCCCCCTAGACTTTTCCATCTTAAAATTTGGCAACATTAAAGTTTTTCTTTATTTGTCAATTTTTTTTCCCACTTAAAGTCATTGTAAACTTTTGTTTGTAAACAAAAATTCAATCACTCTATATTACTGAACTTCTGTTCACATACATTTTACCCCTCAGTAGTACAGGCTGTTTTGTGAAGCACACTGACCTAATTTTTAACATTTACCCACTTTTAGGGCCTGATCCTAAATTCAATTACGTAAATAGGAGTCTTTCCAATGGGCTTTGGATCCAGATCTTAGTGTACAGTATGTAAACAGTATCAGATCATTATTTCAATATGATGATTCGCAGCCAGTTGGTGATTCTATGACAGAAACAATAATTCAGGGATCTTAAATGCTGCAGCAAAATCAATAAATAAATTCCACTCACCACTGATGAGTAGTAAAGCTTGCTCCGATGAGTGAGGCAGTCTACATATTTACAGTCCATGCAGACGTGAAGAAAACCTTCTAGATGTAGTTGGGTGTAAGCCAATCTTATCTGATTAAGTCTGAAGACAGACATCTTCCAGCATCTCTGATGCTGCCTATTGTTTTGCCAAACAGCAGCAGAGTGGCTCCCGGCGAATGGGAGCTATGGGATCGGCACTCAGGGCGGGGGCAGCGTGGGGAGCCCCCGTGGTTGCCCCCGTGCCTAGGAGCCGGAGGGACATTCCTGCTGCTTCCGGGAGCCACACGGACCAGAGCAGGCAGGGAACCTGCCTTAGCCCTGCTCTGCCGTCAACTGGACTTTTAGCGGCCCAGTCAGTGATGCTGACCAGAGCCGCCAGGGTCCCTTTTCGACCGGGCGTTCCAGTTGAAAACTGGACGCCTGGCAACCCTACCTCAAGTGTAATAGAATTTCAGGGGTCCTGGATGTAAGCAAATAAATGTAGAAAGTATAACTCCTTAGCAAGTAAATATTTGAATAGGCAAGTAGGTAAATCCTGAACAGGAAAAGAAGACTACTTCCACAAATTAAAAAGCTAACAGATGTACACAGGTATGCCAACACACACGTAATATAACAATACAACATTGGTCTAGCCCATTTTATGGTAGCAGCTTCAAAACAATGGAAAATATACACTATTTTAGAAACTACTGGGTATACTTACAGTTTGAGATTTCTTCTTTTTCTTTTTTATTGCCCGGAAAAAACCTTGTTTTTCTTTCTCCTTGAGTTGCTCTGACTGACTGTTAACATTTTCAGGACTTTTCCTAAACATGAAAAAAAATATTGTCAGAGAAAAATCTTTGGATGTTAGGTCATCATATGATCTCTTTGTATTTCTTGTTAAAGAATGCAGATTTTTTTAAACCAAAGATATTCAAAATACTTTATTACTTTATGACACAAGGATTAACATACAACTAATAGATAAAACATTCTTAATTAAATGGAAAGCTAAGGACACATTGTTAGGTTAAAATGGTTAACTAAAAACATCCAGTGAGGTACTTTAGGGAAAAGATTATCTTGCAAGTTTGTCTAATTTTTCACTTGGGATTTTATATTCAAAACAAAAACATCACACAGAAGATATTATAAAAAAATTAAGTAATATCTGAGCAAATGTACAAACAATCTGTAACAGATAAAATCAGTTCTAATTCGCCCATCACTTGTTTGAGGGTCAGAAGAGCTGTAACGATCATGAGACTGAAACAAAAGATTGTCTACAAAAATTCTTGAGCTTTGCTGACATGGCTCCAAATTTATCATCACGGAAGCTGTGGAGATCTATTGTTGTTCACTTCTACTTAACTCCTCTTAAACTTTTCTTATGGATGGGTCTCTCTCTGGATCATGGGACGGTGCTGGCAAGTGAAGACAGCCACAGAAAATTGGAGTTATTGCAAAGACTGAATTTTAAAATTTCAGGCTGCCAAAAACTCTGTGATCCAGAGCTGATCAGCAACAGATTACTTTAAATGTAAGGAAAACAACTACAAATGTTATTTATCATATGGATGAAAAGGCTAGGACATATCCCATGCTCAAAGTATGTTCATTATATCAGAAGTTAAGCTCAATTACTGGATGTTATATATTTACTATATAAAAACAAAGTCAGATGGGAATCCAAATACGAATGTATGAGATGTCTAAAGGCCGTCACAAATTGCATTCGCTCAATAAATTTTTTTTTTTTGAGGAGGTGGGATGGTTTTCTGATGTGTAGGAAGAAAGGAGAAGTGGAGATTTGCATAATTTATGGTTCTGGAACATATATCTACACTGAACACCCCCCCCCCCCCAATGCTCCTTCTAGATTTCAGCAATATGCTTTTCATTAGAAAATTACAAAGCTATAATTAGCTTCCATGAAAAGTCATTAGTATAGTATTTAATGACTAGATTCTTATACAAATTTAAAAGACATCAAATTACTAGGGATTCCCAATTCCATCCAGCCTTTTGCATTTGGTAATACAGCAAAACTGCAGAAAGGCTGTCTTCTAACTATTCACCCATTTAATGCTGCATGGAGGAAATCCAAGAGTAAACTGCTGACAGCTTTACGGATGCCTTCCATCAAAGGTGGCGTAACATGGCCAACACACACACACACGGTTATTGACATAAAAGTATGTGGTTTGAGATAGTTCCATCTTCCCTAACTTGTAGGCCAAATCCTAGAAGTACAGAGTCCAAGCCACCGGGCTGTGCACTGAGCAAGTGGTGCTGAGAAATCCTTAGCCTCACCTTTTAGTATCTAATTGTGCACCTACTACTATTAGAGAGCTGGGGTGGGAGAAAACAGGACAGTTTGCTGCCTGCCATTCCTCAAAACATGGGCGTTAAACAACAAAACTGACTCAGTGTAAATTGCAAACCCAGTGACCATGTCTATACTGCTCCACTGGCCCATATACAAACCCTTCCGTCTTGCCACAGAGGTTGACCCTATAACACATTGGGTAATGCAGAATTTCCTGGCATGGCTTTTCTGCCTCCAAATCCCATGTAAAGAAGAGTCACTGTCTATTTAAGATGATCGCATCTTCAAAATCAAAACCAAACACTTTTCGCACCATTTTTTTCAGGGTAATTAAATATTCAAATGCTCTATGTTCTGGCTCCCATCCTTGATTCACTGCATCCAGGTCAGAAAATGTCTGCCTGTAGCAGCAGAGAAGACTGGAGGGAGGTGGAGCTCTATTCTTCCCTTCCCTCTCCTCCATAAAGAGAAGGAAAGTGATGGACAGACAGGGTGGTAGGTATCCGCCCTCTTACTCCCCAACCCGTTTGCTCAAGGGGCCAATGGAGTGGCTTTGCACTGATTAGACTGGTGCTCAACTCCTCAAACTCATATTGCATATGCCGTGGTCTGACAAGCTTTGGCCTTGAACAATGGTTGATACAAAAAACACATGCTCGTTATATGAGGAGAGTGAAATAAGGTACAAAGAGATAGCATTAGAGCAGAAAGTCTCAAAACAAAGACTTTGCACTGATTTAAAAAAATAGAACATTTTGATTGAGAACATGAACACCAGGACATTTCAAGGATCCAAAAGAAGTTATTGAGACACCAGCCAACATAAGAATAAACAGGATTAGCCTGGTAAAAGTGGGATGTATAGTCACTCAGTGTTACCAACTCTTCCAAGTTTATGACAAGTCTTGTGATATTTGGTGTTTTTTCTTAAAACCCCAGCTCCTGGAGGTAAGCAGTTACATGAGAATCACAGCTTTTATTTTATTTTTTTTAAGTAATTTTCTAGCCCTTATGGTTGCAGAGAAAAACCTGATAATGTGACCTGAGTGCACCCTAACAGCTCAGAAACAAGAAGGCAAATAAAAACAACCCAATTAAAAAAATTAAAAAAGCAATAAAACCTCATCAATTTTAAACTTGTCTCATGATTTTTGAATGCTTAGGTTTGGCAATACTGGTCATCTTGTGTGTTTTGGCTTCACAGAAGAGATGGATGTGGGGACAAAAATTTAAAATTAAGTAAAGAGCAGAGTCAGACTCCACTGCTCACATGTAAGGGCACCTGTCATGTACAGGTGCACTGAGCTGGAGTGGAGGTGGTGCAGCAAACATGCATGTACCAACAGGCCAGCATCCAGCTTTCACAGTAGGCTGGGGTCCTAGCTAATGTGCTCAGTAGTAGTTCACAGCTCCAGAGGCATTGCTGCGTGCATACTGACGGTACGTCTCCAGACAGTACTTCTACACTGCATTTTAGAACCCACACCAGCGAGTCTCAGAGTCCGGGTCTACAGATTTGAGCTCACGGGGCTTGTGCTATGGTGTTAACAGCAATTTAGACATTGTGGTTTGGGCTGGAGTTCGGGCTCTGAAACCCACCCCCCTCCCTGGGCTTCAAACCTTGAGCTCCTGCCTTAACCTCCACACAGTTGTTATTAGTGCTGTAGCATCAGCCCCACGAGCCTGAGCTTGCAGACCTGAGTTCTGAGACTCTCTGCCATAGTTTTCACAGCACAGCGTAGACCAGAGGTGGGCAAACTACAGCCCGCGGGACCGTCCTGCCCGGCCCCTGAGCTCCTGGCCTGGGAGACTAGCCCCCGGCCCCTCCCCGCTGTTCCCCCTCCCCGGCAGCCTCAGCTCACTGCGCTGCCAGCACAATGCTCTGGGCTGTGAGCTCTTGCGGAGCAGTGCAGCTGCAGAGCCACAGCCTGACCCGGTGCTCTGTGCTGCGCGGTGGCGTGGCTGGCTCCAGCCGGGCGGCGCGGCTGCCTGTCCTGGTGCTCTCGGCGGGGCGGTAAGGGGCAGGAGGGGTTGGATAGAGGGCAGGGGAGTTCCGGTAGTGGTCGGGGTAGGAGTGTGGATAGGGGTCGGGGAGGTCAGAGGGAGGGGAACAGAGGGTTGAATGGGGGCAGAGGGGCAGTCAGGAAGGAGGGGGGGTTGGATGGGGCAGGAGTCTCAGGGGGCAGTCAGGAATGAGAGGAGGGATTTGATGGGGCAGTGGGGGGCAGTCAGGGCAGGGGGTCCGGGGACAGGGAGAGGTGGATGGGGCGGGATATGGGGTGGGGGCCGGGCCACACCTGGCTGTTTGGGGAGGCACATATCCCCTAACCAGCCCTCCATACAATTTCAGAAACCTGACATGGCCCTCAAGCCAAAAAGTTTGCCCGCCCCTGGTGTAGACATACACACTGTCTCTCACACATCTGAGAGTTAGATTTTGTCCTAATCAAAGAGATTTTAAAAATCTTTATGAAGGTTTCTTTGAAAAGTGCTTACCACACATGGCCAGTAATTAAATTCTCAAAGTTAAATACTGACTTTTAGGTTAACTTTTAAAAAAAATAAAAGAATAATAGTCATTGAGTTACTGTAAATGAAGGCAAGACATCATCTGAAACTAGCAAACTATTTTAAATACCAGTTCTCTTAAGAGCAGGATTTTTTTACCTTTTAAAATTAAATGTCCTTGTCCCCCAAGATCTAAGACAAAGATTTTGCACATAGGGGTAAAAACACAGCAAATGTTTACTGCCAAGTTATAATCATTTGAAAAAGGGGCTTCCTAGTAGAAAAACAGACACACAGTGGTACCACCAGGTGTCACTACAAGAAATACATGAAATGCAACAAGACGACAGTGCTTGGCCTCAATAAGTAAATCATTTATTATGAAAACAGAAACTGCATCACTTTGTGCAATGAACTGTTAAACTTTTAAAAGTGGCTGGACCGGAATTCCCCAAACTGGTATCATGTATGTGTCACTAGCTTTATTTCCAAGACAGAATCACAGTGCCTACAGGATTTTGGAAAGCTATTGTAAATAAAATAAAAGGGTCCTTTCCTCTCTCCTCAGGTGCACTTCTGGCTTCCCCTTTCCCATTATAATGGGCAGTGTAACAGGGCATGACAACATTCCAAAAGATTAGAGTTCAAAGATCAGTATTTACCCGAATTTAAATATGTTAATTGTGCACTATGGATTGATAACAAACAAGGAAAAGATTAGCAAACAAAACCATGGATGGCTGAGGAAGATGAAGGCATGAAGTACTGACAGTTAGGATGAGAAGTGAGGACTGCATGCACAAGTATGAGGGCTCAGACACCGGGGAGTAGATGAAAAGAAAAAAGGCAAATACTGTAGATGAAAATGGGGCTTACTTGATGCATAAGAAAGAGATTTATGCAGGAAAAATTAAAGGGAAATATATATATATTATCAGGAGATGTGAACAAGGCCAAGCTATGCGGCGCTGATAAAGAGCCAGATCTTCAGCTCAAGTAAATGAGTGTAGTTCCATTGAAATTACAAATCTGCAGCTCCTTGCAATAGTCTAGTCAAATTCCAGAAGTGTAAAGGAACTCTGGTCTTGAAAACTCATGGGAGATGTCTATAAGCCTAAGGCACTCTGCAGATGTCAAGTTGGTAAAGCTTCAGCCCACAGCTATGAATTCCTTGAAGTGACGGTAAGAAAAGAACGTATTCATTTTTGCAGAAAGGTAGCATGCAATAAAGAGAATGTGACCGGCCATTTGTCATCAGGGCACTGAAAAACATTTACACCTACATAAGGGATCTCACTAACTGAAGTTCCCCACAAGCCCCCAAATGTCTAATATGTGGCCATTTCAGAGACTTCCAACATACTGTTGCATAATTCAACACAACTTATAGCCTGTAGTGAAGAGAGCTGTAGTAGCAGTAGGGATAATTTAGGTCAAGTCTGGGGTACATTGGTAGAGCTATGCAGGTAATCTCACAGTGCAGGCAGGTAATATACATCTGGCTCAAGGCCAGGCTATTACTGTCATCTGCATTAGTTCCATGAGAATTAAGTGAAAGAGAGCAAAATATCTACTCTCGTAAATAGAGAAGGAAATGGAAAAACCCAAGAATTTAGAGGAATATAAAGTGAGTGTGGTAAATAGAAAAGTTCCTGATAGGATGAAAAACATGTTTTTGTTTAGCTCAGGCTGATTAAGTGCAGAGATAATTTAAGTCATTTAAGAGTAAATCCTAATGATAATGGATAAGTTCAGCAGTATAATGTCTTTAATTTTAAAGATGCAGGACAGCGAAGCTCGGGTGTACAAATGCATACACGGACAAGGGAACATCTGTGTCAGTTCAGCCTAAAACATTCACAAAATCTTTGACATCAGAAAGAGGTAACAAAGAGCAATACGATGAGTGAGAAGCAATATCTTAGAGTAGTAGGAAGTTCAGCTGGATTACACATTCATTCATAACTTGAGATGAGTTTTCACATACCAATTATGTATGTCATTAGAACATTAAATATTTAGTTCATCATAAAATGATGTAATCAGAGTCATGTTCTATTAAAATAGAGTTAACATTTTTACATGCAATTACAGAATTTCCCCCATAAAAAGATATAAAGTAGAGAAACACAGACTCTACATTAATGAAAAATGTGATTAAGTTGCACTTACAGCAGAGAACAATTTTGCAATATCGTTAAACCATTGCTAGGACTTCTCACACAGAACCACGTGTTGCTGTACTTTGGAGTTCATCCATTATATAACACTATATTTCCCTTTGTAGCCACTGTATAGTTAATACAATTAAAGATCTTACTAAAATCTTGCAAAAGATATAATGGAGTTTGAAGGATAGTTAGTGCATTAGTGAGAACCAACACCATTTTTAATCATGTAAAGATGAGTCACAATCCTTTCCAAGAGTAATACTTATTTTTATTTGATGTAAATTATTGTATTTGTACAAAGCGGTAGAATGACAAGATTTTAAGGGCTAAATAATTGTCAATGACCAAATTATGTTTTTTTCTTTATTTCAGGGCTGTCAAATTACTGGTGCAATTACAGACAATTAATTCCTCTGTTATATGATGGAGTTAGATTACGTTTATTAGTAGGAATGAAGAAAACTGGCACATAAAATACTTTAGAAAGGTAACTGAGTATACAATTTTCGTCTAAAAGTTTCTCTAATCTTTTAAAAACAATATACAGAGCTAACACAGAAGGTTTGTCCTGTCCTCCCAATAGAAAGAATCCATTTCTTTCTGCAGTGTTACCTACCGTAGTTCTGTGGTGTATGAGCAAAAGGAGAGAAGCAATCACCACATGTAGAACAATAACTATATTCTTCATAAATACAGTCCTAAGTTATATATGAAGACATGCATCTTGGACATTTTTTTCCATTGGTCTGCCACTTGCGGATTCTGGAATTCACAAATTGGACTACTGGCCTTGTATGCCACATTATATACACACACTCCCTCTTATCTTTAATCACAGATGACATATGTTGGGTAATGGAAAAAATCAGAAAAAAATACACAAATATATTAACATTTATATATTTTTTAAAAATATGTTTGCTGGAATAACTTCATGAGATCCTTCTTGAGGATCCAGAAGAGGCAGAAATCATACAATGTTATTTCAGCGTACGCAAAGGGAACATATAAGGATGTCTGCATGCCAAACACAACTATAGGCAGCAAGGTGATCACGTTAATGACTTTTTTAAAGAAAAACCTAATTGAGGCCGCTCTTTAGCAGTCTCTCTTTCCATATTACCCTGTGTATGTCTGTGTAAACAATAACTCACCATGGATCAAAGGTAGTTTGTCTTTTTGAGTGGTTTGTCACAGTGCTGCTGTCTGCTGGTAGTGCACTGACTCTGTTTGACACATTGGTTTCAAGGAATGTACCCTCTGGACGTGGAGATGGCACTGCAAGAAATACCGATAATCAGAACCCATCAGAACAGCTCGTTGGCTCCAAGACCTTCAAACAGGTCTCTAGATGGCTACTGGAGATCTACGTATATAAATGTGCTTCATTTAAAGAATGGATTTTGTCCTTTAGTAAATCAAAGAACAGATCTGAATCTAGGTCTCTAGAGATGAAAGGCTAGTATACCAATGAAAGGTACCACCCAGTCTTTAATAATTAACATTTTGTATTTAGAACACTCCTATCAGTTAAAATGGACACGACAGCAGGTGCATGGTACAGACTGGGAAAGAAAGTTTTCTGAACACAAAGACAGCTCATTAAATATGTCCTTGTGTGTTGTATATTGCTAAATGTGATCAGATATCTTGGTGATTAAAATGGTATATAAACCCTGATAAACTCCTTAATTTCATTGAGTTTATTTTTCCCCAATACCCATGTAAGCAAATTGTCTTGTGCTCTGCAAAGTATTATACTATGTATGCCTTGTGAATCAGCAAAAGGTAGAATTTGCAAAAAATGCTTTGTAGATATGCACTGTAGTAAAAGAGAGAAACCAGAAGGACTCTATAGACTTTAGTACTAGCTTGGTGTATTTTTTTTTCCAGTCACCTTTTTTACTTGTTCTTGCATAGCTCAGAATATCCTTCTTAATGCTATGATTCTACTGTATGTTAAAACACTGGTTAATTGTGTAAGGCACATTGCAAAATTACCTCTGTAAAAGCTGCCAACTCTTCTGGGAATAGGGTCATTATACAGAAGTCTATTTTCTTTACTAGAGGCTCCATCCTCTGGGTGCGGATCATGATACGTTCCACCCTAAGCCAAAGAAAAAACATCTATTAAAAATGAAGGATGACACTTGTATTGTTCTTCCACGCCATGTCACAGCATAAAATCCAGCCACAGTTTACCTTTTGTTTTATGAACCGTTGCTATAATGAAATCCAACACTATGCAATCAAAAAGACAAAGCTGGCATTAAAAAAAAATATTTGCCCCAAAGGCATAATATTATGGATTTGAAAGTGACTCAGACCTCAGACTTTTGCCGTGAATGAAATGAAGTAGTAACATCTCTGGAAGAATCTTTAACTGCAGGTCGTGTTAGATTCATCTCTGGTGGGATCTGGTCACTCTGTCGATAGCAAATTTAAAACCATGTGATTTATGATATGTGCAATATTATATCATTAGCACTTATTATGTATATTATGGTAGTGCCTAGAGGCCCCATTGTGCTAGGCACTGTACATAAAAACAACAAGCAACAATTCCTGCCCCAAAGAGCTTACAATCTAAATAAACATGAGAAAAAGTGGAAGAAAGTATTGTTATTTCTGTTCTATGGATAGGGAAATGAGATAAAGAGATCCTGATTCAGGAAAGCATTTTAAAGTCCCGGTCTATTTAGGAAAGTCCTTATGCATGTACTTTGACTTAATTTGGACTTAACCAGATGACTAAACTTAATCAGGTGCTTGCAGGGCTTTCTAGAATAGGAGCCAGAGATTTTAAGTGACTTGCCCATGATCACACAAGAAATCTGTGGAGTCAGGAACTGAACCCAGATTTCTCAGGTCCCAGTCCAGTGCTTTGATTAACCACAAAACCACCAAAAAGTATTTCTGACTAGGGCTGGGTCAGTTTCTTATACACCTCTACCCCGATATAACGTGACCCGATACAACACGAATTCGGATAGAACGTGGTAAAGCAGTGCTCCATGGGGGCGGTGCTGAGCTCTCCGGTGGATCAAAGCAAGTTCAATATAATGCGGTTTCACCTATAAAGCGGTAAGATTTTTTGGCTCCCGAGGACAGCGTTATATCGTGGTAGAGGTGTAATTAGTTTTGAATCCATTGATCATTGTGGGTTCTAGAGATCAACTAAAAACATCATTGCATTCTGCTTAGACAAGGCATTGTGCAGAGTCCGGCACACCAGGTTAAAGTCTTAAATTGTCCAAATTTTTGCTCAATCTGTCCTATAAAACTGTTTATAAAATAAGCAAAAATTGCAAACCCAGATTGGTACACACTAGATGTGTTTAAACTGGAAGAAATGCTCAGGGATTTTTCAAGACTTTTGGTGTGATTACAAATATGAAGAGGAATACAGGCATTCACCAAACAGGCATTTTGGTTGGCTAATTTTGATAGAGCAAGGCTGCCACCCCACTCCGTACATTGCTTTTCTTGAGGCTGTGACACAACTTGCTGGGAGGAAGAAGTGAGCAGATGACAACTGGTGTTGCATGTCAATCAGCCTCACAGTAATGGCGGTCAGTCACCAGGAAGGGATTAAGGCAGAGGCACTAGAGGCTCACGCCTAGGGTCCCAGGTTCTGGAGTTACGTGATTACACCAGAATCTTAGCTTTCATTAAAAAAAAAGTCTCTGGCTGTTATGGTTGTGAAGAAAATTTGATAACGTGACCCAAGTGTAACTAATGGAGCAATGTTTGCCTGAAAGCCTGAAATAATGGCTCTCAGACAGGTGAACTAATAATGAATGTATCTCAATGGAGGTATTAACTCTAAGACCTGCTGCTGTGGGTGGCGGGAGGGGTGTGAGGAGCTGCCAAGACAACTTCAGTAGAGGACTGTATGTGTATTAGGAGAGAAAAGTGCAGAGGGCTCTGCTCATTCACCCAAATACCTCAGCAGCCAAGCTGTAAGTACTGGGGGGGGAGGGGGCATCCTGCTGCCACCCCGTCTCTCCACGGGAGAAGAGGGGCCTCCTGCTGCCATTCCTGGTTGGGGGAGAAGGAAGCTCTGTGCTGCTGCCCCAGTTTCTCCAAGCACAGGAAGAGTCACAGTCTTGGAGTGGGGCCACAGGGACAGAACCACAGGGGAACCCTGCATCGTGATGTGCCTATGGCCCCCAATTGCCAGAATCTGCTTGGACCCAGAAATTTACCACCAATTATTTCCTGACTTGGAAAGATGTTCTAGCCCAGGGGTCTCAAACTCAAATGACCACGAGGGCCACATGAGGACTAGTGCATTGGCCTGAGGGCCGCATCACTGACACCCCCGCTCGCTGCCCCTGGCCCCGCCCCCACTCCACCCTTTCCATCAAGCCCCGCCCCTGCCCCGTCTCTTCTCCACCTCCTCCTCCAAGCTGTTTTAATAAAATACATACACTCAGTAAAGCCCCCCTACTGCACTGGGCTGCACCACCACTCCACCCCTGCTCTGCCTCTTCCAGGGGTGGCAGGTTTATAGAAATTTTGGGGTGCCAAGAACCTGCCCCCCCAAACTCCGCTCCCACCTGCCTAAGGCTCTGGGAGGGAGTTTGGATGGGGGAGTGGGTCTGGGGTGCAGACTCTCTGGGATGGAGTTTGGGTGCTGGGTGCAGGCTCCGGGCTGGGGCAGGGGGTGCAGGCTCCGGGATGGAGTTTGGGGATAGGAGGGGGTGCAGGGGTGAGGGCTGAGGATGAGAGGCTCGGGGCATTGGAGAAGCTCAGGACTAGGGCAGAAGGCCAGGGGAAGGGCAGCCTGCCCTGGCCCTAGTGGAGGGGGGCACTGGGACCCTGCAGCAGCAGGTGATGCCGGAAGCAGGCAGAGCAAAGCCGAGTCAGCATGAAGTGCAGGCTCCCAGGTGAGGACAGGGGACACTCGGGGGAGGTGCGTGGGGGCGGCAGGCAGGGCCGGGGGAGAGACCCAGCCCCAAACGTTGGGGAGCAGCGCCCGGGGAGCTTAGCTGCCACATAAAATAACTCGGGGTGGGGGTGAGGGGAATTTGGCGGCAACAGGAAGTAACTGGGGGGGGGTGCGGGGAGCTTGGCGGGCCGCAGGGAAGAGCTCTGCGGGCCGCGTGTTTGAGACCCCTGTTCTAGCCAGACCCTGTGAGAAGAGATAACCAGATGACACCCCCATCACCGGTGGGTCGGTTAGATCCTTAGCAATATTTAGGATGTGAATTTAAGGTTTCTGCTATTGACTCCCCTGAGTTATTAATTTCCTTCCCCACCTCATTTTCCTCTTCCCTATTTCCTTCTATCCTGCCATCTATCTAATAAAATCTGGTTTAGTCAGCCCAGATAAGTATATCCTGCAATGCTGCTGTTACCAAAAAGGCAAGCTAAAAACATGCCTTAAACTACAGCCCAATTCTGCTAAAAGTTTGCAAGGTGCTAAAATGCTTGATAAAGTTGCTTCTTGTTTGATGTACCTGTGATTTTTCAGCGGTTAAACTGCAAGTGAGAGAAACAGAAGATGTCATTTATCTTTCCTATTCTTTTACTCTCTCGTGTTCATCTTTTAAAACAAAAGACAAAATAAAAACAAATACCCACCCAAAAAGTGGACGTAAACAACAACCCAAAAAGCTAATATCTAAATATCTACCTAATAAGCTAATAATCTGACTTTTTTCCTCCCACCAAAGGACTTAGTGACATCTAAAAGACAGTCAAGCAAGGAATTTTCCCTTTAAACAGACCTCGTACAGCTAACAGGAAGAGGAAAGGAAATTGCTACAAGGAAATTCAGAAAACAGATTGAGAGAGAGAGAGAGAGAGAGAGAGAGAGAGAGAAGGTGGGGAAGAGAAAAATCTGAAAATTTGATAAAGTATGTAAGACAAATTTGTGCTCAACTCAGCTTTTGAGCAAAGAGCTTCGGGGAGCAATTCTTTTAACACAGAGCTCAGGCTTTCCTTTAACTAAAATACAGTTGACCTGACCACACCACTCCACCTAATCCCCCCCCCCCAAAGTTTTGGAAAAAAAATACTTTATACAATCAGAAATGTTTATGAATTCTAACTAGTTTTGTCAACCCTGTGAAAACAAACAATAGTTGAAGAGATTTGAGAATTTACAAACTTCCTGATGTTCACTATCCTTGTTCCTTATGACTGAATTTTCTGACCATAATAGTTTACAAATCCATTTTAACTTTATCTTGATATTGTACCTCAATATAGGGGGAAGAGCAGGAGAGAGCATAAAAAGTATTTAACTCTTACTTTGGATCAATATGTTCAAACCTAGGCTCCTAAATCCACATTTGAGCATGTACGCAAAAATTGCCAGATTTTCAAAAGGTAATAGGCACCATTAAGTTGTATTAGCATCAGGGAGATTTATGAGTGCTCAGCAACTCAGAAAAATGAAGCCACTTCTATTCCTTTACACCTTTACTTTGCCTAAATATGGATTTAGAAACATTACTTGAGATATCGGGGTTGAAAATGTTAGCCTTAAGAGACAAATGCATATAAAATGATTTAGAAACTGCTAAGTCAGACAGACATTCCTAACCAAGCCAAAATGAATCAATGCAATAGAGATGGAAGGTACAACATTTTTCCTAACTAAAATATGCATTTGTCAACTGGTTGTCAAAAGACAAAAATGATTTGATAATTACACTCAATGTCTCCACACAATGTGAAATACCATTAAAATTACTTATTGAATTAACATTCACTACAATAAGACTCATTGTAAAAGATACTATTAAATCACAGAATAAAAATATAAGCTAGCAATCAGGAAGTACCCTGTCACTGAATGGTGGAAACCACTGCTCTGTTTCAGTAACCATTATACTGACTGCATGATCATGAATACAACCAGCTTAACTGAAATGCAAGCTGGAAAATGAGCACACATGGGGGAAATAAAACCTAATTTTGCAAAGCATCTACTGCAGCACCATTTTAAAGGTTACTTTTCTTTTAAAATAGTTCACAGTTGTCATGCCTGGGGACATCCATGGAACGGAAGGGCTTCTCCTACTGCAATCATGTCTGAGCTGATGTGGCAAGTATACAAAAACTTGTATTAATATGATTTCTAGAAAGAGGGTCGTATTACTTTAAGAATTAGTGCATCGGCAAATATTATTTCTCTCTCAGAGAGATCCACACGCCCAGGAACAGAGAAACATTCAATTTATAGACAATTAGGAATACCTAATTGATGGCTCCTTGCTTATCAAGCAAAGAGTGAAAGATACAGAAAGAGGTAGCATGGCTGGGAAGCATCATGGCATAGAGGGACAAGCATCAGGTGGTTCCATGCTTGGCCAATGTCTTGCTGGGTGGTGTTAGGGAATTCATATCACCTTTCTGTTTCACTTTCCACCTCTGTAAACTGGGAATCCTACATCTTACCTATGTACCTGCCTGAAAAGTGGGCTGGGAGGACTAATAAGTCAATGTTTGTGAAGTGCTCAGAACATGTGAAGTGGTCAATAAATTCCAACTACTATTATTAGATACTGTGTAATGGGTAACCAAGCACAGCTTGGAATAACCAGGCAACCAAATACATCTCAAATAGCTGGATATGCAGGATTACATGGTACAGAATTTTAAAAACAGCTCTAGCCCAGATATCAATTAAACTTTATGCTGTCCCCTCAGCTGATAGAGTTCAGCAGATGGTTAAGGATGGCAATGAAAGAGCAATTTCATTAGATATTGGAATTGACACAGATGCATAAAAATGTTTGTCTAATCTCATGCCATCCTTGGATATATTCCTAAACCTTTCTATTACAAGTATTTCATAGATTCACATATTTTAAACTCAGAAGGAAACACCATGATCATCTAATTTGATCTTCTGCATAACACAAGCCAAAGAACCTCCCACAATAATTTATGCATCAAGCCCATAACTTTTGTCTGAGTTCCAGCATAGCTTTTAGAAAGATATCCAGTCTTGATTTAAAGACTTCAAGTGATGGACAATCCACCATATCCTTAGGTTATTTATTCCAATGGTTAGTTACCCTCACTATTTAAAAAGTTTGCACCTCATTTCTAGTCTGAATTTGTCTAGCTTCAGCTCCTAACAACTGGATTTGTTTAGGCCTTTTCTGTTGGCCTGGAGATCTCTTCCCCTGTAGGTTCTTGTAGACCATGATCAAGTCACCTCTTAACCTTCTCTTGGATAAACTAAATAGATTGAGCTTGTTTAGTGTCTCACTATAAGGCATATTTTCTAGACCTTGAATCATTCTTGTAGCTCTTTTCGAAACCCTTTCAAATTTGTCAACAAATTGCACACCATTTTTAAATTTCCTTAGAATTCACCATGCTGCTTATATTTGCAGGTACTTATGTGAAATGCGCATTGTATGTAAGTACTTCTCTTTGTACCATATTACTGTCCAACTTTGCAAAAATCTCCAAGAACAGTATCAAGTTTAAAAAAAAAAAAAGATTTTGGGACATATTTTGTACTGATTTACAACCCTATGTGTTCTTTCAATGAAGTCAATAGGACTGAATAAAGAATCAAATCAGCACAGAATCCGGCCCATTCTTTGGAGAAGATCCATAATACACAAATTAAGGCTAGACTACAGTCTCCACAGAGAGATACCATAACTGTGAAGTGCATAACCAAAATAACCTCAGTTCACACTGACCAGAAAGGGGCAGTGTAAAAGCAAAGTGAGAGGAGATGGTTCTGCATAGACTATGTAAATTATCAAGCTCGACAGGTGGCACATACAGGGATCACCATTGAGAGTTAGCATTTGTTAACGATTCCTACACTACGGTGTCTCACATCCCCCAGTTATTTATTACATTAGGCGTACATTGACACTGCAATTGGGAAGTCTGAAAGGCTGCACAGGCGATGGCCACTCTAGTATGGACCCAGGGTCTTTGGCAGGCAGGGCTAGCTCGTGGAGCCAGCTGTGCCTGCTGTGGCTTCACTGCTACGGTTACTCAAGCTAGCTAGATCAAAGGTAGCTCGGGTAGGTCTACACGGGCTGCAATCACACCTCACAACTGCAGTGCAGATATACCCTTAGCGCAGAGAAATACAGCCGTATCTCAGATACCGGACTGTCACACCCGCTAGCAAATGCTGACTTTTTAACCGTGACCACGGTATCAAGAAACTCATGCTGCAGGTTAAGTGACAGAAAATCCCAATTCAGAAATGTTTAAGATTACTATTTACAGCAAGGCATGCTACAAAATCCAAATAGAGAAAGTTAATTAAGAAAAATAACCTAGTAAAAATTACATCAGTTAGCATAAACACTGGTTCAGTGACCACGTATCAAATCACATTATTTTACACAATTTGACTGTTCTCACATGTTCAATATTTTGCTAGAAGTGACTGTATGCTTCATTGTGGGCCAAATTTTTAAAAGTGCCCTCTTATTTTGAATGGTGGATACCTCAGCATCTCAGAAAATTAACCTCCCTTCTTTTGAAGTAAAAAAACAAAAACAAAACAAAAAAACCCATACAAAATTAGAGGCCACTTTTGACCATCTGAGCCTACATGCATGCAAGAAATACAGAGGAAAAATAACTTCTTCAATAGGCAACATTTCAAACTAACCCTATTAGTATCTTCTGTACAGTCTTCCCGTGAAGAGCCAACAGATCGTGTGAGTGACCTATGCTGCACCTGTGGAGATAACAGTTGCAGGCTGTTTGCTCTGGCTGCCATCCCCTGCCCTACGCTTAAGCCACCCTCTGAGCCCTTGGACCTCACTCTGTCTCGGCTCACATACATGGAATGTCTATGAGGGCGCTGCTGTGAGGAAAAGGGACTTGTGTAACCTAGACCATATGAAAACGATTCATGTGGGGCAGATAATGAATGTGAATGGCTTCCATCCATGTGATCTGGCAATTTCAACTCTTCCATGGTTTTGGAATGTCTTGTTGGCGGTCTTCGGGAATCCAGGGTACCATCACTTCGGTTATTCCTACCCGAAGGACTGAGTAAAGTTCTATTGTCACTGTGCCGGGGAGGAGTAGGACTGGTAGGAGAGTTCAAGTCCAAGCAGCTTGATGGAAAATACCTACTGCTATTTGGTTCCGCAATTTGAGCCCTGGCCTCAGAAAGATTACCCACAGATTTCGAATCTGTTAGAACCCCATGAGTCTTTGCCTTTGTCCGATAGGAGGGACTCTTTGAAGACTGGGGTATAGTATCAATATAGCTGTGGCGACTATGTTTCTCACTTGGCTGCAGAGTGCCAGTTTTGCTTTGAGACGTTTCCATAAATGAGTGCCGGTTCTGCTGAGATCTAGTGTTTGACTTCAGATATTTTGTACCTGGACCATCAGAAGCTTTTGGGTCCAAATTAAAATCAAATTCTGTTTTTGTCTTTGATTCCTTTGGACTGAGAAGATGTGGTATGTTGTTATTGGCTAGATCCTTGTTGCCAGATCCAGGTGGGTTACTTGGTTTTTTTGTATGCATTGGACTGTGTGCAGCTGCAGGAAGATTTCCATTTAGAAAGCTTTCATTTGCTGGAAGAACCTCTTCTCCTCTTTGCAGTCCAGCCCCTAGAGTCTGCATATCCTTGCTATTCGATCTGTGATGTGACTGCACAGCAGAGCTTTTGCTGGCTTGAGTTCTACATTAAAAAGCATATGAACAAGGATTAACACAGTACCATACATATTAATAACTCCCAACTTCAATAAAATACACTAATTTCTAAATGGAGTACTCAATTCAAAACTGAGAGCTAATTTAACTGTGGTGATTTATATACTGCAAATTAGGCACCAGGAATTCCACCATCCCAAATCCCTAGAACAAATAAATTTGCAAATGTTTGCTGCTAAGAAATAACAATGTATTATGTACTGATAGCCAAATTTTTGCTTTTAATTCGTACAATTAGTTAATGACAATACATTTTAAAACTTAACTTATACATTCCAACAGCAGCTTTGAATCCTTTCAATATCTACAGCGCTAATATATGTATGGGGTGGAGGGTGGGGAGAGAAGAATAGCTATGTTCTGGTGAAACAGTTCTTGAGTACATCTTACATATCAGATGTAACAGTTATTGAAATGTGCAAGGTGAAGTGTCACATCAGTACTGTCAAACAATGGATAAATTGAAAAGGTGATACAATTTTTATGCAAATAATCATAACTGGTTATTTCTATCCTTTTTATGCTTAGGATTTTAATGGTAATGCTTTCATTATCTAGTTATGTATTTTGCATAGGGTTATAATAACTACTTCAACAACCTTAAACTAACTTTTTTTAAATATAAGAAATAGAAGGAGTCCTGAAAACTTTAATCAGGTTGACATGGGAAATTTTATGCACTGGGCACAAAGTTTTTTATGGGGCTAGATCTATCTCTTCCACATCATGCCTTCAAAGGTGCACAAGAGGAGCAGAACAGGAGAAGAGGAGATCTCCTAGGCACCTGTAAGAACAACAGAGTTTCTCTCCTGCACATCTCAGGTGATTTACAGAAGATGAACTTTGCTGTCCCAGATCTCAAAGTGAAGGTAATAGGTGCTCAATTTCAGTGGATCATAGGAGGCGTGCAAGAGAAAAGGCCTGTGACTGCAGATGGTCTAAGATCCAGAGGAGATCAGTCACTGCTCTGCATACCTTCGGAGGGATGCCACTAGGGAAGATGCCTATCCTCTAAAACTCCTAGTGTCAATCACAACAAACGACCCTGCTTTTGACTGGAGCTCCCTGATTCCCTCATCCACCTGCCCCATCTGTCTAAAGGTCTGAAATATAAAATGCTATGCATGTATTCTTACACATTGGCATATAATGTCTATTTTTATCTAGCATCTTCCACAATAGAGATAGAAGCATTTATGGAATTAAATGCTTATAATGCGGTTTATTTTTTAAATCTCTTTCACTTACAAATAAATTAGATTTACATGATCAAACTTTTGAGAGAGAAGAACTGATCAATATCATATATTATAGGGCTATTTAAAAAAGTAGACATTAGTCCTTTATTCACAAAAAAATAATTAAAAATAAAATAAAAGGTCTTTTCTTTTTTTAAAAAATAATTCAGATTTCTAATTTAATAGTTGAATTCACTTCAAATATGCACACAAATTGAATCATAGCCTAAGAGTAAGTGGTGTTATTTTGGGTTGTGATCATCACTTCACAGTTTAGATGTATATTATGTATTGCACACAAAAAGCTATGGTAAGGGAACATTAAGATTGCCAAATCAAGCACTCAAAAATGAGGAAATGCTAAGATTAAGGTTGCCTGTCCATCGTTCTCAGTCCCAGTCTTTTTCTGCAGCCAGTCCCAGTCTCCTGCCCAGCTCCTCAGCTGATCTCACCCTTATCCCAACTACTGACTCCCAGACCACCCCCAAACCTCATTTCCCTCCCTGGATTCCAGTCCCAATCTTAGCCCCCACACCCAGTCTCCTTTTCCCAATCTATTCGCTATCACTGCAGGTCTGGCTCTTATCCCCTGTGTATTTGAACCAGACAGCTTCCTCCTCCACACTGCTTGAGATTGTGTCCCTGCTCCCAGTTCAGGTATCTAGACCCAGCATCAGCCCAGAGCTGCTATTGCAGAGATAGTCCTGTCCTGCTCAGGCCCAGGCTGGAGCATGCCCAGATCAGATAAAATATCCAGCTGCCAAAATCTAATGTTTGCAGTGGTGTTGTAACCATGTCGCTCCCAGGAGATTAGAAAGACAAGATGGGTAAGGTAATGTCTTTCATTGAGAAGTTCACAGAATCATAGGACTGGAAGGGACTTCAAGAGGTCATTTGGTCCAGTCCCCTGCACTCATGGCAAGACTAAATATTATCTAGACCATCCCCAAAACATGTTTGTCTAATCTGCTCTTAAAAACCTCCAATGATGGAGTGTCCACAACCTACCCGGGCAATTTATTTCAGTGCTTAACTACCCTGGACAGTTAGGAAGTTTTTCCTAATGTCCAATGTAAACTGCCCTTGCTGCAATTTAAGCTTCTTGTCCACCCTGAGAGATTAAGGAGAATAATTTTCTCGTTCCTCCTTGTAACAACCTTTTATATTGGTACAATAAAAGATATTACCTCACCCACCTTGTCTCTTTAAAATCTCAGAAGTCTATACAGTGAAACCCCGCTATACCGTGATGTTTGGGGTCCAAAAAATTACATCGCGCTAAATGCGGGGTCGCAGTATAGCGGGGTTTCAAGCCTGTCAGTGGTCCCCAACGCAGTGCAGTGCTGCCTAGTGCCCTTAGTGCCTAGTGCCCAGCAGGGGAGAGAAGCTGCGGCCCCGCGCCTGCCCGGGACAGAGAGCACCGGCGCCCGCAGCCCTGGAGCTCTCGGAGAGGAGCCGGGGCCCCACGCCTGCCGGGGATAGAGAGCACTGGTACCCGCAGCCCTGGAGCTCTCTGTCCCCAGCAGGCGTGGGGCCGCGGCTCCTCTTGAAGCCGGAGAGAAGCCGTGGCCCCGCGCCTGCCGGGGACAGAGAACAACAGGGCTGTGGGCGCCTGTGCTCACTGTCCCCGGCAGGCGCGGGGCAGCAGCTTCTCTCCCCTGCCTGGCACTAGGTGGGGGCACATCAATGTCCCGGCAGGCGTCATGGCGTTGGGGACCACTGGTACATACTGTATGTCTTAAACAGGGGCCAAATTGTGATCGCGTTATATGCGATTTCGCGTTATGGCGGGGCGCCTTATTGCGGGGTTTGACTGTACTTGATGTGTGTGAAATGCAATTGGCCAAATTTGGGTGGATTTTCAGGGGAACAACAAAAGGCACATCTGTCACAAATGCCATCTGTCTGCCAAATTTTAAGTCTCTGCTCCAAGGCAAATTTTTTTTTTTTTAACATAGGCAAACCCTAGGCGCATTTTCAGAAACGGCTGAACCATTTTTGCTGAATTTTTCAAAAAATATCAGCCACAGCCAGACACCTAGAAAGGAAAGTTTCAGCTTGAATGGTTGAAGTTTGACAAAGTTGTAAGCAACTGAAAACAGTGACTTATAATGGGGAGTGTTGGGCAAGTTTAACAACAGGCAGTGCTATCAGCTCCATATTTTTATTACAACTACAAAAAAATACTATATATACACACACACACACACTTATTTTATTTTATGTAATTGGGCCTTTAACTTATCTTTAATCGATTACCAAAAGTGAGTGTGGAAGAAGTGTGTTTTAGGGATGAACTGGCTTTATCTCTTAGCATGCAAAAACTGGCTTTATCTCTCATGTTAACCTCAGACATAGAAAACAATATGTATACCAATATGACAAAATTATCAGACAACTTGTGTTCTTTTTGTGAAGATGATTTAATATTTAAACCTGAAAGGAACTTACTCATTAATGTAACAAATGAAGCTGATGAGGATCTGGTTACTGTATTTACCTGTTAGACAATGTGTTGCTGTCTACATGATAAGGTTTTCTCTTAGCTGACCGTGAAGGTGAACTTCCACAACGATCCAAGAGTCTCTGAGTTTGAAACGAAGGATGGTTCAAACATTGCTCTGTCAAGTATCTATCTGCTGGATCCAGCTTCAGCAAGTTCTTTGGAAAACAAAGTCTGGATTTTAAACAAGTATTAGTATTTAAACCAGTCACAGCAAAACTTGTAGCTCAATAGTTTTGAGCTTCTCATCTCAATAGTTTCTGTGAGATTATTATGTGCAACTGCAAGAATGATTTACAGTTATATTAATATACCATTTAACAGCAAATCATCACTCCATTTATACTGTATTGAACTCATCTCAATACTGAGCTGCACAGGTCTCTAAGAAACTCAATTCCTTGTTTCTAATTGCAAGATAAAGCCACGGAAGTGTGAGAGTGAAGAACAATTCTGCTTTCAGAAGCAATAAACATACACACAAAAATGATACATAATAAAAGAGGTTTGATAAACAAAGGTCATTCAAAGAGCTTTGCTATTTATAAAAATATGCTTTAAAACTCACACACACACACAGAAATGTAAGGAGTTTTGTCATTGATTTCGTGGGGCTATGATTTCACCAGTAATTCATCTACAGTAGTCAGAAGGAAATTCCTATTATAAATTTGTGATGTTTGTTCTATTTCTGAAGACAAACAATGTTTTTGATATTTAGAGAATGAACATTTAATTATAAAGTTAGAAACTAACAGGGGTGACTAATTTGCAACATATTATGACTGCTATTTGCACAAGTTCTGTAAGAAATATATTAATAGTTGTGGTAAGTTAATATGATAAGCAAACAATACTCATGCTTGAACTAAAATAGGACATTTTTGTCTACTATGAACACAGAGAACATATTATTTCTATGTTCTCTCTTATCCTCCAACAGTTATTGGTAATTTATATAAAAATACAGCTTTTAAAAAGCAGTAAGATATCCTAAGGCTATCTGTGTTTCATATTTAGAACGAATACATACCATGGTGGAACATGAAAGCAAACAGATTACTCACAGTGTGTAAAGTTGTTCCATTACATACAGTGAGTAATCGCATGGAAACTAAAGTTAAACACATGCATAAGTCTTTGCAGGATCAGAGCCACACTTAGAAATTATTGGCTCAATAGACAGGGCTGCCTCCAGGTTTTTTGCCGCCCCAAGCAAAAAAAAAAAAAGCAAAGCGGAGTGCTGCCACCGCCGCCAAAACAAAACAAAAAAAGGGACGGAGTGCTGCCCCAAAGGGCCAGAATACCGCCCCTTGAAAAGTACTGCCCCAAGCACGCTTGGGACGCTGGTGCCTAGAGCCGGTCCTGTCAATAGAACATATACTATCATCAGTGAGGATAAATGTATTATATTCATAATTCATCTTTCTGTATCCCTTACCTTTCTAAACAAATAAACACCCAAAACAAAACCTATATTAAAATAAAGTTATTCACGTTGCATCGTCAACCATTTAAAAGTTAGGAAATGACAGAATCAGGTGCCTGTGCAACCTTAATTCAGCCCCTGTGTGTGTCTGTATTATAACACCCTGTTAATTACGCGACTACATACTATTTCCCCCCAGCACAGGACCCTTGCTTCATTCAGTGCACAGGATGGATGGTGCTCAGGAAATGAGGCTTCTTTTTATCCTCCTAGTACAATGCATAGACTTGCCTGTACTACACACCATACAACGCACGGAATTATTAATTTTTTATGATCTTTTCTATGGCTCTCATCAGTACAGGTTTGGACTGCCTCACAAAATACTAATGAATTTTCTTCACAAGTCCCCTGTGAGAGGAGACTATTATTCTCCCCCATTTTACAGATGGGGAAAGTAAGGCAAAGAGCCTGAGGCCACACAGCAAATCACTGGTGAAGCCAGGGTTAGAATTCAGGGCCACTGGACTCCCACCCTGGTGCTCATTCCTCCAGACACAGCCCCTTACTTCAGAGGAGCTGAAAATCCATAGCTTCAACGGACTTCAATTACAGTTGAGAATGCTCAGCAGTTCTGACAATCAGGCTCCATGTGTCTGGGCATGCAGAAACTGAGGAACATACAAATAGGGGCCACATGTCAAAATTTTAAGTGATTCGCCCAGCACCACTTAGGAAGTTTGCAGTAGAGGCATGGATATCAGTGAATTCTCCTGTGTAGCATTCACCTGCCTTAACTACAAAACCATCATTTCTCCTCTTGCCGTCCACAGCCCCATTCTTAACATACGTCTAACTTCTAGGGGTTCTTCTGACAACCACCTCATTCTCTAAACAGCCCCTGAGCACCACCCATTCTGTGTACTGAATGAGGAAAGAGTCCTATGGAAAAGATAATATGAGATCATATAATTAAAAACCATATAATAATTCCCATGAATACACACAAGAAAGATAGAATTAAGGTTTCACAGACAACTTTAATTCTGGCATTTCTTAATTTTCAAGTGCTTGATTTTGCAACCCAAATGACTTAAAAATCTAGGAAATAACATACAAAAAAAAAACTAGTTACAAGAAAGAGGAAGGGGAAAGACAAATTTTATTACAAACACCCTTCCTATCATGCATCATGACCTCTGTGTTTCAGTCCTCAGCGCAGCAACACAGACTGCTACCAATTGAGCTTCTGCTAATTACATTAGCTAACAATATGAAAGCAGCCAATAAAGGGGGATGCACAAGACACTGAGACAGTGGATTATGCCCAAGTAGCCCAATTTTAGACTCCACAGAAAAAGATAAAGCTCTGAGCAGCTCTTTTTTGAAAGGCAATATGGCTCAATGGATGATATTTGTGCCCACTATATTCAAGATGAGTTTAGAACTCATGCTATCTTGGTTCCCATGATGAATTATTAGTATTTGTCTCTGCTCCAGGAATTCCCATCTCACTCCCATCAAGTGGGGGTGGGAGGTGGGGAAGGGAAAAGGTCTCCTGTAGTGCTGCATCAGTTACAATGCTGAGAAGGGAGGGGAGCTGATGGGAGCAAAGATGGTTCACTCTCCACCCCTGCCAGTATAGCTGCTCCAACAACAGCCAGGCTGAGTTTCGGCTTCTAACTGTTCAGGGTGCAGTGTAGGGTGCAGGAGTGATGGTGGGGACCCAAGCTTGGAATATTCATTGTTTCTGGCATGTTGCCAAAATCAAGCAGTAACAGTGTAATACAGAACAGAGAAATGAAGATTGTTAGCAGATTACAACTCAGCCAAATCTGAACAGAATTTCATGGCACTAGCAAAAGGTATTTTTCTGACCTCGGGGCTTTCCCCCAGGAAATAGCAAAGATCTGCTGCAAACAATGGAGGTTGTTAAAGTTTATCAAAACAAGTTCAAAAGATTCTTTTTTAAAAAGGGACTGTATTAGGAAATATAAATGTAGTGGTCACTGTGAACTTCCCCTATATAATATACACAAACAAATAATGCAGCTTTTCCTACCTTCATAAGGTCAAGCAAAACACCACTTAAAATTCCTAAATATCTCCTCTCCAAAGATTGAGGATGGTTGACTGCTGGGAACTGTAAAAATAAGAATACAGCATAAACGTACGGTGCCTGTAAATCTCCAAAACATTTATATAAAGGGAAGTGGCTTAGACACTGCTTGTTCTGTCAAACCAGTAGACACCAAAAGAGAGTAGGTAGTAGGAAGTAAAAGGGGTACCATGTGAAATAATAGGTGTGTTAAAGTGGACACAGTGGTACCTGAAACACAACAGTAGCATTAAACATACAGTTTTCTGTTGATATACCACATGTACAACAGTTCATTCAATCAGAGCAAGGGAAGGTATCCTTGGTGAACAAGATATTCAACCAGATGTTCTCATCAATGACTAAAATAATCCAGTTAGATATACAACTGGCTGTCGCTGGTATTACGATTCATAGAAATATGGAAGGTATAAACAAGCTAATAATGGGAGAAGTACAAGAAAGCTGAACACAGGTTTTATTCCAAAACGTTCTAAATTGACCTGAAAATAATCTCATTTTGAGCATGAATGGTATGGAATTAATTAATGAAGGATTAAACAGATTACTTGGAAAACTTTTTGAGAAAGAAGATCACCTAGAAATAGAACAACCAATCTTCTTTCCAAATACTAAGTCTAGCAAGAACCTTCTGGAAAAAACAGTTACCTACGTCTCGTAACTGTTGTTCTTCAAGATGTGTTGTTCATGTCCATTCCACATTAGGTGTGCGTGCACCACGTGCACGGACATCGGAAACTTTTTCCCTTAGCGGCTCCCGTCGGGTCGGCAGGGGAGTCCCCTAGAGTGGCGCCTCCATGTCGGTGCATATACACCCCTGCCAACCCGACCCCCCTTCAGAGGGGAAGGAGGATGGAGAGTGTAATGGACGTGAACAACACATCTTGAAGAACAGTTACGAGAGGTAAGTAACCGTTTTTTCTTCAAGTGCTTGTTCACATCCATTCCACATTAGGTGACTCACAAGCTTACCATCAGAGGAGGGTAGGAGTCATGGAACAATTGATTGGAGAACAGCCATGCCAACTACCGCATCATCTCTGGCCTGCTGATTGACCGCGTAGTGGGCTGTGAAAGTGTGCACCGAGAATCAAGTGGCTGCTTTACAAATCTCGTGGATCGGGACCTGCACCAGGAAAGCTGATGAAGATGCTTGCGCCCTGGTCGAGTGGGCTGTGATCACCGGGGCTGGAACCTTAGCCAGCTCGTAGGACGCGCGAATGCAGTCCGCAATCCATGACAATATACGCTGCGCCGAGACCAGAAGACCTTTCATTCTGTCGGCTAATGCGACAAACGATTGTAGTGGAAAGGCCTGGTCAGCTCCAAATAGAACACCAGGGCCCGTTGGACATCCAGAATGTGCAGGATACGGTGACTCGGGTCCGTGTGTGGTTTAGAAAGAACACTAGCAAACACATGTCCTGGCCCATAAGAAATTGCAAGACTACTTTAGGGAGGAATTTAGGGTGCGGCCTGAGCTGCACCTTGTCCTTATAAAAGATTGTATAAGGCGGTTCCAAGGTGAGGGTCCTCAATTCGGACACCCTCCTTGCGGACGTAATGGCCACCAGGAATGCCACCTTCCAGGAGAAGTGGAGAAGAGAGCAAGAGGTGAGGGGCTCAAACGGAGGGCCCAGAGCTTGGAGAGGACCAAATTTAGGTTCCAGGGCGGGTCCGGTGGGCATGAGTAAGGGAACACCCTCTCCAGTTTCTTGAGGAACCGCACTACCATGGGGTTAGAAAACACCAAACACCTGGATTCCCCCGGGTGGAACGCCGAAATGGCCGCCAGATGCACCCTGATCGAGGAAGGGGCGGGACCTTGATGCTTGAGGTGTAGGAGGTATTCTAGGATGACTGGAATGGTGGCCTGGAGCGGCTGTACCTGCTTCGGCTCACACCGGCAGGAGAATCTTTTCCACTTAGCTAGGTAGGTAGCCCTAGTGGAGGGTTTCCAACTGCCAAGGAGAATTTGCCTTACCTGAAGAGAGCACTGGCTCTCCATAGCATTCAGCCACAGAGTTTCCATGCCAGGAGATGCAGAGACTGTAGATCTGGGTGGAGCAGGCGCCCACAGTCCTGCGTGATGAGATCCTGGTGCAGGGATAGGGCAATCTGGGCAGCCACTGACAGCTCTAGCAGGATCGTAAACCCGTGTTGACGCGGCCAAGGGGGGGGCGATCAAAATTATCGTCGCCTTGTCCCTGCGAACTTTGAGGACTCTGTGGATGAGCGGGAGCGGAGGAAAGGCATACTTCAGACTCCCGCCCCAAGGGATCGCGAACGCATCTGCGACCGAGCCCGGACTGTGGTTCTGGAACAAACAAAACTGTGGACATTGGCTCTTGTCCTTGGTGGCAAAGAGGTCCATTTGGGGAAACCCCCACTTCTGGAAGACCAATTGCAAGATGTCTGACCACTCATGCATGCGGTACAACCTGCTGAGGCGGTCCGCCAGCTCGTTCCACGCTCCCAGAAGGTATGATGCTTCGAGATGGATGGAGTGGGCTATACAGAAGTCCCACAGGAGAAGAGCCTCGCGGCAGAGGGGAGAGGAGTGGGCTCCGCCCTGTTTGTTTATATAAAACATGGAAGTGGTGTTGTCTGTCAGAACCATCACACTGTGACCTTCCAAAGTAGCGTGAAAGGTTTGGCAGGCCAGACAAACCGCCTTGAGCTCCTTCACATTGATGTGGAGCAACACTTCGTCCCTGGACCACAGGCTCTGTGTCCTTAGGTCCCCTAAGTGAGCCCCCCAGCCGAGGTCTGATGCATCTGTCACTAGCATCAGAGCAGGATGCGGCGCGGCGAAGGGGATACCCTTGCATACTACCGTCCGATTCAGCCACCAGCGCAGGGAGTCCAACACCTGGGCAGAAATCGTCATAACAAGGTCTAGGGGATCTCTGCTCGGGCGATACGATCGCACGAGCCATGCTTGTAAGATCCTGAGTCTCAGCCGAGTGTACTTGACCACGTAAGTGCACGCTGCCATGTGCCCTAGAAGCTGCAGACAGCATCTGACTGTGGTAGGGGGAAACCTTAGCAGCGATTCTACCACGCGCTGGATGGCCAGGAATCTGGGTTCTGGGAGGCTCGCTCACGCCTGCACCGAGTCCAGCACTGCCCTGATGAACTCCAGCCTTTGCGTTGGTATCAGGGAAGACTTGAGCTTGCTGACGAGGAGACCCAGCCTGCGGAATGCGTCCAGGGCCACCGTCACATGGGAACGGACCTCCTCTTCGGACCGACCAGTGAGGAGCCAATCGTCTAGGTACGGGTATACCCGTATTCTCCTCTTTCGCAGAAAGGCTGCCACTACTGACATGCATTTCGTGAACACGCAGGGGGCTACTGCCAGGCCGAATGGGAGGACCGTAAACTGGTAATGGTGCTGGTTTATGGCGAACCGTAGGAACCGCCGGTGAGCAGGGTGAATGGCGATATGAAAGTACGCGTCTTTCATGTCGAGGGCAGCACACCAATCCCCCGGATCCAGGGACGGGATAATAGTGCCCAGGGAGACCATACGGAAGCGGACCTTGACTAAGAATTTGTTGAGTCCGCAGAGGTCTAAAATGGGCCGAAGGCCCCCCTTTGCCTTGGGGATGAGAAAAGGGGAGTAAAATCCTTTCCCCCTTAGTTCCCAAGAGACTTCCTCCACCGTACTCACCTCGAGGAGTGACTGAACCTCCTGCATAAGGAGTTGCTCATGAGAGGGGTCCCTGAAGCTGGACGGGGAAGGGGGGTGGGTAGGAGGGAAGGAGGAGAACTGCAGCGTGTATCCCACTTGTACCGTGCGTAAGACCCAATGGTCCGATGTTCTACGGGATCACGCAAGGTAGAAGTGGGACAACCGGTTCAAGAAACTTGGGGAAGGATCTGCGAGCTGGGTTGGTACGCTGTCCTCGAGCGCACCTTCAAACCCCCTGCTTATTGCCGGGCTGGGGCTTGCCCTGGCCCTGATTAGGCACGTTGTTCCGCCTGTGCCTACTGTCCCTGCCTTGCCTGCGATAAGGCTCCTGCCTAGGACGAGGCTGGTACTGCCGCTGCTGAGGCGGCTGAGGCTTGAACGGTTTCCTCTGAGTCGCCGGAGTGTGCATTCCCAATGACTTGAGGGTGACCCGGGAGTCTTTGAGGCTATGCAGCCTGGCATCAGTCTGATCTGAAAAAAGGCCAGACCCTTCGAAGGGGAGGTCCTGGAGGGTGTTCTGGACCTCTGGCAGGAGGCCCGAAGCCTGAAGCCACGCCAAGCACTGCATCATCACACCCGAGGCGATTGTTCTGGCTGCTGTATCTGCCAAGTCCAAAGAGGCCTGCAAAGAGGTCTTGGCTATTGCCTTTCCCTCTTCTACAAGGGCCGTAAACTCAGGCTGAGAGCCCAGGGGTAAGAGGTCCTTAAATTTTGAAACTGCCACCCAGGAGTTAAAATTATGCCTATTCAGGATCGCCTGCTGGTTTGCAATCCGTAACTGGAGACCCCCAGAGGAGTACACCTTCCTTCCGAAGAGGTCCTATCGTTTAGCCTCCTTGGCCTTGGCGGCTGGGGCTTGCTGGCCATGACGCTCCCGTTCAATAATGGATGAGACGACCAGAGAACAGAGGGCCGGATGACAAAATAGGAACTTGTAGCCCTTGGAAGGGGCCAAGTACTTCCTCTCTACCCCCTTGGCCGTTGGTGCGCTGGAGGCTGGGGTTTGCCAAACCGTCTTGTAGATGGTCTGGATTGTCTTTATGAGTGGGAGCGCAATCCTGGAGGGACCCCCAGGGCTTAGAATGT
This sequence comes from Terrapene triunguis, assembly GCF_002925995.2. Classification (NCBI taxonomy): domain Eukaryota; kingdom Metazoa; phylum Chordata; order Testudines; family Emydidae; genus Terrapene; species Terrapene triunguis. Next base: position 18,416,189 of record NW_020664374.1, on the reverse strand, counting down.
CCACCATAGGATCCTCCCGCTCAACCATCTCCTCCGCCTGTGGGCCAAGTTCTGGGTAACCCTGCGGAGCAGCTCCTGGTGCGCCCTGTGGTCTATCGGAGGTGGCCCTGATACCGTCGTGCCTGCCACAGCCTCGTCTGGGGATGATGAGATGAGGAGCTGCTGTGCCTCCTCCACCTGCCCTTCTTGCTCCTCCTCATAGGCAAGGGGCACGTCTGGGTCCTGCCTGGTTGATTGTCCCCGGGACGGCACCGGGCTTGGTGCCACTTCTGCTTGCCGGTGCTCCGGAGAAGTGTTCTGCGGCCTGGACACCGTGGCCTTCTTAGCTGTGGAGGGGTGCCTGCGCGGGGATCGGGATTGATGTACCGAATAGCCGGACTTTGAAGCTCTGGAGGAGGTCCCTTGCTGTTGATGATAGGCCCACGGGGTCCAAAAGGGCCATTGTCCTGACAGTCCCCATTGGGGTTGCCACGCGGCCTGGGACTCCCTGCCCGCTGGCGCCCTGTGGACGTAGCTGGAGCGGCCTGAGTCAACCTCTGACTCCGAAGACGCCGACCTTGATGGCCAATGCGGTGCTGTGGCTTGGTGTCGTCGGGAGGCTGGAGAACAGCTCCTTATCAACTGGGATCGGTACCGATGCTCTCAGGACCGGGATCGGTGCCTTCTGTCCGGGGCCAGCGACCTCAGCCTTACGTTCCTTCAGTGCCGTCCTAGCGCCGGCGCCGGGGAGCAGTGCACCGATGGGGCAGGTGCCGCATGCTGGCTCAGCTCCGGTGCCACCAAGTCCGGCTGGGTCAAGGGCATCTGGGAGTCTACGGAGGCTGAGCTTGACCGGGGCCAGCGGTGCCGAGGTGGTGACCTCGAGCGGCGCACCATTGCCGGCTTCCCTCGGGAGCCGCTAAGGGAAAAAGTTTCCAAAGTCCATGCACGCGGCGCATGCACACCTAATGTGGAATGGACGTGCACAAGCACTCGAAGAAAAACTAATTTTGTTGGATCTCAGCAGGCTACTGGTTGCATGATTTCCCATATAGTAATGTTTTAAGACTCAATATCACTCCCTTAACTCTAGCTGGTGCAAGGGTTGGCAACTGTTGTATAGATGCAGTAAACACAGACCTTGAGGGCATTTTGTCTATTAGGCTCTTGCCAAAGTCAATCAAAGGCTGTGACCAAGCCCAGCCCCCATTATCCAGAAAAATGGACAAGAGAGACATGGATGCTTTGAAGATGGGGAAAGCAAAGTGCAGGTTCTCATATGAGGCTCATCACTGTAATCTGGAATGTGAAAGTGGGACCTCATAGGTTTTTATGAGAGCTTAGAGAACACAGAGGTGAAAAATATAATTGCATCGTCCGAGAAAGGGCTATAACAATAACAATTTTAAAAAGTGAACCTCACCAATGGTAGACATTTAGTTAGATCTGAAAATGAGCACAGAAACAGTAACTTAACAGAAGGGGTGTAATTTTCATGAAAGTTACAGTATTCTGGATAAGATCTTTTCCTGGTATTAGGGTAATGAAAAGAACCATAAATGCAGTAAATTATGCTTCTTGGATTTTTAAAATGCCCACAACTAATTTTCTAAAACTCAATTCCTGGCAATTCTCAGGAGACTCAGGGCTAACTTTTGCAGGTTCAATCTCTTTTCCAGAAGTGTGAAAATTATATCTGATAAATAACAGGTGTTCACACACACAGAATACTGGTTAAATTTTGATTGTATCAAAAATCTTTTAAAGTTATTTTCTTGTTGTGACATAGTATGTGAGAGTGTGAAAGTGACTCTTCTAAATAGGTAATGTTAATAGTATGGAGTTTCATTCTGGGAGGACAGGAGTTTCCAGGAATAATTTACTTAACTTGAAACATTCCCAGTACTAAAAATAAAAACCAATATGTAACCAACAACACACATGGATTTCTTGTCTTCACCGATTATTGATGACGAAAGCTTTAGTAGACAAGAATTTCGTGGGTGAGGTGGGAAAAATGCAAAGAAAAGGCAGCGGTCAAGTAGCTAAAACTAGTTGAGCTCCAGTGAACTAAGTTGATACTATGAAAGATGGGATGTTCATCCCTAGTCATATCCCCCCAAACATGATCTAAATGTCATATCCCTAGTCATATCCCCCCAAACTTCTGCACCTCAGTATTTACATAATCATTACCAATAGTACAGGCCACCTTACTGAGTGTTGTTTGGTACTTGGTTAAAAATAATTTCATCTCTCAGATATAAAAAATATTCAGCATGTGTAAAGACTCAAGAATGGCCCTCTTAAGAACTCTTTGGCTGGACATGAAAAGGAGCAGAGAAACAGTAAAAAGGATTAGAAACATTTCCCTCCACACGCCTGTTTTGAAGTGCTCTTAAATTTCTGAAGGAGAACTCAAAAAGCCATGACTGATAACCTCTAATTTTGATTGAGCTAAAGCAATCCTTCAATATCAGTAGCGGCACAGTCAGAAATGTATACAATGGGATATTTATAGACAAGTGTAACAGGGTCGGCACCCATCTCTTGCAAGCGCCCGCCCCAGTTGGGTGTGTCCATGGTCTTTAAACCAGTCCAGCCCTACTAGGGGGTTGTATCCCTAGGACTTCCTCCATGGAGACACTATCTTCCTGTGGCCCTCCCCAGGTTCAGTCCCTGCAGACAGCCAGGAGCTCCTTCATTACTCCTCTGGTCCCTTCCAGCAGACTCTCTTTGGCTTAGACCTAACAGCCACCCAGGAACACCTCTTGCTCCCCCAGTCCCTGAAAGCAGACTTAGCTGTCCATAGTCCTGCTGCTCTTCCATCCAGGCATGCAGTCCTTTCTTCTTCAGCTCCAAGAAGCAACTAACCACTGCTCTTTTCTGCAGCTCCTTTTCACAGGGCCCTCCTGGCCCATGATTGGCCATTCCAGCAGCTCCTTTGACTGGTTGCTTCCTCACAACCACTGTAGGCCACTTGGAGGACCTCTCCACTGCTCCTTTCCTGAGATGGGTATGGCAGAACCCTGAGGCCTCCACCAGGGGGCCTTTGGGCCTAGACCACCCCATCACAGCAAGAAAGTTACATCCCTGGACTTTTTACACTGAGAAGATGGCAAAGATAAATTGGTTTAGGTACATCACAATGACCTAGAAAAGTTGTCAAGAAAGGTTTTCTCGGCCATAATGACTAGATAGCATCTCAGATAGCATAGTCCACCCAACATGTTCAGAATCTCTATCTGCATCAGTCGGATATGTAATTTGGGCTTTTCTAGATCATTAAGACTGGTCACTTTATTATTTATTATTATTATTGTTAATATTGCTCTCTGATCTTGCTTCATCTGTAACCACCCAAAAAGGCATGTGGGATAGTCCAAGACCAATAAGGCCATGGAGGATATTGCACTGTCCAAGTCATGCACGATGGGGGACAACATGCTGGAGCCAGCCAGTATAAAGAAACCAGTCTTGGTCCCTCAGTTCCCTTGACCCTGGTAGGAGATCTATAAGATAATCTAAAAGGCCTTGAAGGTGATTCAGATTCCTCCCTTTCAGAGTCCAAAGAAGAAACGTAGAATTTCTACAGAATAGAGAGGAGTGATCCCCACTGGGGTCTGAGGTGGTCTGTGTAATGGAGACACCTGGAGATCCAACAAAACTGAGGGTTGAGGTGGTTGGAATGCAGACAAAGTGACCAATGCTGGCATAACAGGTGCTGAGTGCGTTAGTGATTTCAAAGACACCAAAGTTGCTTTAAGCAGAACCAGTTGGGGGGAAACATAGGGACCTTCTTGCCAATAAGAAGGGCTGCAGATAGAGAGCACTGAAAGGGTAAATATTTGTCCACTGGTATTGAGATAGACTTGATCGGCTGGAATGATGAAGAGGGAACCGGTAAGGATGAAGACAGATGGAATCAAAAGCGCTGCCTCATACAAGAGCTGGTGAGTACCTAGATTTGTCATGTCTTGAACTGGTACCAGACTTCCTGAATTTTTTTTTTTTTTTTTTAGGAGAAGAACAAGACTTAGAGCACTAGTCAGCAACAGAATGCTTGGAGCGCTTCAAGGAGGCTAGTGGTAAGGGTGAAGGGTGACCTTTCTCATCAGACTTACACTTTGAATCATGGGCAGTGGGAGGGGTGCTCCTTGTGGACTCTGAATCTGCTACCTCGGGGTCAGGTCTCAGTTCCGACATGGGAAACATGGTCTTTCATACAGTGAACTTTGAGGCAGAAAGCCCTGTGTTTTTTGGTGAGGAAGGAGGTACAAATAGGGCATTTTCCTCCTCACATGGCCCTCACCAAGGCAAATCAAGTAGCTACTATTATGTACATTATAGGCATTTTGAAACACTGGCTAACTAAAGCAAATACCATGGGGAACTCCAGCTCTCATCATGGATGGCGAGAAGGAACTGAGAGGGAAGTGGCAGACACACCCATTTTATGCCTTCATCTGAGAGCATTTGAAGAGATGGATCATGTGAGACGCCTAGTGGTATTGCTGGCAAATATCTCTGACTCAAAGTGCCTTGAGTGCACATACACCTGCAGTGGAACGTACGTGTGCATAATCAGTTGAAGGAGAACTTACATGTGCCTAAGTTTAAAAATGTAAGTGTTTTCAGGATCAGAATCTAAGGTTGGGATCTTAAAATGGGCTTAAGGGATTTAGGTGACCAACTTCTGTTGATTTCTAATAGGAATTGAGCACTTAACTGCCAGAGGCCTTTATGAAAATCCAGTCTAGCACCACTAATCATATCTCATCTGAACTATACAATTAAGATTAAAAGGGTTTTTTAATACTCTACTGTCACACACCAATAATGGTGTTAGTTGTATTTTATGCATATAGATAATAGTCAAAATTACATAATGAACCTGTGAACAGTGTGATGGCTCGGTAAGTACTGTTTACACAGCTCAGGGTAAGTTTTCAAAGCTATGTGGATTTGGTAGAAGTAAACACAGACATTCTGTTAACAGCTGAATACAGTTGAACAATTTCCAAAGTAGTGTGCAGGAAGTTTTGCATTAAGTCTCCATTAACATGAGCAGTAATTGTGAGTTTAACCTGCCATAAACTATGTCAAAAATGTTTTCTACCAATGCTTGAGCAACTGCATTAAAGTAAAAATCCTGTGAATATGGAATACACGGTGTTCTTTGCCACTCACACTTTTTCTGTACCTGCCAAAAAACATCAGCAATGATTAATGTATGCTTATATAAAATGCTGAAATATATTTTAAAGAGCTGAAATAACTTGAGAATACCAGAAAGAAACAAAATTAAGTTAACAGATTAAGATGCATCTCCTAACAAGCTACAACAACAAAAAAGTAAAGGTAAAATACAAAAACGTATGCACATTTTAGAATACAGCACAGTTGTCACTGAAAAAAAGTGAAAGACCTAGAGAACTAAGGGCTAGATTCACAAAGAAACTTAGGTGTGGTGAAGCTTATGAGATCGGACCTCACAGGCCAGTTAAGTGGAAAAATTCTCATCTCCTCCCAGTTGGTGCAAGCCTTGGGATTAAGCGTCCGGATGCCTGGCAGGGGGATGCAGCATGCATTCTCTTAGGCAAAAACATAGGTGCCTAGAGAACTGTTACTGCAAAAATGTAGGCACCGAGTGATTTTAGGTGCCTCCGGGGCTCAGAGGCTGCTGAGCAGGGGTTTTGTGAATCCCAGTGGGGCCTGATTCTGGGATTTGGGCACCTAAAGTGGCAGTTAGGAGCCTATGTCCTTTTTGTGACTCTAACCCTGGGTGCTTGGTACGAACAGCCTCTGAGCAGGAAGTCTTGTAAAGCTACTTTTAAGTACTACCTTCTCATATGCACTCTTCAACCCTCTCACATCTAGAGCGCTAGTAAAGCTTCCTTACTGCAAGTATTAGTAATTCAATTCTATCCAAAGACAATTTATAAATATTTTTCCATTTGAGATCAGCAATTCTGAGCATATAGAAGAGAAACTACCTTGTTTCTTCTTTGTTTCTACTAGCATTATTGTTCACAAATTGCATTATGATGTGAACTTTGAGGGGAGATAAAAAGAACATGTTCACTATCTTCGCAGTCGCAATACTACTGATCTTTAAGTTATTTTTATTTTCTTCATTTTACAGTGGTTTACCAGTGATAGGTTTGTCCATCTGCATGGCTTGGCCACCTGTACTGGATGAACAATGGATGGATTCCAAAGGATCTCATGTATGGAGAACTTGCAGATGCTCCAAGGCCTCTGGGCCAATTGAGACTCAGGTTGAAGAGGGACTTGAAAACTTTTCAGCATTGATACCACAAACTGGGCAGATGCAGCTAGCAACAGGCCACACTGAAGGACTGCACTGCACTAGGGAATCAAAGAGGTTGAAGAGAGGGGAGGAAAGTGAAGAGAACAAATAGGAAACCATAGCAGACCTCATGCGCTAGTCCGGCACTGTGATACTGCAGCATGACCCAGAGTAACTGAACTGCTCTGGCACTTACACCATTGTCTTTCGAGACTGGTGGTTGCCTACTATCAGTGACAGGGTTATATTTTTATAGAAAGTCTGCTATGTGATCTCAGAGCACACCTTAGATGAACTATAGCCTTGGCTACAATTCATTAATCTAACAAGATGCAAGAGGATCTCCAGAAGGGGCCACCATTTTGCCAAAAAGGAGCATTTTTAGAACAAACTGAATCTCATTCAGACTCTACTCTCCAAGAACTTGTTTAAGAGGACAGTCCAGGTGGAGAGTACTCCTGTCTTCAAATGGAATAACTGACATCTAGTAGCCTCTTGAATAAGAAGCCACTAGAGAGATGTATGTTGTCAGAGCTGTGAGAGAAGGTGACAGAATCTAGAAACTATTTCCCATTAGGGATTTTTCTAATTCTATCACCTGCATGTACCTCGACCTACTTATGGGATGATGTTTATAGAGCCCTACACTGCCAGCCCTGTTTTCTGCTAGGAGTAATCTCCTTTGTTTAGATCTTGGGATGTTCGTTAACATCTTTAGGGTGGGTTTTGGCTTGTTTCTGCTCCCTGTGCTGCTTTCCTGGGGTCTTTAAGATGCAACAGCTGTCTTCTTCCTCGAGCAGGGTGGTAGAGAGGCCACCCATTGCTCCTCAAGACCCAGATGTAACAGGATGTCTGGAGCCAGGAGCTCTCTCAGCACCCTGTCACTCTAATACCAACCAGCAGAGCTAGAGCTGAGGGGTAATTGAGGGGGGGATGCAACCCCAGCAGCTAGGATTATATAAAACAGACCAGAAGGAAGTGTGGATAAGGAGCAGGGAGCCTGAAGGATGGCTGATGTACACAGGACTAGATACTGCTAGTACTGTTCCCTTCCTTAGAAGCAAGTGGGGAAGCTGCCTATAGATTGTAAATATATGTAAACAACACTACAGGCTGTGGCCTGCTGGAGGAATACAATAAAACATGGAGACAGTGAAGGAGACCTGGAATTGTTGTGGTGAGTTACTGAGGCTGAAAGCAGGGCCGGCACTTCCACTAGGTGACCCTAGGCGGTCGCCTAGGGAGGTAGGATTTGGGGGGCTGCATTTTGCTGCCCTCAGCGGAAATTCGGCGGCGGGGGGTCCTTCCGCTCCGGGTCTTCAGCAGAAATTCGGCGGCTGGTCCGTCACTCACTCCGGGACCCGCCGCCGAAGCGCCCCGAAGACGTGGAGCGGAAGGACCCCCGCCGCCGAATGCTCAGAGGAGGAGCGCTGCCGCCTAGGGCGGCAAAAACCCTGGCGCCGCTCCTGGCTGAAAGGACGTTCAGGGGATCAGTCTGTGGCACCACTGAAGGAAAAAAGCTATGTGGAGGGGGAGGAGCATTTTATCTGAATTTCTAAAATATTGCTGGAAGTGCCCATCCTAGACAGGAAGATGGTGCATGATGGTGGTAACTGCGTTAAGGTAATGTGGGGTTTCCTGAAGCCTAGAGATGGATGGATTAATTTCTTCAGAGAATTTCACAGGCTAGTCTGGTGCCTACTCTTGTGAACGGATCATGATGGCATTGCTTGTGTGTAAGATCTGCATATTCCCAATATATGCATCGTATATTTATTAACCCTAAAGAGCATCTTTATGAGGATTTCAGTTTCTTAAAGCACTTCGGTAGCATGGGACAATATTAATTCTATATTTAAGTGTTTCATGCTGTTCAAAAGGGAAGCTGTACCACCACTATAAAACTATTGAATAAGAATATAGTGTACATGCAGCTGGAAAAGATGTCAACATCCCACTCAGGAAAGAGCGACTCCAGCTCTCTTGTCTATCTAATCTTCCCATGTCTGAATTACTAAATATAATAATAATTAACATTTTTACAGCTCTTTGCATGCTCAAAGCACTGTACAGATATTACCTCATTAATTCTCACATGACCCCTATTTGGTAGGTGAGTAAGTATTATTCTTCCAATTTAACAAATGGGGATAAAGAGGCAGTTACTTGCCCAAGAACAACCAGTAAATCACTGGCCCAGGATTAGGACATAGGTCTTCATGACACCCAGCCCTATGCTAATCACACTAACATCACACCTTCTTTCTGAATTTTGAGTTTTTAAATCTACAAAATAAATATACTTTATTCCATTCCTCAGTGTAACATTTTACAATGCATTAATCCAATAAAGTTTATGTTGGATGGCTGGAACTGAGGTGAATCAGGATAGCACTTTACACTGTGGAGAACTTTTAATGCATTACCTTTGTGATAACATGTGTAATACTTCAGATTAGAGCAGAAATTCTTCATTCTGAATAATATTAAATTGACAAAATGGCAGCAGTTGTCAAGACAACCAAAACTAAATTGTAATAAACCACAAACAAGACCTCTAGACACGAGCTGTTGGAGATAATACAGTAATTACAAATATAAAACTCTTTTGGGATCTTGCCATGTAGAGAACCGACTGTCTGAGCTAGAGATAAATTCAGTCTCCTAGTCTAAACAAATGCTTAACTGGAGTGTACACTCTAACCTGCCAAAAAAGTCATAGCAATGATGTAAATAATTTTAAGTGATAATGTACACATCTACACATGCAACAGCGTAACCATAATGCAATTTTATTTATGAATCCATGACCTCCTCACAATCTAAACCTATCCCTTACCTTTTTAGATGGAAGTGCTCAGAATAAATAAGAGAATATATAAAACCTGAGGGAAAAAGGTCTAAAACATTTATTTTCTACTGGATAATGGTTTAAATACCACATCAACAGAAGACTGAAAGAAAAGGTTTTTGGTCAGTCTCCCTTACCCGCAGCCCATGGAAACGAGGATTGCTGTAGAAAAGCTTCATCTGCTCTGATGGAAGTGGTCCTAGCACCTTCTGAATTGTAAAAAGCTGGTCAATTTCACTTTCTCCAGGAAATAGTGGCTGTCCATCACTAAGTTCCCCAAGAATGCAGCCTACAGACCACATATCCACAGACTTCCCATAGGGGGCTCTGGAAAGCAAGTATAACAATGTTCACACTAATCAACAAAAATATCTTCTTGACAATCTATTTGCATGTATTAACTAACTTTTTGTCTACATTAAGCTTACTTGTAGCAGGGAAAATAAATTTGATACTTGCTTGTAGCGGGGTGGACACCCGCTCCTGCCCTGAGGACACCCTAATCAGCCCAGATGGCCTGTATAAAGAGGCTGGGAGCCAGGAGCTCAAGAATCTCTCTCTGCCTTCAGAGAGAGAAGGGCCTGGCTGCAGGGAGCTAGACAGGGTACCTATAGTGGAGCAGGGCTGGGAAAAGGCTGAGGAGCTGGGGAGCTACAGCCTGGATAGCCCCAGGCTGCGGCCTGGTAATAGGCCAAGGGGTACTGGGGGTTGCAGAGGGCAGCCCAGGGCTAGGCCAAGGCAGCAGGTCCAAACCCAACCTTGCTGATGATGAGTGGCCTATACTGCAGTCTGCCCCAGAGAGTGGGGGCTAGTTGGTGACTGGCAGTGGCCTTATCCTGAGGTGAGGTGGGGTTAGTGGGTGGGGGTTCCCCTGGGAGGGGAGACCTAGCGTGTGTGTGGGTATTGCCAGGGGGCAGCACCCAGGGCAAGGGGCACCGGGGTCCTGGGAGGGACACGGAGGCCAGAGAAGAGGACAAGGCGGATCACCGGCCTCCAGAGGGCGCTCCAGAAGCTGGCGAGCTAATTCCCTGGACACCCAGCAGGAAGCGCCGCAGGGGTGAGTCCGGACCCTCTTACATTGCTTCTCTAGGCTCTCCATTTACAGAGTGGGTTCTCTAACTGCACGGCAGTTTGAGAAGGCAAGATCAGACTTGTCAATTACCCTTGAGGACTTTCATTTCTTTTCTGGAAAACTCACCAATAAAGAACATTTTCAAAGCAGAAAAACAGACATTACTCTAATGTTCAAAGTTAAGCTAACACTAACTTCTCTTGATTTTTCCTGTCTACAGAGCATAGCTGAATAGAATATAATTGAATCAATTTTTTTCTTATTCTGTGGAAAAAGGTGAGTGAGAATGGTGAAACTGGCTACTCAGAACAGAAATTATCAAGTATCAAATTTCTCTTATCCAGGCTCAGCACTCCTATAAAAGAATTTTAAAGGGAATCCTCCAATAACTATTTCAAAGTTGAAAAAAAATGGTTAAGAAAACATTTCAGGTAGCATAGCATACAGGACTCTCCCATTAGAGGCAATGTCCAGAAAGGCACATTAGTCTAATATACATGTCTGGTAAACATACAAGCGGATGACCAAGTAGCTGCCTGGCAGATCTCTTCAGAGGACAAGACTTTTCAGCCCTGGATGTAGGTAATCCCTTATTTGATGGTCTTTGATCTTCCTTCTAAGATTTTGCTCCTTCGTATCACATACTACTTCAATTCAATACTTCCGAAATCTAGCAACCCTTTTAGATGTTTTTTGGCCTCTTAGTGCTGATGATACAAAACAAACAAAGCGACTCATTTTCTGTGTACTTGAATTCATGCAAGGTGGATTTTAATTGCTTTGTGGACATGCAGCATGTGACAAACTCTCTTTTGGATATTTATGTTTTGAGCAGACTGTAGGGAGAACTCTCCTGAGATCACTGAAATAACGAACGTTTGGTATAAAGGCAGAACTGAGAGACTAATTTGTCATCTCTTTTCCTTTTCAGCACTAGAATCTGAGCGCTCATATTCTGTTTTAAAGGGTATCTTATACTTGACTAGCTTGACTGTCTCTAGGTTGAGAAGTCATTAAGAATTGGGAGCCCTGACAGATTCTGTTCTAAATCTGCTCCCTTTTCTCATGGATCAGTAACTGGTTAAAAGACAGGAACCAAAGGATAGAATTAAATGGTCAGTTTTCACAATATAGAGAAGTAAATAGCAGTGTTTTCCAAGGATCTGCATTGAGACCAGTGCTAAATGATCTGGAAAAGAGAGTGAACAGTGAGGTGGCAACATCTGCAGATAATACAAAATTACTCAAGATAGTTAAGTCCAAATCTGACTGTGAAGAGTTACAAAGGGATTTCACTAAGCTGGGTGACTGGGTGACAAAATTGCACATGAATGTCAATGCTGTTAAGTACAAAGTAATGCACAGTGGAAAAATAATCCCAATTATACATACAAAATGATGGGGTCTAAATTAGCTCTTAGCACTCAAGAAAGAGATCTTGGAATCATTGTGGATAAGCTCTCTTAAAACATCTGCTCAACATGCAGCAGCAGTGAAAAAAGCTAACAATGTTAGGAACTATTAGGAAAGTGGTAAATTAGTAAACAGAAAATATAATAATGCAACTATATAAATTCATGATACACCCACACCTTGAATACTGCCTGCAGTTCTGGTCACCCCATCTCAAACAAGATACATTAGAATTGGAAAAGGTACGGAGAAGGGCAACAAAAAATATTAGGGGCATGGAACTGTTTCCATATGAGGAGACATTAAAAAAAGACTGTGACTGATCATCTTAGAAGAGATGACTAAGGGGTGATATAATAGAGATCTATAAAATCATGAATGGTGTGAAGAAAGTGTTATTTACTCTCTCACATAACACAAGAACAAGAAGTCACTGAATGAAATTAATAGGCAGCAGCTTTAAAACAAACAAAAGAAAGTACTTCTTCACATAAAGCACAGTCAACCAGTGGAACTCATTGCCAGGGGATGTTGTGAAGGCCAAAAGTATACCTGGGTTCAAAAAAGAATGAAGTTCCTGGAAGATAGGTCCATCAATGGCTATTTGCTAAGGTGGTCAGGGATGCAAACCTATGCTCCAGGTGTCGCTAAACCTCCAACTTCCAGAAGTTGGACTAGATGACAGAGTGTGGCTCACTCAAAATTGTCCTGTTCTGTTCCTTCCTCTGACGCATCTGGCACTGTCCACTGACAGGATACTGAGCTAGCTAGACCACTGGTCTGACCCAGTATGGCTGTTATGTTCTTCCTTACTTTGATGATTGAATCTTACATTGTGGGTTGCTCTGAGTCAGTTACTTCATTCTGGTGCACTTTGTGAGGGGAGGGCTCAAGAGGGTTACTTGCAGAGACAGCTTGGGCCCTGAGACGCTGGAGTGAGATAACCTGATTCCACCTGGGCAGGTCCCACAGGGAAGCCTTGCTTGAGAACAGGCCCACTGAGTCCAGCCTGCTCCAAGGGTGGAGAGCTAGAAAAGATGAAGTAGGAAGCCAAAGGTGCATAGACTGGTTGCCTACCAGAAGTTGCCATGAGACACTGTGATGCTTTCACTTACGGGGAGAGGGGAGTACCACTAAGAAAAATTACTTATCTCAGCTGGAGAAGTGTGTTGGCAGCAGCCCAAAGATGGCAAGGCAGAGCATGATGAAGCTCCTTAAAGGCCCATGAAGGACGGCCCTGCTGGTATCTTGTCTCTGGTGCTGGTGGGGCTTGGCGCTACTGGAAATGTAATACATGGAGCTACTGGAGCTGCCTGGGCCACTGATTCCTCTTGCTGATCTAGCAGAGACAGTTCCCATGCACCCCCGCTCCCCAGACCTGATGCTGAAATTTCTCAATGCCATTTGTTTTTGTGATGCTGCTAGTACATTCAGATTGGGAGAAGGGTGGGAGTCAAAGGAGGGCTAGTGCTCTTGTCCCCACTATAATCTGCATCACATTGCTAGGTACAGGTTCCAAAGATAAGAAGCTTCTCCTGTTGGTGCCCATAGGGCAGGGGTTCTCAAACTGGGGGTCAGCCTCCACCCCAAACCCCTCTTCTCCTCCAGCATTTATAATGGTGTTAAATATATAAAAAAGTGTTTTTAATTTATAAGGGGGGGGGGGTCGCACTCAGAGGCTTGCTATGTGAAAGGGGTCACCAGTACAAAAGTTTGAGACCCACTGCCGTAGGGGGTATGTGGCAGCTGTGGAGTTCCTGGAGCAGAGCAGCTTCTGAGAGCAAAAACTGTACAACTCTCCTGTTTGGCAATGCTGTAGGGTAAATGAGCACAACAAGCACCTTTTCTCCCTGGGCTTTTCCTCGGTAGGCTGGTCCCCCATGTGAAGCCTTAGGCTAGGGAAGGAGTAAGGAAGGCTGCTCCATGGTATGGAGCAAGCTTCGTCTACAGCTGGAAAATGAGCTAAACCCCCCTGTAAGTCAGTAACAATTTATCTTCCTTGCAAACACGAGCAATGAGAAGAAAAATTCTGGACCCAGACTGGCAGTTTAACAGATTTTTCATTGTGTGCTGTAGGTCAAGAGGTCTGAAAAATTGCCCATCTGCAATAAAGCAGCAGATTAAACTAGGACATTTTCCAAAAGCATAAGTCAAACCTCCACCAGCTGACTGACAGGTGAGGTCCTGCCTCCTCAAACTGCAGAACAGAGGAAACAATGTAGGCATGGTGAGCCTGTATAAGAGAAAGAACTCCTACACATTACACAGACCAACAGGCCTACCCACAGTGAATAAAAAGGAAGTATAACAGTCCCTCACTGCACAGAATGCAGATTATGCTTTCAGACACTAATTCAATTGGTCTCTCAGGACGGTATGTCTTTAAACAAGCTAGTATTTGTCAATAATTTATAACCCCCAAAAGGTACAAATGTACTTCACTAAAAGTTACCTGAAGCTCTTTAAAGTAAGTAGATTTTGGATAATGTATTAATTGGATACTGTACAATAATGTTTCCTTCCCCTTACGAAAAAGTTAAGTACTTTCACTTTTTATGCACACAGATTAAATGAACACATAAGCCTCTTTAAAATTATAATATTCTCCACGGTTTTAAAGAGTACAAATATTTACTATTGCAGCCATATTCTGTGCAGCAGAGGAACACACATTACATTGCGCCAATAAAAACCTAACTTTAAAATGAAGTATCAGAAATAGCTAAAGACATCACAGTGTCAAACACATTTGTAATCAATACTCTCTTCTGTACTAGCTAATCAAAGTTTATGTCTATATTGTGCACCAAGACTTTATGCTGTATTTTCCTGTGATAGCAGAACACTTTTGAAAATTAAGGGTGAATTTACATTAAGAATGCACAGTATATTACTGTCAAAAGTTACACTTCATCACCTTCTTCCTTTATGAGCCTACTTACTAATGTACAAAGACTTATTAAAAAAAAACCCAATCCCTCATGTTATATAACTAAAAAGCCACTGTTTATTCTCTTTTGTAACTTTTTATTACATGCAGCACTTTAATAGAATCTTGATAATATATCTCTACAAGCTGACAAACTGATATTTCTCTAGTTTTGTTTAATGACAACCATTGTGCATATAATAATTTATTATGCCACTGTCACTGTGCACCAGTAACAAAAGTCCTACAGTAATGATGTCAGCACAGCGCTGGAAATAGTGGGATGAATTTATTAAAAGGGTAATGACTGTTTCAATTTTGACATATACAAGAAATTTCTACTATCTACTTATAAAAGTTCAACAAATGTTTCCAATAAGATGATCTGTTTTTTGGTGGTACTGAATACTTGCAACTCTCATTTAGCGTATTGGGAGTTGTGTGTGCTCAGCAACTCCCAGAATCAGACCCTATAGTGACCAAATCTCTGTACTTGTAGAACATACAGCACATATAGATAATAGCATAATTTGATCATACTAACATGCTTTATTCACCTTAAATATAGGAAACTTTCAGCAGAAACGGATGGTAAAGGAAAGACTGCAATAGATACATCTGAGATTTCTTTTCTCTTTTTAAATATGGGGTTTTCTAGAGAATGCATCACGACTGTATTTGAGCATCTAAGGGCGCGTTCACCTAACCGCCCATGATTCAGTGACTACCAAGAAGTTCAGAGCCTACCTGAATAGCAACTGCAAAACAATTTTTCCAAAGCTTGCATCAGATCTGGAAGCAGCTGTGATAGTATAATGTTGAATAAAGGTATGTATGGAGCCCTATAGATGTCCAAAATAGAAGTGTCTTGTAAGAAGGCTACAGAAGTAGCTCACACTCTTGCGGAACAAGCTAGCAGTTTTTCCAGTGAGGGAAGGTCACTCGATAAATTGCCCTGTTCTGTTCATTCACTCTGAGGCATCTGGCACTGGCCACTGTCAGAAGACAGGATACTGGGCTAGATGGACCATTAGTTTGACCAAGTATGGCCATTCTTACGTCCACTACCCCTTAGGCTGTTGTAGCGCATGCTGTAGTTCACCTAGTCTGTGCTGAAACTTCCTGGCCTTTCATTCTACTGCTATGAGAAACAAAGGGGAGAGGAGATGCTCAAAAAGGCTTAATTCTATCTAAACAGAATGCCTGTGCTCATATCACATCTAATGCATGAAAATTCTGTTCATCCCTACTGGAGTGGTTTAAGAAAAAAATACAGGTAAGTATATCATTTGGTTTAGATGATAGGCCAATACAACTTTCATCAAAATCTTTGGATGTGGTCTTAAGGGCACTTTATCTTTGACGAACTGCACGTATGGAGGGCCTGCCATCAGTATGTGTTCTCCCACTGTTCTGGCTGATAGTAGTGCAACAAGAAAAGCAATCCTCTGAGAAAGGCGAGCTAGAGAGCAATTAGCTAGAGCAGTGGTTTTCAAACTGTGGTCCGCGGACCCCTGGGGGTCCGCATACTATGTCTAAGATTTCCAAAGGGAGGGGGGTCTGCACCGCCATTCAAAATTTTTAGGGATCCGCAAATGAAAAAAAAGGTTGAAAACCACTGAGCTAAAGGCTGAAATGGCTGTCAACACTGTGCTTAAGTCCCAAACGGGAACAGCATTTTTTACAGGGGCATTAGAGACAAATAATACCTTTGAGGAATCTAACTACAATTGGATTAGAAAATACTGACTTTCCATCCATTGGAAGACGAATGGCTCTCTCGTCTGAAGACGCAATAAGTACTCCACAATGGCCTGAATCTTAGCAAACAATGGCTGAATACTTCTGCCAGCTGACTAGGTTGAAAATCTCTTATATTTAGCCAAGTAAGTGAACCTTGTAGATTGCTTTCCACTACTAAGCAGGATGTGTTGGACTACACTCAAAGAAGCCTTATTTACTTCATCTAGCCATTCAACAGCCATGTCACAATGCTCGGGCTGCTTGGGATCGAGTGCCAAATCCAAATGTGATGTTGTAACAACAGGTCTGGTACAGGTGGTAGAGGTTAGACCGAGGCTGTGGAGGTCCAAAAATCAGCACTGCCTCAGCCAACCCAAAGCAATGAGTATTATCCTGGCTTGGTCCTGCTTCAACTTGAGAATGACCTGATGAATGGGAGGGGGTTGAGGAAACACATACATGAGGTCCGGGCCACACTGCAGCAAGAAAGCATCAGTTATTGAGTCCAGACTGAGACCTGCCCGAAAACAAAACTGATGGCATTTCTTTTTGGGTCATATAGCAAACAGATTGAATGATGGGATAACCGCAGTTCTGAAAATGATCCTCCATACTCTACTGTTGAGGAACCACTTGTGATTGCAGTAAAGGAATCTGCTGACATGATTTTGGCCAAATGATTCTGAGAACCCAGTGAGTAAGTAGCCATCAGGGAGATACTTTCCCTAATGCAAAAGTACCACAGCTTCATCATCTTTTGACAGAGTTGATTGGACCAAGCCCTCCCTTGTCTGTTCACATCATACATCATGGTCCTATTGTCCATGAGAATCCAGACAGACCTTGGACATGGGGAAGGAAGGCGTGGCAGGTAGTGAAAACTGCTCAGAGCTCAAGCATGTTGATGTTCAGAGATGCCTCTCATTCTGTCCATACCTCCTGGACTTGCAAGGACTCCAAATGTGCCTCCCAATCTGACTTTGAAGCATCCATAACTATGGTCATCATTGGGGATGGGGGAAAGGGAATGCTTCTGCAAACATTATTATGATCCTGCCACCATTCCAGTGATCTCAGAACCATTGGAGGAACCCTGGCCACTTGTCTAGCAAATGGAAGTTTGGTCAATAGACTTTAGCCAACCATGGAGAATGTGCACATGCAGCCTTCCACGTAGTAGTACGTAAGCGGATGAAGACATGTGGCCCAAGAATCTCAAACGTATCCAGACCATAGTGGTTAGGTGGAATTTAAGGGACAAAGTTGGTAAATTACTTGAAACCTCTCTTGAGAAAAAAAGGGCATTGATTTTGTAGAATTAAGTAGGACCCCAATGAACATGATTTGTGTCTGAAGTAACATGGATTTTCTCTATTTAACGAGACCCAGATGATCAAAGAGATAGGGGATGACTTGAATGTGGAGAGCTTTGGTTTCTGATTTGCCCCAAACTAACCAAACATCTGTGTAAGGGAAGATGTGAATCCCTTTCTTCCCCACATGGGCAGCCACCACTTGGTAAATACATGTAGGGCCAAGGCCATTCTGAAGAGAAGCACCCTGTACTGATAACGTTGAGTCCAAATAACAAATCTCTGGAACTTCCTGTGGCTTGGTAGCACTGCCACATGAAGATCCAAGTCATCTTCTCTGAGATCCTTCCTACCTCACGAGCAAAGCAAGACAGACGGCAGAAGATTCTGGAAGTGAACCTAACTGTGGAGGATTTTCACTTTATGGAACATTGGTCCATCTATACAGAGAGGGGGCTGTATAGTTTAGATGGCCTCCAACTCCGTAGAAGGGGAACCAATCTCCTTGGGGACAGGCTGGCTAGAACAGTCAGGAGGGCGTTAAACTAATGGCAAAAGTGGAGAGAAGATATGATCACTCAGAACAATATTGAGATGTTCAGAAGAAACTTAATCAAGGAACCAAAGGACATGAAGGGAAGAAATTCTTTAATTGCCTGAGTAACAAACAAGAGGAATTTAGGAGCATAAATTCAATCTGGTGGCTATTACTGAAACCTGGTGAGATGATTCCTATGATTGAAACATTAAAATCAATGGTTAAAACCCAATTAAGAAGGATTGAATGGACAAAAGGGGTTGGGGAGTAGCATTCTACGTAAAAAATGGCATTACGTGTTTCCGGGTCACTGATAACTCAGAAGAAAATTATCTTGAATGCTTATGGATCAATGCCCTAACAGATAAAATACAAGATGGGGTACTAGTTAGTGTCTGCTATAGACCACCAAATCACACTAGGGAACAGGATGACTGCCACCTTACACACCTACCTGCAGTGTGTAGGGGAAAAAACTGTGAGATCATGGGGGACTTCAATCTGCATGACAGTTCTAAAACTGCCTTGGAATTTCTGAACATTACAGGTGCCAATTTCCTAACTCAGAAAGTGTTGCAGCCAAAATAGGGAAATTCTTTATTAGACCTTGTCTTAACAGATAAAAATGAATTGCCCACAGAACTGAAAATTAAAGGTACTTTAGATACAAATGATCATGACTTGATCACATTTATAATGTGCAAGCAGAATAAAGTCCAGACTGTTAATATATATATTTGGTGCTTTAATAGGGCCGATTTCACAAAGCTGAAAACAATTATGAGCCAGATCAGCTGGGAGGAAGAATTTAATCAGAAGTAGTGGCACTCGTAGCATCCCATCATGGTATCAGGGAGCCATGGGATGAAGGCCTTGCTCTACCCTGGGCACTGGGAGAATGCCGGTGATGTTTGGAGTCCCCTCTTGATGTAGAGGGGACTCTTTTGGACTTGGAATGGTTCCTGTCCGTTTTTATGGGTTCTTGTTCATAGAAAATCTATACAGGAGAAGGAGAGTCTGAGTTCAAGGGCCTGTCCGAGATCATTGCTACCTCAGAGGCTGGTTGTGGGGCTGGATGCTGAAGGCCCCGGTGCCGAAGCAGATCATGCCACCTACTCCATGAGGTGCTACTTGAAGTGAGTCTCTCTAGAGAGCTGGGGTTTTTTTAAACAAAAACAAATACCGCACCTCTCTTTGATATGCCCATCACCAAGGTATAAGAGGTAGCTCAGGTGGGTATCACTGATCGGGATAGCTACCCCACACAACGAATAATGTTTGAAGCCTGGTGAAGGCACACCATTGATCTCTCTCCTAATACAATCTAAACGAATACTAACTAATGGGTACTACTGCGAAACTATAACTAACTATAAAGAACAAACTGTAAAAGCAAATATAGGAAAAAATTGCTAATTGCACAGTAACCGCAAGATAAACCTGACCGGGAGCTGCAACTCAGGCCACAGGTGGTGAGATGGAACTGAGGGGGGTTGGGGCGGCACCACCTCTAAATGGACTTGGCTGAGGCCACAAGGAGGCATAGGGCATGCGTGCTGCTACAGAAAACTCTCCAGCTCTGGTTGCGTGCACCTGAGCTGAATACATGTGTGAACAACTCAAAGAAGAACTATTACTTGCGCTCTGGCTGCTCAGTGCCTGTGGCAAAGTTGTTGCCTCAATCGGCCTCCTGACTGGCTGTGATGAGACAGCAACTTTTGCCTCAAGTTTCCTCCACTGTCTTTTGACCTTATTCTGCCATAGGAGTATTCTGACCCTCAGGCCAGACCACTTGGTAGAACCCGGCCTCTTCCGGGGCCGGAAAGTCCTACAGTAACATATACAAAAACCAAACCTACAGCTCAACTAGGCTCAGCTGGCAGCCACCTTGTCACAGGCATGTGTCTGCTGCTTTAGACTGTCTGTGCCTTAATTGACCCCACAATACAGGGGTTGGTCCACTCCCCTCCTTATTCAGGGGCTCAGGCAGGCTCCAGCTCAGCCTCCAGGCTCACCTCCGGAGAAGCTTGTCTGGTCTCCCCTTTTTCCTTCTCAGCCTTCCTTCAGGCTGCTTCTCACAATAGAGGAGTGGAGGAGTTCCCTCTAGGATTCTTCTCCCCAGATGTCCTTTTTATTGAAACCAGCCCTGCTCTCCCCTAGCTATTTCTAATTAATCCTGGCCCACCTTTCAGGTGTTGCAGGCAGGTTAATTGACCTCTCAGGCCCATATTAACTCTTTCACATCACATTACAGAACCTTATGTGAAATGAACCGATGGCCTGCCACATGGACATATGTCCTCCTGGCCAACAAAAAGACACCCTTAAAACTGACACCTTGCTTATTAGCCATCTCTGCAGAGATGGCAAAGATGAAATGGAGACTGAAGTACACTCTCAAGCCAGAGTGGTGGGATCCCTCTAAGGGTGAGGAGTGTTAGCAATGCAGCGTGGAGCACTGTCTGTGCTGTATCCATTCTGTGGCTAACAAAACATTTCACACTCCAGGTCTGTTAATCCAGCACCTTTCACAAGCACTAAATACCCTTTTAAAAAAAAAATAAAGAGATGGTTTAAAACATAGTTATGATAATTTACTAATATGTAAACCTGAATCAAGATAGCAATTTGTTCAAAATATGCTATCATATCATAACATCAAGCCACCTTACAAGAAGCATAATCCAAAGTAATTAATGAGACATAATTAAATCAATTTATTAACCAACTACCATATCCAATGGTTGATCCTCACAAAAGTACTTGAGTAAATGCATTGGATCATACAAGATTTAGATCTCAGAGCTATTACTTCTGGAAAGTGTACTTACCCAAGCAAGAGTTCAGGTGAACGGTACCACCTGGTGGCCACATATTCTGTATAGTTTGCATTGCTTCCTTCTGATAGATTCCGAGCAAAGCCTGCAAAAAAGATAATACAAAATATTATGTCTCCACCTAAATGAAGATTTACATACTACTATTGATTATTGTATTAAAGGTCAAATCAATTTTTCGTATCATCTGATTTAAAATGAATGCCTTAAATAAGTATTAAGTATAACTGATTAGTATTACATATTTCATTGTTACCCTATTGTTTCTTAAATATATGCATATGTTCATGCATTGGTGAAAATGTGTGTTTCTGCTTCACTAACAAGTTCAACTGGCGTCTGTCCCACAGAGGTCTATGCTTTTGGGTCTTCACCAGCATGGAACATTGTTGAATTGTTTAAACGGCCTCTGAGGAGGTTGCACTAGCTATATTCAAATTTAGGTACTAAGTCTTATTGTGAAATCCCATATGCAGCAGGAAAAGATATGTATCTGTAGAAGAAAGTTAGCGCTCTAACATACTCCATGAGTAGTGGGCTCACCAATAAGTGCTGCTTCTAGACACACAGATTACAAATATGGTAAGGAAGGTCTTCTGTCTTTGACTGGCCAAACGACTCCATCTACTCCTTTCACATGAGAACCTAGCCATACAGATTCATGCATTGGTCACCTTCATGTTAGACTACTACAACTTACTGGGTTGAATATAACTACCACCCAAAAACTACAACCCATCAAAGGCCAGAACAAAGGCCTGCAGCAGCCATCAAAGACCAGGACAAACACTTCATACGATGCTCAGCACACAACACTGGCTTCCTATCTGTAGCTTTGTCTACACTAGACATTTACTATGTATTAATTTGCATGTATTATCTAACATCACACCTTTAAATTCAAGTCTAAAGAAAGAAGGACAATATGTGCTTGAAACCTATATGGTTACAAAGTGCAATAAAAGCGTGCTTACTGGAATTGGTTGTATTAAGTAATGGCTTAATCTAGTCCAGGGGTAATCAATTTTTTTGGTCAAGGTCAAAATTTCTTGGCCAAGACATAGTCAAGATCCAGACTCCAGAGACAGTACTAAAAACAAACAAACAACAACAATAAAGATAATAATAAGTAAATAAAAAGATGTTGGGTCTGTTCAAAAGCATCTGGTGGTCCAGATTTGGCTTCCAGTCTGTCTATTGACTATGCCGATCCTAGTCTAATATTGTCTCTTTGTAGTAAAACTGAGTGAAGCTACTGTAACTAATTCCAAATTAAGCAAAATCAAATAAGCTTTCCTTTGTGATTTCAGTTCAACCAAACCTGAAATACAAAGCAAAATTCCAAGCATGTTATCCTATATAAATAAAAAAAAAAATAAAAAAAAAAAGAAGAGTTAGCATGAAAGGGATTAGGTACTGTAGGTGCATTATGGTATGGCTTTCTTTTCTACTTAATGTAGGTAAAGTCTGGCCACTACTTATGGGAAATAAAATCACTGTGCTTACAGACTATATGAAGTAGCATAATTGCTTGAGACAAGCCAGGCTTCATCATTATCAGTCTCTTAGTGGCAAAGCTATCAACCAAAATATGAACAGATTTGCTTGGATTTTCATTTCCCTACAAAACTGTTCCATCCTTTCAGGTCTATGAATTCCTTTCTGGTGTAAAATAAATTGAGCTTAATTGAGACACTTCAATTTTGACTGAAGATTTCTGGGCTCATCATTTGTTGGAACGTGTAGTGTCTGTTGCCTATCCAGTCTTGGCTCACGCTAGCCGCTGCTCCAATTTCCCCTCTCAGTAATTCACAAAGGCTTTCATGTGTGCAATAACACCCCTAGAGATCTGGTTTACTCACAAAATTCAAATGGGAAAACAAAACTCCCTAAAACTCCCTGGCTTTTCCTTCAGCCAAATGTTCCTACACTTCAGCCTTGCTGGTTGGAACAGGGTCTCAGAACAGCTCACGCCCTGTCCCTAGGAGCTAAGAAGAGCCTTTGCGTAGGGCTGCTCGCACCATCATTCTGCTCCCTATCAAGCAGCCACTCCCTATCTGAAGTCTCTCTGTGGAGGACCCAAGGCCTCTTCTGGCTCTCTGCAGGGATCTCTTTTATGACCCAGATGCCTGATTTAGCCATGTGACCCATTTGTCACATAGAATCATAGAATATCAGGGTTGGAAGGGACCTCAGGAGGTCATCTAGTCCAACCCCCTGCTCAAAGCAGGACCAATTCCCAACTAAATCATCCCAGCCAGGGCTTTGTCAAGCCTGACCTTAAAAACCTCTAAGGAAGGAGATTCCACCACCTCCCTAGGTAACCCATTTCAGTGCTTCACCACCCTCCTAGTGAAAAAGTTTTTCCTAATATCCAACCTAAACCTCCCCAACTGCAACTTGAGACCATTACTCCTTGTTCTGTCATCAGGTATCACTGAGAACAGTCTAGATCCATCCTCTTTGGAACCCCCTTTCAGGTAGTTGAAAGCAGCTATCAAATCCCCCCTCATTCTTCTCTTCTACAGACTAAACAATCCCAGTTCCCTCAGCCTCTCCTCATAAGTCATGTGCTCCAGCCCCCTAATCATTTTTGTTGCCCTCTGTTGGACTCTTTCCAATTTTTCCACATCCTTCTTGTAGTGTGGGGCCCAAAACTGGACACAGTACTCCAGATAAGGCCTCACCAATGTCGAATAGAGGGGAATGATCACGTCCCTCAATCTGCTGGCAATGCCCCTACGTATACAGCCCAAAATGCCGTTAGCCTTCTTGGCAACAAGGGCACACTGTTGACTCATATCCAGCTTCTCATCCACTCTAACCCCTAGGTCCTTTTCTGCAGAACTGCTTCCTAGCCATTCGGTCCCTAGTCTGTAACAGTGCACGGGATTCTTCCGTCCTAGGTGCAGGACTCTGCACTTGTCCTTGTTGAACCTCATCAGGTTTCTTTTGGCCCAATCCTCTAATTTGTCTAGGTCCCTCTGTATCCTGTCCCTACCCTCCAGCGTATCTACCACTCCTCCCAGTTTAGTGTCATCTGCAAACTTGCCGAGAGTGCAATCCACGCCATCCTCCAGATCATTAACATTCATTTTCTCAACTTGGGGAGGCAAGCTGTGTGTCATAAATAAGGCTAGGACCCATCTCCCTTTAAAAAGAGACTTGCTGCCTGTGAA
This sequence comes from Terrapene triunguis, assembly GCF_002925995.2. Taxonomy (NCBI): domain Eukaryota; kingdom Metazoa; phylum Chordata; order Testudines; family Emydidae; genus Terrapene; species Terrapene triunguis. The sequence continues at coordinate 18,392,022 of NW_020664374.1, read as the reverse complement.
AGCATGTTTAAGCAAAAATGGTTTGTGGGTTTTTTTGCAGTTTTGTTTTCTGAACAGCTCCTCCTCTTGGCCAAAATTAAAGAGGTTTGATTGGCAACTGGCATGGAAATAGCCCTCACCAAGGAATGCCCTCGAGTACTCCTGTAAAATTGGTTTTCATTTGACTGGGTTAACGAAATTGTGAACTCGTTATGGACATAACAGTGTTTTACTCTGTGGTAATAAAGCACCCAGCAAAACGGGGCCTGATCTTGACTGGGGCTCAATAGAGACTACTCACGTGTGTAAAGTTGCTCAAGTACTTAAGGCTTTGCAGAATTAGAGCCTAAAGAGGCATAATTAAGCACTCACAAGTCAGGAAATGCCATACTTAAAGTTGCACATGACCATAAGTCTGTCTCCTGGGCACATGTATTACAGTGCAGTCTTTAATTATATGATCGCATATGGTTTCTCAAATACAATATCATACTTTTTCTTCTTTCAAGCCTAAAGACATGTATAGAATCTTGTAATATGGTGTACTATTTCATGTATGTCAGGCAGTCCACAAAAAACATTTATATACAGTAAACTAATACTTATTCAACATACTAAATTATTTATGATACAACAAAGAGTAATGAAAAATTACTGATGTGTAGGCCAAATAGGTCCACACAGTTAAGCATGCCTCATACTTGAGTCATCTTCTGAACTGCACATAAGGAAATCTCTGCCAATAGTTGAAAAGAAAATGAATATTATAGGAATATGTCAACCAATCTTTGGGAACCATATTTTATTTATAGAATGAGTATATTTAAAAACATACTTAACAACCGGTCCAAATCAAAGGTTAGGAGATCTTTACAAATTAATGTGCTACCCAGAAATATGAACATAATGAATACTGACCGCTAAAATGTGCTCAAAATACACATGCTGGAGAACTTGTAGATAAACAATGTGGAATTTTTAAGGTAAAAAGTGCTTCTTTCAAAAAATAAAAAGTAAGCAACTTACCAAAGTCACACAGCTTCAGAACATCACAGTGGCTTATTAAGAGATTTTCTGGTTTGATATCTGAAATATCAGAGTAAGAGAAAAAAAAAAGTAAGACAGTTCCTAACGTCCATTTTTAATTTTCAACTTATTTAATTGTAAGAGAATTACAGTTATTCAGACAGTGATAACAAAAATAGACCATAGTAGAAAGTACTTGTAATCTGTAGAACTAATTTTCAAACAATCCTGTACTTTTCTAAAGATGTAGAATTCATAGCTTCTGTATTGTGGTTTCTTTTTAAAAATTTCTCAGAAGAAACATGGGAAGAGTAAATCTGCACTTGCACTTATGCAAGGGCACAAAATCAACTTGTGCATGTGGAAATGTCATTTAATTACCCAGTTTATTAGCAAAATGTAGGATATATAAGCTCAATATTTGTACACTTAAAATTACCTTCTGGGGCTCATTGTGTTTGTCTTCTAGAAATATTTTTGCTCTAGTTTCATAAACGTATTGTTTACTCAGATACATTTTGTATAGTACCTATTGAGTACATGCAACCTGTATACAGTAGTTACATTTTTACAATGTACTTGAGAAAAGCTCTCTCCCCTGTATTTTGTTTAATTTCATTTGTAAGTCATTTTGTTCTCTATTTGTATTCCATTACATATTGAAATCATCCATTGGGGGAAAAAAAAAACACCTTGTGGAACCACACTGGAAAACACGGCTTTATAAAGTAAGAACATAATAAAATTAGATAAAGTCACACCTTACAGTATGTGTTACACAAATAATAAAGAGTAAAGAGCAAGAGGGGAAAATGTGAGTCTTAATAAACATTTTCATAATTCCTTTTCCTTTGGCAAGGTCTCCATTGTAATTTTGTCTCATTATGCAAATGGTACAATTTTGTCTCTAATGATACCCAGGAGACAGCAGCCTATTATATTGATGAACAATATTTTAAAGTAGTCTTAGGGATCCCATGCTTTTGGTGGCTTCTAGGGAGAAACTTTAGCAGTCTTGTTTGAAGAGAAGTCTGTCTGCATAGGTAGTTATATGCAGGCGCGGCTCTATGTATTTTGCCGCGCCAAGCACGGCAGTCAGGCTCCCGCGCCTTCGGCGTACCAGCCGCCAAATTGCCGCTGAAACCGCGGGACCGGCGGACCTCCTGCAGGCATGCCTCCGAAGGCAGCCTGACTGCGGCTTGCCACCCCAGGCACACGCTTGATGTGCTGGTGCCTGGAGCCACCCCTGGTAATATAGTAGTATCTGAAGTCATTTAAGATGACTTCAGGGCTTAGCTAAATTGAAATAATTTTTCTATACCCACTTAAATATGGTTTGTTTTAACAGAAACTTTTTGTTTAAAGTAAATCCAAACACATTTATGATAATATTTACAAGCTGTAGTGCTTTTCCCTATAAAAAAGAAAATTACTACAAGGGGTTCATTTCCATGTGAAAAGCTATATACACTTACCTCTATGAACAATGTCATTCTTATGACACCAGTGAATCGCTTTGATTAATTGGTAGATATAGCTTTTTACTTTTTCAGGTGGAACTCCATTTGGCATTTCTTCTAGCAATTCAAGCATATTCTAAAATGTTTAAAATATAGATATTAATTGCTAAAAGTAGCTTGACCCATAATATGATTCTAACATACTAAAGTACCATAACTATGCCAGTAAATCTAGCTCCGCAAACCAGCAGTTTAATATCCAAGGGCCATAATCTAGCCATATATAGCCGGCTTTCATTCTAGACAAAAATCTAGTAGTGAATACCATCTTCTGTAAAGGTAAACTAAAAGGCTCTTGTTAAAATATAACTGCTTAAACCCCGAAATAATTAGCAGACTTATAGATTTAAACTGCTAAAAAATATTCAGTATGAGCTCATTTTATTTACAAATAATTGCTTAGAACAGAATTCCCCTGCATGGTGTGACAACATGAACATTTCTCTAAAGCAGAGCATTTTACTAAATACCCTGCAATAGTTTATGCCAGTGCTTCCTAAACTTTTCAGCCAGCTGTACCAGTTTCACATACTAAGGCCTTGTCTACACACAAAATTACACTGCTTTAACTATACCCATATAGCTACCTATTCCCATAGGGAAGGGAAAATAAACTGTAGCAGTATAAGGCACATTTACAGAATTTACATTTACACTGACATAACTGTGTCCACACTAGGGTTACCATATTCAAACATTTAAAAAAGAGGACACTCCACGGGGCCCCGGTCCCGCCCTCGGCCCTGCCCCAACTCCGCCCCTTCCCTGCCCCCGGCCCCGCCCCAACCCCACCCCTTCTCCGCCCCCATTCCAACCCCTTCCCCAAAGTCCCTGCCCCAACTCTGCCCCCTCCTCTGAGCACCCCGCATTCCCCCTCCTCCCTCCCGCTCTGATCTTGGTTGGGGGTTGCTAAGTGCTTCCCTGCTCCCCACTCGCCCCGCAGCCCCTATGCCCTTGCTTGCCTGCCCTGCTCCTCCTCACCCTGCAGCCTCTGCACCCCCCCGCCCCTGCAGCCTCTGTGCCCCCTGCTCCCCATTCGCCCTGCAGCCTCTGCACCCCCCTGCCCTGCAGCCTCTGTGCTCCCTGCTCCCCACTCGCCCTGCAGCCTCTGCACCCCCCCGCCCCTGCAGCCTCTGTGCCCCCTGCTCCCCACTCACCCTGCAGCCTCTGCACCGCCCCCTGCAGCCTCTACACCACCCCCCCGCCGCCGCCACCTGACCTGCTCTCCCCGCTCACCCGCAGAGGGAGAAATGCAGGCTCCACGTGGACTAAACACTTCTGCGCTGCTCTGTGGGGAAGGAGGGAGTGGGGGAGGGGGAGGGACTCTGGCTGCTAGAGGCCCTAGTGGCTGCGAGCGGCTTTCAATCAGGCCAGGCATCTAATCAGCCGCGCCGCACTCCGCAGGAGGGGAAATCCCGGACATTTCTACTTCATTAGAAATCCCCCCCGGACGGCCATTTAAGGCTGAAAAAGCCGGACATGTCCGGGGAAACCCGGACGGATGGTAACCCTAGTCCACACTAAATGGTTGTACCAATTTAACTATTTCAGTAGGGGGGCAAAAAAATCAGACCCCCTAACCAAAATAGTTATATTGGTACAAAACCCTTGTGCAGCTAAGGTCTGAGATTTCAATTATATTGGCAAAGGCCTGCTACCTCCCAATCAACTTTGTGTGCAGAAATGTACAATAGAGATTAGTCTACGCTAAATCTCATTTGAATGGGTGGTAGGCAGCAGCTGCTCTCTAGAGTACAGTTTCATTAAGGTAGGAAGAGGGATATGAAAACATCAGCCTCAAAAGCCTGAAGTACCATTACTTGAACATATACCAATAGTTAATCACTGCTTATGGTGCTTGCAAGGGAAACAGAAAATTCTGATCCCTGTGCTGGAAAATGGAAAAAACATTTTTGGATATTTTGTTTTCCACAAAGTATACAGTTATTGATTTGGGAATTTACACAGATTTTAACATTTAAAAAAGCATTTCACTTCACCTTTGGTGCACATTATCTTCTACTCTACAATCTAGTTTTGAGGTTATTTTTGGAAGCTGTCTTAACGTATGTATACAAAATACAAAGCATACACTAAAATCAAAGTATTTTTTTTAAATGTGGTAGTATTCCAAAGGCACCTGAATGCTTTTCAATCTATTGATAGATTTAGTAATTTAAGATATGGGGTATGGGTTTTGTTAAATCCATATCTACAACATGGACAAATGATTACAGATATGTCTATTAAGACACTCTAATGGATTTAGACAAGAGTACTGTTCACTAGGAGGTACTGTAAAAACCTGGACAAATAGGACAGTAAATTCCTTAGTGTTCTAATCTGAACAAGAATAGCAGTATCAAGTCAGTGAAGCATAATCCTATATGCTTATTGACAACATCAGCTAAGGAGATGATGGAAAAAGAAGACTAGTTAATTTGGATTAGTGTAATCTGGATTTTAGTATTGCAGAGATAATACTCTTTAAAGGACAAAATGTGCTCATCAACCAGCAGAGAGGCTAAACAGAAATTGGCTAACTGTAAAACGTTTTCTTCAATTCTTCTCCCTCTGCCTCACTTAAAATATAAGAATGTCTACACATTTATCATGGCCCTGAAGAATATCTGTAAGGGTCTGTGGAATTCATTTAACACATTCTGAAAGCAAGAATCATTTATAAACTGCTAAGTGTAATTGAAAATAGAGATGATAATTACAACAGCAATGATATCAAGCAAAAATTATACATAGCAGCTACCCTCATGATTATAAAATTTTACGTTAATAAAAAGTAATGTTGGGTCACAAAAATACATTTCCTTCCTAACACAGGAAGAAAATGAATAATAGAAACATGTGAAACCTACTGTATTCTCTTGATATTTATTAATAATTCAAAATATGTGATTATTAAAAGACAGTTGAAATATTCATCTTTTTCTTCTGTACTTTTGGTATAGTAGTTTTAGCAATGTCAGCATTAATAAAAACTATATAAAGTGAATAACTACAAATATAACTAAATATACAGCATTGTCCATATCCATATTTTTATACACACATACGGTTAACTTACAGAAGACTGCACTGATCATAGAGAGCACAGGTTAATTAAAGCAGGAACTTTAGAATCCAGACATTAAGGCTAGAGAGGAACTAATGCAGTAGGAATTAACTGATTGTCAGGTAGTGCATCACAAAACTTATGGACAAAGAACCAGAATATGCAATATAGACTTAGTGTCACCTCACCCTAGATGTTTCAGATCACATCACATGATCATTTTATAATCTCAGATAAGGCAAGCAGGTAATGGTTAGGAGTCTCATGAATACTCATACAGGAAGCACTGCACACCTTGTTAGCTACAAATACGGGCAGGAAGGACTATAGATATAGATATAGATATAGATATAGATATAGATATAGATATAGATATAGGGGGATTAAACTGAGGAGGACTAGTTCCAAGCTGGTCCACAGCACAGCACCAGAAGGACATAAAATTATGATTTTAGGAAAGAAAGCAAGGGCAGATGAAAGTTCCAGCAAAAATAAGTGTTTTTTTTTTTCAAATGAAAAGACAGAAACCAGAGTCTAGAATACAGAGCTACAGCCTACTCTTGCCCTATAGGGCTTACAGAAATAGCAGATAACTAGTCTGTCCTGGGCTATCTCTCCTGAGAAGCAGATCAAGGTGTAATGGGTTCTGATGCAGTCAGGGATAGAAGGAATTTAAGTCAGTCAGCCATAAGGAGATTTTGTGAGGTCCTACAATTTAGTTCATTTCAAATATTTCAAACTGTCTTCCAAAGATTAGATTTCTATGTGGAAAAAAAAAAAAAAAAAATAAAGAGCAACCCTATTTTTAACAACAAGAGGAGAAAGAGAAAGAACCAACAGTTACATGAGGACAAGCAATCTATGTTCCTGTTTCGGAAAACACACTATAGAAGGAATCTTGAGGTAAACACTTGACAATCATTCAACCTTCAAATTAAACTGGTTTATGGACCTTTGGGCAAAAGAACAGACAAACAACCCTTTCTCAAATGACACATATTCCAGTCTAATAATGCTTGTTTGATTTAGTGTCTTCACTGTACTATGTAAATATTATTACTTATGTCATTTGTGTAATTTTCGTAGCAGAAGAAGGGACAAGATATATACATTCTGTTTAGATTTTATTTAATTTCTTGGTTTCCCATTCCTAGATTAAAATAGCTTCATTTTTAGAGTTCAAATCCCTGTATTTATTGTTCATAAATTACTTGATGATTTTGCCCTGAAAGAGATGTAAAAGATCAACTCACTTTTTCCACATATTCAAACACTAAATATAATTTTCCTCTTCTTCTGAAAGCTTCCTTCAGCTCCACTATGTTTTCCTGTTTCAAAGTGCGAAGCATTTTAAGCTCTCGTAAAGTGGTTTCTTTGACTTCTTCATTTTCTAGAATATAAACAATGGTAAGTGTGGTAAAACAAAACTTAGTACTAAGCAACAATAACCTTAGTAATCAAGGTTAACAATCTGTACACTAATGTACAAAATTCAGTGGACACTCACAGTAAAAAGCAATCTAAAAAACTGTAAGCTATTTAAGTGATTTGGGTACTAAATATAACTATATCTGCCAGTCCACATATACAACTATTATAATGGACTTCAAGCACTCTAGTTTTAAACATTCAAAGAATAATCACTGCACACTTCTCTCTCTCTGATACCACTTATGAAGGTTTAGGATTTAACTTGGGCTCCCTCTGCTGCTTGGCTGGCTCTGCATCAGAAGAGGGAAAATATTGTACAATCATGTGTAAACTTGATATCCCCGGGGCAGCTTTATGTTTTTTGCCGCCCCAAGCACAGCTGTCAGGCGGCTTTCGGCGGCATGGCTGCGGGAGGTCCGCCGGTGCCGGGCCTTCAGCGTCCCTGCCGCCGAATTGCCGCCGAAGCCGCGGGACCAGCGGACCTCCCGCAGGCATGCTGCCGAACGCAGCCAGGCTGCCGCCCTCACAGCGACTGGCAGGCCGCCCGCTGCGGCTTGCCGCCCCAGGCATGTGCTTGCTGCGCTGGTGCCTGGAGCCGCCCCTGGATATCCCTCACCCCACCCCAGTGGGGATAAAGGGCCATTTTTGGCCAACAATTTAAGGACAAACCCATACCACTCTGAAAAGTACCATAGATCTCTACCAGCCATGGGGAGGAAAACAGAGCAGAGCACACAGAATTTCTGTTCTAAACATTTCACACAAAAGACTTTCAATATAGTGTTTAATGATACAGATACTCAATTCATCCATCTCAGAAGGCGGAAGGGCTAAAGTTGATGTAGTAAAGAATTGAACCGGTTGTTCTACGGAGTCTAGGATTTCAATCTTAGATGACTTCATTTAGAGTCTAAGCTCTTTAAGACAGGGACTGTCATTTACTATAAGTTAGCATGCTTGATATCATTGCTGTTGTCCTCTGGGCAATAATGCAGTATAAATGTTAACTAAAATAATAAATAAATAAAGCAAGCCAGTCAGCCATTGTCTTCCATACTGTTAGGCTTGACAACATTCAGTTTTTTTTCCAGTGGATTATATTGATGTTTGGTTTAAAGCTTTTTTGGTTTTTATTGATTTATATGTATGGTGAAATTTATGTTGATTTGTGACATTTACTGACAAAAAGAAAGAAAAAGAAAGAAAGAAAGAAAAAGAAAAAGATAATCATGCGTTCTATAAGTCACTCAATGGGGAGGAGGGATAGCTCAATGGTTTGAGCACTGGCCTGCTAAACCCAGGGTTGTGAATTCAATCCTTGAAGGGGCCATTTAGGGATCTGGGGCAAAAATCTGTCTGGGGATTGGTCCTGCTTTGAGCAGGGGGTTGGACTAGATTGACCTCCTGAGGTCCCTTCCAACCCGGACAGTCTATGATTCTAGTTCCTGAAATCTGGGCAGAATAAGCATCCCGTGGAGAGCTCAGAGACGGTTGTTTTCTACAACAGGGTTCTCTCTTCAACAGCCAGCTCCAGTTCTGAAAAACTATTCCGAAATATTGTGATTTGTTTGATAGGGATAATCACAATTCATTTCAGCCAGTATTTTCTCCTTCAGGTATAAAACAGGACTTGTGTATGACAAAGCTAAAAGACTTGCTGAATACATTATCCAGGCATCTTGGTGTTGGTCAGAGTTTGCACTGGATGAAGTGACACAGAGGTAAATTTAACTTCCCTGATACATCCGTGACAACCAATTGCATCTTCATTGGCCACATCCCATGGCAAACCGCATAGATGAAATATTTACCAAAATCTAATGGGTGGCATTTTTGAGCTTTATAATGAAGGTTATAATGAGCCATTAAGCCAACACAAGTGGTCAGACATAGCTGCAACATCCCAGGAAGGAATTATGCCTCTTTGGGTAAAAATTTCTCAACTGCTACCCCTTTGATCTACAGTGGGGAAGAAAGTCACTTCACACTTGGCTTATTCCTCTGCTTGTGCCTGGCCAGCTCGGACGGTCAGTGCATGGACAGTAGGGGGTGGAGCCTTTGCTCTGTTCATTTCCTTATCCTGTACACACCCCAGTCCCTACTCTTGCCACTCTGCCTGGTGCCATAATCCAGGAAATGCTAATATGGCTGCACAGGAGAGGAAGGTGGGGATGGGGATGGGGAGGTGGAGTTTATTCCTTTGTGTGGCTACCTAGTTCAAGGGCACAGTCTAGCCTTCACACAGGAGCTAATGTATCAAAGCACAGGACACTAGTACAGCTAACACACCATCACTGAGGCTGTCATTTTTAAGTCATCTCTCATATGTGAGGTCTTGTATTTTCATCAAGTATCCGTAACATGTTTATTTACACAAACGATCACAGAGGAAGCAATTACCTTCACTGTCTTTGAATTTCTTGATGGCCACAATTTCATGTGTCTCCTATAAAACAAAAAACAAAACAGGAGATGAGAAAGGCAAGATTTTTATCTGAGCACTTGGATCAAACAAAATATCCAGATTAAATACAGTGTTTTCATTTTACATTTGCAAAAGGCACACAAAAGCAAAAAAGAGTGAATACAGAATCTAGTAAAAATCTAAATGATTAGGCCAACTGCAATATACAAGCATGTTCAGCAAATATGCAATGATTAGACACCGAAACATGAAACTCTTAAGTTAGACACCAAAAATGCATATTCAGATACATAAAATGAATGGCCTTGTTTTCAAAGGAGTGAGCCCCTGCAGCTCCCATTGCTCCGCTGCTCTGAAAGTCAGGCCACTTATTTAGGTCATCAAAATATGGATTTTGGTACCTATATTTGTGCATCAAAATTTAAAAATATTAGCTGATGGCCAAGTTTTGCAAGACTGATTAGTGCTTTTGGGTCCCCAACTTGAAACACCTGGAAGGTGAGAGAGGTTTTTGGTACCTCCAGTTTGTGAGAGAGTTAAGGTACCTCAAGTTGGGCAGCCAAAACTAAATCACCCCAAATCACTAGTCACTTTTGAAAATGTTGGCCTGTGTGCTTACCTCAGAACTACAGGTAACACAGCTTGAAAGAGCCTCTTGAGTAATCTAGTCCTGCCTCTGCACCCAGGAAGGATTCTCATCTAAACTGATCATCACCACATTGTATCCATTTTACTCCTGAGCATCTCTAGTTTATTTCTACTAGAGCATCCCATACCCTCCAAAACAAACATACAGCCTATTCACATAGGGCACATATGAATATAAAAGAAAGATTTACTTGCTGTCTCATGTATTTGTCTGTATAGGATGCTGCAACATGCCACAAGAAAGTCCCTATGCTACCAAATGTAGGAGGTACATCTCTTTTTAAAATGCCAATATTTTAGAGAAGTAACAGCACTTCACATAATCCTGAGGTCTGTCAGCGTAGAGAGGCTGAATTAGGGGCCAGCAGCAAAACAGTTAAATCATTTTGGAACTTGTTCATACTTGTTATATCTACAAATGTGAAAACACGCGAACAACTAATTATTAAAGCAGAATGTAGGAGCATCTGCTCTCTGTCCTTCAATGTCACCAAATGTCCACAATATGTGATCCTGAATGAAAACTTTATCCGTCTATAAAAGCATGTTGGAAGACTACCATTTATTTCAGTGGGAATTGACTCAGGTCCTTTGAGATCCTTATGAAAGTCATTAGTATTAGCAATAGCCAATAAAAAAGGCGTGGCATATTTATTTTAGAGCTGTTAGCGTGGAAACATTAAAATACTCAGCCAGCTGTTCAGGGCACTCTGCCTTTATGCTTGTTCGAAGCATAGGGTTGCCAACTTTCTAACGGCAGAAAACTGAACACCTTTGCCCCACCCCTGCCCCGCCCCTTCTCCGAGGCCCTACCCCTGCTCACTCCATCCCCTCTCCCTCCATTGCTCGCTCTCCCCCACCCTCACTCACTTGCTCATTTTCACTGGGCTGGGGCAGGGGGGTGGCATGCGGGAGGGGTGAGGGCTCCAGCTGGGGGTAAGAGCTTGAGGGTGTGGCCAGAAATGAGGGGTTCAAGGTGCAGGAAGAGTTCCGTGCTGGGGTGGGGATTGGGGTGCAAGAGGGAGTGAGGGCTCCGGCTGGAGATGTGGGCTCTGTGGTGCAGCGGGGGGGGGCCCTCTGGGCTGGGGCAGGGAATTGGGGTGCACGAGGGGGCTCCGGGCTGAGGCAGTGGAGGGAGAGTTGGGTGTGGGATCTGAGAAGGAGTTTGAGTGCAGAAGGGGGCTCAAGACTGGCGTGTGGGAGGGGGTCAGAAGTGCAGGCTGTGGGCAGTGCTTACCTCAAGCGGCTCCTGGGAAGCGGCGACATGTCCGTCCAGCTCCTAGGCAGAAGGCTGGCCAGGGGGGCTCTGCTGTGCACTTCCCCCGCCCGCAGATGCCACCTCTACAGCTCCCGTTGGCCACGGTTCCCAGCCACTGGGAGCTGTGGAGCCAGCGCTCAGGATGGGGACAGCGCGCAGAGCTCCTGTGGTCGGCCCTCCACCGAGGAGTCGGAGGGACATGTCGCCGCTTCCCGGGAGCTGCATGGAGCCGGGCAGAGAGCCTACCAACCCCATTGCCCTGCCAACTGGAATTTTAACGGCCAGGTCAGCAGTGCTGACCGGAGCCGCCAGGATTCCTTTTCAACTGGGTGTTGTGGCAACCCTATGAAGCACCAGGCATGTTGTTCATGCTATGTGAAAACAAAATAAGTAATCATGTGGCAATAAATTAATTCTGTGATCATCATACATGATATTTATACCAGATCTGGCAAGTGTTATGTTGTGCTTTGATCTCAATGACCGACTACGGCCTCTAAATGACCTCACTGAGGAAAGTTAATTTAACAAAAGCAACTCATGTGGAAGTCATTTTTGCTGTTAGTTCCTGATCATCTCTCACAGTACATTGTCCTGCCAAAACCCATCCTAAATATACTGGCCTAATTTGAAAGCTCATGTGTTACGTAAATCCAGCTGAAATAAGACAACTGATCAAGAAAAAGCTCTGCTCACCAATTACAGAAAAAAGGGATGACAAGGCTGAGGACAGAATATTGAATTGTAGTTAGAACTGCATTCTGAGAAGTTTGTATCCCTCACTTCAAATACAGCAGCACACATACATGTGATTATAAATTAATTAATTTAGTCTAACCTAAATTGAGCAAATTGTTCTTACTGGTTGTATCACCACCAATGAGTGACCTCAGTGTCAAAACTCAAATACGTCCGTCCACCTTATAGAGCCATCTTTATGCAAAACCAAAGTTATTCATGGAGACTGCTCTGCTGACTGTTAATGCTTCGCCCTGTCTCAGCAGAAAAGGAGGAAACTTGGTTTGGCAAACAAAGGAATGGACCAGCTTCTGGGAGGGGGAAGAGCTCATGCGCATACATACTGTGGCCAAGCTCTTTCTTGTGCCTCCATGTGCACGTGGATGTTTGTCTTAAGGAGGGACTCCTCTGCCTCCTACTGGCCTGGCCAGGTGTGTGTGTGTGTGTGTGTGTGTGTCGGGGGGGGGCAATTATTGGAACCAGCTAGTACTCACGGTTCTCTCTCTGAACGTAAAGCAATCCCGCACCTAGGAGCTATCTTGTTGCTACTGCTGCCCTCCCACCCCCTATACTTGAGGCATACTGAGCTGTGGTTTTAGGATGGTGCGAGTCTGACTAATTGCCTGTTTTGGGGATCAGAAAATAATTTTTTCCAGTTGCTGCAAATAAACAGGTGTCTGGAGGGATTTTTGGCTTCCTTGCAGCATTGTGCAGTCACAGTTTAAGTTAGAAGGAGTAAGAACAGGAATTTTAATGTGAGGACGTAATATAGGAATGTTTAGTTCATTACAATTTGCAGCCAGTGTTGAGTGCAGATAAAGGCTAAAAGGGCCAGCGAGACTTTGGACATGGCTGGGGGTTCTTCTACCTGTAAATAGGGCTGCCAACCCTCCAGGATTGTCCTGGAGTCTCCAGGAATTAAAGTTTGACAATCTTTAATTGAAGATCATTTGATGAAACCTCCAGGAATACGTCCAACTAAAACTGGCAACCCTACCTGTAAGGAGAAGGGGAGATCTGAAGTCTTCACTGAGAGGCAAGGGAGAAAACTGAAAAGCGAGCTGAGTCCTAGATTATGTTTAAGAAGGTCCTCCACTAAGTATTGATTACATGGTTTGAGCCCGTTAATCCCACACTGACCGTAATTAAATGTCTGGTACATCAGAGGGGGCAAACCGATAACAATGGGAAGGGAGGCTAAGTTAATACAGTTGTGGCCTGCTGCTTAAATCCACCTCTGTGCCTGCATGTCCTCTTCAATGGTGGGGAGTAAGGCTGAGGATTGCATCTGCCGAGTTCTGTACGTGGTGCATGCCTGGAATCTATGATCAAAAATCATTTTTCTGATCATTGGTGCAGGATCCCTATTAGAGGAGTAAAGTTCTGGAACAGCCCTCCAATGGGAGTGGGGCGGGGCAAAAAACCTAACTGGCTTCAAGACTGAGCTTGAAAAGATTATGGAGTGGCTGGTATGACAGGACAGCCTACAATGGCATGTGGCCCATCAGTGACTGCCAGTGGCAAAAATCCCCAACAGCTGGAGATTGGACACTAGATGGGGAGGGCTCTGAGAATTCTTTCCCAAATATCTGCCTGGTGGGTCTTGCCCAAATGCTTAGGATCTAACAGATTGCCATATTTGGGGTTGGGAAGGAATTTTTCCCCAGAGTCAGATTGAAGTCTTTAAACCATGATTTGAGGACTTCAGTAACTCAGCCAGAATTTAGGGGTCTATTACAGGAGTGGGTGGGTGAGGTTCTGTGGCCTGCAAGGTGCAAGAGGTCAGACTAGATGATCACAATGGTCCCTTCTGACCTTAAAGTCTATGAATCTAGATCAATTTCCTAGTATCAAAGCATTTGTATGTTTCTACCCAAGCAAATCATGAAAGATTACAACTGAAAGCACAGGTGTCACCTCATTTCTTATTCACTGTTAATTATGTAAAATTTCAATTGTGCAGGAAACCTTAAATTTAATTTGTTTCCTTCAGTTGGTTCCTTAAAAAGTCCCTAATGTCAATGGTGCAACTAATCAAGGAGTACAGTTTTACTCAACATAAGCAAGGGTGGCAGAACCTGTGGCCATTTCTTGTCTGGTTAGAGAAACATGTCCTACCACCTTAACTTCTCTTTCTCGGACATGTCACACCAGCCAAGCTGAGCCTCATGTCAGGATTGGCAGAAAAGTCCTAGATTAAGAAAGAATCAATATGAACATGCTTTAATGGAGTAAAACAAGTTTCTCTTTATGTATCAAGGACCCATCTGTCAGCTCTGACCTCAGGCACAGAGCAGGAAACAAGTCCTTAAAAAATATAGCTAAGATGATGTATTTCAGAAAACAAATTTATTTTGCTATAATGCTAGTACCTTGGGGTATGTGTTTTAGTAACTAAGTCCCCAAAGTTATTACTTTTTAAAAACTGCCCAGTCATAAAGGCTATTTAGAAAATTAGGACAGAAGGCTGAGAGAAAAAAATCTCAAGCGCTGATGGCAAGATTTCTTCTGGCTGTCTGATAAAACTTAAAGTTGCTGCAGCCTTTTACAAGAATGTACTGTTGGTGCAGTTGAAGAAACTTCCCTTTTCCCCCTGTCTGTGAATGAATGAATTAAAAAAAATATATCAAACGTGAAGACGTTATATGATGTTGCCTGATACCATAGAAAAAAATAGGGAACTTGATGGACTCTTATTCAGTGATTAAATGAAGTTATATGTATCAAAGGGAAGTCAACTATAAGTGAAACAGTTTGGGCAAGACAATGTAAACTTTAATGGCAGGGCAATCCCACTAGGGAGGAAAAAACAAGTTGCTTTCACATTGATTTCTTTTAGTTTAGTGACAAACTGAAGAAATAAGGCTAATGTATCCAATCAAGCTTATGCTATCAAGTAAGAGAAATCAACATGTGCTGAGACAGAAAATAGAAGGAACTGAAAACCAAATTATGTCTTTATAAGGACACTTGATTACAGAGTGGAATCATCAGAAATGTAACTGTGATTAATAATGCACAGAGTCAGCCCATTCACAATACCAAGGACCCATCACTGTTAAAACAAGAAGAACAGAAATGGAAGATTTATACAGCTGTTCTGCAGAACAACAGTTCTTGAAGTGGCTTTGCATTGTATAATTAACAGTTAAAATATGTTTAAAGAGAATAAAATAATTTATATAAAAGTTCTTCCATAGTCTATGAACTTTAAACTGGACATTTCCACAGCTAGCAGAGAGTTGATGGAGAAAATGCAACTTGAGCAAGCATAATTGCAAAGTTGGCCCAGGAATGCACAACAGAGGGGCCCAATGAAACCGAACTGTGGAGATAAGTGACCAAAATAAACCAGATAATGTTCAAGGTATGTCCCAAGATGATTGGACCAACAGCTATGGCCAATTTGTCTTACACGAGCTGTTCTGACAAAATATGTTGCACAGAGAGACTGGAAAATTTCAGCCCCAGTTGCCAGTACTCAAAAGGTGATGCCTCATTCCATGACTGGATAGTGAAATGGGACAACTCTTCTTCGGAAGAGATATGGATTGCCATCTGATTGGTCCACACCAGCACTTCCAAGAAGAGGAACCAAGTTGGACTACCCAGCAGAAATGGGATAAAATAGCCTGTCTCCTTCAGTGCACAACTTCCCGAAAGCCAAAATACACCTGGAAGGGAGAAGACTGAGGTCCTGGGCCTGCCACCTGGGAGTCTTCCTGGTGACATCAAGTGCCTATCTAAGATGTAGGCATCTTTAACTGTCTGTATTTTCCAGTAATTCAGGGTTGCCCACTAGCACACCAGAAAAAGACTACAGTCATGGCCATCCTTCTCTCCACCTGTGTTTGCAATGTCAACTTCTGCTGTGAACTCCCGCATGTGAAAGCTGATGGCTGAGCAAAGATCTGGTGATAAGTAACACACAGACTCTCTCTTGGGTACTGACCCAAATCAGTCATCTGACTGCTTCCTCAAACCAGGCACCTAATTAGTAAGGAATTGTACATTCTTGCGTATGTGCTCTAAAGATTGTCACAGAGTTACAGTGTGTGTTGTTCTTTTGTAACAGGTTCCAATCAAGATTGTTGTAAAGTAGATTTGAAACAGAAGTTACTGTTAACTAAGATTGTAGAACACTGTACATGTGTCTATCATAGTTAACAGTTTCATACTGCCCTCCAAGTTCTAGGTGTATACAGACATGAAACAGACCAAAGTGCACAAGCTTCTTGAACTGCACTCAGTCTATACAGTCTCTTATAAATGTAGGAGTTTATCTTAGGCCTGGTCTACACAAGGGGGGGAGGGGGAATCGACCTAAGATACGCAACTTCAGCTACGAGAATAGCATAGCTGAAGTCGACATATCTTAGGTCGACTTACCTTGCGTCCTCACGGCACGGTGTCGACTACCGCCACTCCCCCGTCGACTCCACTTCTGCCTCTCGCTGCGGAGGAGTACAGGAGTCAACAGCAGAGCGATCGGGGATTGATTTATTGCATCTACACTAGATGTGATAAATCGATTCCCAATAGATCGATCACTACTCGCTGATCCTGCGGGTAGTGTACATGTACCCTGAGGTAGTTAGGAGTGTTAGTCAGATACTGGGGTTAATATAATTTGTGGAGAAGTAGGTTAAAAGGGTTGACTACTTTAGATTCATTGGGAAGGAGATGTTGGTGAACTGACATATGAGAAACTGACCAAATTGTCTTATGCTTTATCTTAAGATTGGTTTCTTTCCCTCTCTCACCCCCTGTTGTGTTAGCAATATAGGAGTCGATAGCCCATTGGCACAAGTGAGGCCCTATTCTGATGGACGCATGGTCCAAAATCTAAACACAATTGACCTTCCCAACACAGAGATTGAGTATACAGTAGAACCTACTAGTTTGTTGTCTTATCTCCTATACTATTAGTTGCTGTTGTTAAGGTTATTTAATAAAACTCAATTCAACTCTCGAGTCCTTTTGTTCAGTTAAGCAGCCAAAATTAAAATTAAGGTGGTACAGTAATCAGTTAAGCAGTTTTTAACTAAGGGTTGTTTTATAGCCTATCTTTTTTACAGTGCCATACAGGCCACTGGCTTCAGGTCAGAAATCTTAAATCAGAATAGCGTAGGTCAAAAAGGTAAATATTAATGCCACAAATGTCATGCTAAATTATGATGAAATGGCTTTATTTTCTGAGGCAGCTAACAAGCTGCAGTAAATCTTGGGTACCATAACTGTACACATGAAAATATTCCGGAAAGATAAATATGAAGTCTAAAATCTCCAAATTTGTTCCATTTTTCTTTAAAGAATAGGCATGGATTCAGTGTTTCCCCCTATACTGCAATGGTCTTTCTTAACTTTGCATTTTTGCTTTAAATGGTACAAATGATGAACACTTTTTATGCACATATCAGGAGAAATTAATTAAATGCTGAAGGAAAGAAAATGCCCTGTAGGAGCTGTGTATTATTATTGCAAGCATATTACCACCCCCACCCCCCAGCACACACTATGGCTTTTATGCTAGCAGCCATGAGAAAACAAGAGAAGAGGTAATCCATTTCCCTTTCCTCAGAATTAAAAAGCAATGTGTGCTCTGACTTTCCAATTACTTGCACATATCGTGGGTGGAACTGGAATGAATAAATAAGCACTGACAGGGTTCAATAGTGATTAAACAGAGTGAATCTTTAAAGTGACTAACTGAGGGAAGAGGTTGTATATAAAAGGAGTGACAAGATTAGGAATAGAGATTATCATGGGTAGATGTTTAACGTGTTGCACAGAGAGGTAGCTGTGACACACCCATGGATGTTAATAGGAGCTGCACCAATCATACGCCATGCATCACACTGAACATTTACACAAAGAGTTATAAATATAGCTTTAACCCATGACATGGCATGTTTTAGTGGTAGATTAATTCACATCTTGGATGTGTTGAAGCATGAGTCTGCAGGTCAAGAATTAAATACATTTTTAGTTTCTTGCAGAAACATAGAATCAGAATTATTGCACAAGAGAAATATTTGTTACCCATAAAATTTAATTCATAACATAAAAACAGTTTGCAATCTCACTTAATTTCCACTAAACTAGGATTACATATGGCCCATTTGCTTTGTCACAAAATAGCTTAAAAATAAATGAACAAAGAATCCCTCCCCCTTTCCCCCAACAACAGAATTCAGTCAAAAATATCTTCCTGATCCAATGGCCTTTCTAAACAAAACCAGTGCTGCATGTGATTTTTCTTGCCTACGCAAATGTTGCATTTTTGCAGCAATAAAATGTGCAGGACTGACCTGTCAATTATCCCACAAATAACCTAATGAAAACTTAAATAATGAAAATTAACCAGTGTCCCTACATGAGCCTCACCAAAGTCCTACAGTACCATTACAATAAGGGGATGAAATTATTTACCCTTTTGGGCTGGTCCACACTAACCCCTGAATTCGAACTAAGATACGCAACTTCAGCTACGTGAATAACGTAGCTGAAGTCGAAGTATCTTAGTTCGAACTTACCCGGGTCCAGACGCGGCAGGCAGCTCCCCCGTCGACTCCGCGTACTCCTCTTGCCGAGCAGGAGTACCGGCGTCGACGGCGAGCACTTCCGGGTTCGATTTATCACATCCAGACAAGACGCGATAAATCGAACCCAGAAGTTCGATTGCTTGCCGCCGAACCAGCGGGTAAGTGTAGACCTACCCTTATAAAGAAATGCTCATCATGAAAGCTGTAATTTTGGTAAATAAAAAGATATTTGAAAAGATTTGCAGAAAAAAGGTGAATACTCCTTATCTTAAAATTCAATAGACAGAATCCAGTTGCCTACATATTACCACTTTTTCCCTCCCTTCTTGATGGTTGTAATTTGATACATTAATTTTTCCATCATCATTACATCCCGAACTATAATGTGACCAGTACTAACACAGGGGAGTGTTTCCTTTTTCCAATTCCCAGTTAATAAAAGAAGTGCTACTAATAATAAATGTTACTAAAGATTCAGGTTCTTGGAAGGCCACATCATTAACTGGACCTAAATGAATCACCAATGGGTCTTTGGGAAGACTGTTTACAGATCTGATCTGTTTTCCTGCCCCAATAACCTTGTGCCCTGGACAATACCACATATGAATAAAGTTTCCTATCTTTTCTCAACACCTCAGTTACTGGTTGTTTTATAAAATTCTTTTAAGTTTCACTGGAGCATCTTAAAACAGAGAGGATTCACAAAAACTAGAGAAGAGATTTTCCAAAAACAATTAAAGGATTTAGGAGTACAAATCCAATGGATTTTCAAAGGACTTGTGATCTATCTCCCTCAGCAGCTTTCAAAAATTACTAACCCCAAATCACTAACCATTCCTCAATGTGCGTTTTTTCAACATCTCTTGAGAAAGATAGGGTTCTCCTTTATGTCCTTAATGAGCAAATATTTATACATTAAATGACAAAACACTACGTTAATACAGAGTTGAGGTTGCTTGGTGGTATATCATTCCCGTGGCAGAAAGCAGAGTTGAGCAAAACTCAAACTTCTGAAAACTAGGAAATACAACGTTAAGAGGTTGCCCATGAAACCTTATCTCTGCCCTCTTCCAGCAACGCCCCAATATGCCCACTTAATGCACATACCTTTACTCTGAAAACCCCACAGTTGCTGAAATGTACAAGCTCTTCACCTCCTCTTGCAACCCATTCCCTCTCATCCACAGGATTCCATCTAACACTACTAATGGACAGAAGGGTGGGGGGGGGGGGGCGGGGGGAGTTGCACATGCCACTTTCCCCTCTATCCTCTTTGAGTAATGCCCCAATATGAACACACAGTGCATATAGTGCACACTGCCCCTTGGCACTTTAAGATTCAGGAGGTCCAGATCCTGGTATACACTCACACACTTAGTCATCTCCCCAGAAAGAATACCACATGTGTACAGTTTTAGATCGACTTCACAGCCTTTTACAACTCCCTTACCCTTACTAACAGGATACCATTTCAATCTACACATTTAACCATCATTAAAGCATTAGAACCCTCTTACATTCCACCTTACTGATGACAATATCCTTTGTAATAAAAGCCCTGTGCCCTGCTGCTGACATAACCCACATAATTTTGCATAAAAATGATGCATACTTTCTCCCGAAGGTACACATGCGCCTCCTCCCTTCCTTCACACCCAAAAGGGTGCAAAACAGATCTCTCTATATCACAATCACTGCTCCATCACACACGTCAAAGTAATCTGCTCATGTCCTCATATCACAGACAAGCATGCCCAACTACTGCCTCTACCGTTTAATGTAGGTACATCTAACACACTGACTGCACCTGGAGAGTATCCAAAGAATTCCCATTGGCTACTGCTAGCTCCCAGGGAACAGAGGGAAGGTGGTGAGGGCAACTTTTTTTTTTTTGTCCTTTAATAGTGTTAGATAGAATTCTGTTGGTGAGACAGAATAGGTGCAAAAGGAGGTGAAGAGCTTTTTACCCCACCCAGTTTACATTGTGAGAATGAGCTATTCTTTGAATTCAAGGTAATTTGTTAATATTTAGTTCTGAACATTCCCATTGCTCTGAATGTCACCCAGAAAAAACACCGGGTCAAGTTGAAGATAATCAATAATAGCTCCTAACTGTCAAACTAAGAACAGTGCTTTACTATTTGAAACTGCCAGTCCTCTAATTATGCCAGGTTTTTGTTTCCTCCATATAAAGCATTTGTACAATACAGTAATCAGAAGTGTTGGGAACATAAAGGAGAGTTTTAAGTAGAATGTTCACTTTGATTACAGGTATCCTGCCTATTCACAGTAAATTAGTGTTGTTCCATCTCTCCCAAGCCTTTTTTCAGAATGATCCTAATTTTATCTTATTACGGAAACATATAACTACCAGTACTTGTTGCTGGACTCCAAGATATCTATTTGAATCTTTGGTCAACTAAAATGAAATTTACTGCCTACCAATTGTTCTTCTGATGCTGAAAAGTTTATACCCAACATTTTAGACTTCAGAGTCTGAAATAGTGTCAGGGCCCAAAGTTAATTGAACTAAGGCTATGTCTACACTGCATTTAAACACCCACAGCTGGCCCATGTCAGCTGACTCGGACGCGGGGGGCTCAGGCTATTTGGCTGCTGTGTAGACATTCAGACTCAGGCTGGAGCCACAGCTCTACGATCCCATAAGTGGGGAGGGTCCCAGAGCTCAGGCAACCGACTGAGCCCAAATGTCTACACTGCTGTTAAACAGCCCAGCAAGCCTAAGTCAGCTGACACATGCCAGCTGCAGATTTTTAATTACAGTGTAGACATACCCTAATTCTTTGATTGTTTCCTGAAGGTACATGAAGGAATTGGTAAGTGTAGCCTTATTAATTTTTGGATTAATATAGGATTATTGATAGACTGGTTTTTATATTAGTGATATGGATTAAGAGGTTGGCCTCGTAGTTAACTACAGTATCAGGATTAGCAGGGTGAGAATCATCATTAGGAGTGTCATGGGGGACCCTAGGAGCACATGAGGAACAATAACCATAACTGATGGACATTTGAAAACTTGTAAGTACTTTTATTAAGACTCTTACTAAGCAGATAAACAATATCAAAAACACCCCACAACAACAGGAAAGAAAGGGCTAACAGCATGTCTAGTCCTAATATGGGCATTATTTATACTTTCTAGTAGGGACCCTGAGATATCAACCATTCTTATTATCATCACCAGTGGTTGTCCTCCTTGTCGCCATCCCCCAAGGCATGCAGCCAGAATACAGAATTTATAGTGTGTTATACTGACGCTCCCTGTACCCTATGCTTATGCATAATGGTTTCAGCCCTTTTTTTTAGCTGTACTTTTCCACCTCACTAATTTCAGGGTGCCTTAGTTTTCTTAGGCTAACTCCTTAGTTTCTCATTAGCATTTATATCAATGAATTATTATGGTAATATGCAGTCATTACAGAATTTCCCCTGATGTTACTACCAGTCATCTTCGGGTATTAACTGATCCACTGCAACGTATTTTCCAATTTATTTCTGCATAGTTTCCAGAACATCAGTACTTTAACACATCTTTTACTGTAACCTTATATTTTACTGGTACGGGGTTCTCTTGCTGTCCACTAGTCACGCCAATCTGTTTCAGGCCTGAGGCCTTCTATGGCCAAGCTACATATCTTATACATCTAGAACCTGCAGGTCTTGTATTACAGCCTTATATTACTTGTATATCTAATACATACTTATTGGTGCTACATACTTCTTAGTTCCACATCCCTTTGGTGTGATCCTTCTCATATTTTACCACTTAAACTTGCAAGTCAAATCTAATCCCCTTATGTTAATTACATAATTATATGATGATGTATATATATTTAGCTTCACAAGTAACAAAATAACATTGTCAGCACATACTGAAATTTTGTCTTGGACATCAGCTATTCTTTTTACTTCAGTACTAATTGTAGCATATTCTTTTGGTAAGTGGATCCATGCCCAATGGAGAAAGCAGGAAGACCATTTCTGGATGGTACCTCTAGAAGTGTAAATTTCTAACATGTATCCATTAATCTTCACCCTGCAGCAGGCTGCAAATATAGTGATGTTATTAACCTGAGAAGGTTGTATTCAATTCCCTATTGTTCTGAAACTGCCATCAGTAATCCCACTCTACTTGATCAAAGGCTCTATAAAAATCTAACACTAACAACATACATGGGTCTGCCTTTGATCAGGCAGATCTGCCTGTGACAGAGAGCCTGTTTGATCTGCACGTATATGCTTAAGCGGTGTTTTAATTTAATTTATTAGCCAAAACCAGAAATCAGGAGGGGAAGACAGGTGCGGATCAATCCAAAATTGCCCTGTTCTGTACACTCCCCATGAAGCTCTAATACTGGCCTCTGTTGGAGACAGGATATCGGGCTAGATGGACCATTGGTCTGACCCTGTATGGCAGTTTTTATGTAATATTTGTACATGGTTTAACAGGGAAATAGGCTACTACTACTAATAATGCACTACTGAATGATAACTGGACAGATGCTTTATCTGTGATCGTTATCCTTATCTGTTTTTGTTTTATGATTTTTTTAAAGATGTATCTAAACTTGCCTAGAATCAAGAAAGAAACTATTGATTAATACGGTCTACTCTTGATGTAGAGCATATATGGACACTATATTAAACATTTTTCACAATAAGGTTTCTTTTACCTGCCTTCCTTGTCTGCAGTCTGGAGGTGGGGGAAGAGAAGTATACTGCTATCTTGTTCATACTATTCCAGACCTGAATCTAGCGTTGTGTCACTAACTGCAACCAACATAGTTAGTCCTCAGAGCAGCTGATGGGGTCAGTTCCTTGGTTTTATTTGGGAATCTCTTCCTACTTCGGCTTTGACGGCCTGCCACACAATTTCCCCTTACTTCTCTGGTGTCTCCCCTGGCAACTCATTATGTCTTTCCTCAAGTAGACAGAAGGATCATAGAACTTTTTTCCCTTTTTTAGATCTTTAACAACAAAGGTTATTTTTTCTGGCAGAAGATAAGTTTGAGTGGGAAATCCCATCTGTATTTTATATCTTCAGTTCCTTCTTCCATTTCACTATGCACTCATCATATAGTAGCTAATAACTCCTGAAATATCTGGATTTTGCTCTCTAGCCTTTGTTGTTGATAGGAATACAATTTTATAATTATATCCCGAGGGTGATTCCATGAATTGGTAGGGAGAAAGCTCTGAGGGCACAGTCTGCTACTACTTCATCTTCTATGCTCAGATTTTAAAGCTCTTTAATGATATGCTGTACTAATAGAGCAAAAGCACCTCAACCTTCAGAGGGGCTCTTTTCATTTCCCATTAGTCCTTTTTTCCTTGATTCTCCCATCATTTTACAGAGCCCATCTTGTCCCTGTCTCTAACTTCTTGAAACCATGCCACAGATTCAATATCATCACATCATCATTCTTTCCTACTCCAGTTTCAACTATGCTGACCCTCTCACTGAGGTCAGCCACATCCTTTTTTATGACCAGCATCTTGGGGTAAGTATCAGCTCAATGCCTTGATCTCTGTTAGATGCTCATTCATCTCAGTTTGTGGAGAAGAAAGGGTCTTTTCTTTCTCTGCCTTAGGCAGTCTGCACAATATCTTGTCTGCCTCACGGAGTTACAACAAATCCCTTTGAGCTGCCAGACTACCATTTTACTTTCCTAAATATTTAAGGCTTGGATTCCTTTTGGGAATAGTCATAGGATCCTTTTTGGATGGTTTTTAAGGAACAGATTATGACTCAGCGCTACGCAGCAACACAGGAAGTAAGATACAACCCTACCACGGTGCATATGCTTGGTTTCTCCTCATCACAGCTCCAGGCGTAGGAGGAGGAAAAGCAAGGCTGCACTACACTACAACAGGTGGGTGGAAAGTGAGCCTATAAGATCAGGGCTTGGGTACCTGAACGCATTAGCTTCGGGAGCTGAGATAGTGTGAAGGCAGGGGGAGGCAGTTTGGTCCTGGGGATGTAGGGTGACCAGATGTCCTGATTTTATAGGGACAGTCCCGTTTTGGGGGTCTTTTTCTTCTATAGGCTCCTATTACCCCCTACCCCCATCCCGATTTTTCACATTTGCTGTCTGGTCACCCTAAGGGGGTGAAGCACTGGACTTGGGAGACCCACTTCCTATGCCTGGCTCTGCCATTGGCATAGTGGGTGACCTCAGGCAAATCATTCCCCAACTCAGTACCTCAATTTCTCTATCTAGGAAATGAGGATAATGATACTTAACTGTAATAAAGCTCTTTGAGAAAGTGCTCTGAGAGCTAAGTATAATTCTTGTTATTATTATAGTAACTGAGTGCTTCAAACACATTAATTATTTTCATAACTCCTCTGTGAGGGGATGGGGAATTATCCCCATTTTATAAATGGGAAATGGAAGCACAGAGGTCCAGATTTTTAAAGGTATTTAGGCTTTGCTGCATTCATGCTGCAATGCCTACATTTTATTTTCAAATGGGATCTAGGCATTAAGGTGCCCAAACCCCATTAACAGTCAACTAAGTTTAAAAGGATCCATTAATTTCATGTACCCAATTTGAGACACGGAGGACCTGATTTTTCAGAGTACTCTGAACTTAAAGTGCTATATATACATTTTAAGCACAGCTCCTGCTGACTTTAGTTGCAGCTTTAAGTGCTCAGCACTTTGGCTAATATGACCTCACAGTATTAAGTCAGTCACCATACAATGAGAAACGTACAATTAGTGACCACCTCTGAAAAGTCACACAAGACTGCTATCGCAAAGACAGGGATAGAATTCAATTCGCCGAGGCAATATTCAACTGTCTTAACCATATCTCTGCAACTCCCTGCCTCATTTTCTGTACACCTTTCAACTTCTGCAACAAATGAACCTGCGGTCATACAGACAACAGCCTTATTCACTACGCAACCATGATTCAGCCCAGAGCAGCTCCGCTCTGTGTAGAGCTAAGCAAACAATTGATATTTCAGTCTGGTGGCTGAACTGAAAAAAAAGATCGGGGACAAATTTGGTTAGTTTCAAACAAACTAAACTTTTTAGTTTTCTAGGTGAAATTAAACACTTTTGTTTTGAAGTGTCATCTCACCGAGAAAACTTCAGTGCTAAAAATTACGCAACCTTAGTATTTAACATCGTTTATGTATAAGGTCATGTATAAACTTTATAGTTTATATAGTTCGATCACTAAATTAACTTTCAGGATATACATGTGTAATTTTTAATACTATTTTTATTTTAATTTCAGCCACATTTCAACAACTCTATTAGTATGTTTCGAGTTCCACTGTTAGATGAACTAATACCGTCCTCTCAATCAACTGGGTTGTGTTCTCAGCACTAAAGCTACTAATAAAAAACAAAATAGTCTCATCTTTGCTGCTGAACAAGAAAGAATATCAACCTTGCCAACATAGTTGTTCAGCATCAACTTTGCTATCACATCCCACAAGGCAATCTGCCACAGTTAGCATAAGAAGAGGCTGACTTCAGAAATTCTAATCTTCTCTTAAGTGTTGCAACACCCTACAATGACATTAAACTGGTTCTAAAAGTTTGTCTCTCAGAGCAGCATCCAGATGATTTGCTACATTCCCACTGTAATGAACGTAGCTCTATGATTTTGAATCAAGCAAGCACTATCAGTGTTCATGTCGCACTTCCCGTCAGTACCCAGCTCAGGCTGGGGAAGCGAATGATCCAATCAGGGGACCAAATTTGGTGATAAATCCTGGTCACATGTCACTTGAGGCACACTGCTCATACCATAAGAACTTGAATGTTTTACACAGATAAGAAAATACACGTTAAAATTATTGGGTCTCCTTCTCGCTGTATTTCTTCATACCGGTGCCCATCAAAAAACTGTTTTATATATTTTTAAACAGTTGAACAAATACACACCAATGATAAGATAATATTTAGTGGTGGCAAAAAATAAATGGAGTGCCAATAATAGAACTGTTCTGAGTGGAAAATAGCCTGGTGACACTGGATTGTTTCCTCAGTTGCAGAGTAGAGTTTCTTGGAAGCAGTGGTTTTCTAACTAGTACATGGATAAGATCATTCAGATTTGGACTAAGCTGTCAGATAATCATAAACAATATGTAGGAGGTGTGGACTGGGGACAGTGAACCCATGACCTTTTTGGTTGGTAAAATCCATTCAAGAGACAGTAGGTCCACTATTGGTTCAACTGCTTTTTAAAATTCCCTTTTCCCCTCTGCTCTACTTATATCACCTTCTTCCACCCGTCTGTCAGTTTCTCACATAAATATCTCCATGCCTTCCCTTAAAGATGAAATACCATCCATGAACTGTTCCAAGACACACACTACCATGACAAACCTATACGCAGTCAACTAAATTAATGATGGCTAGATTGAGGGAGAACTGGAATTTTATTATACAAAAGTAAACATTTTATGTGTATGACTGTACCCTACTCCCCCCATCCTGCATGTGTTGCTTGTTGCCTTAAATTGTAATATATTGTTTGTACATAACTTAGCACAATGGAGGTCCTGCTCTTAATTGGGACTTTCCATGTGCTACAGTAATAAAAATAATATGAGAAATTTGTCAATTTTTTCTTTCAAAAAAGTAAGATGCCAGCTTTCCTTCAGGAAGCAGTTAAACCCTTACTCGAACTCTTTCAATTCCAAGAACCTCACCAGTTATCTTCTTGTTGGTAACCTTTATTTTTTAATAGAAGATTGATGAGGTTGTGGCAAGTTAATTCGGTTACTATATGGATTCTCAAATATCCTTGGGCCCTATCAGTTTGGTCTTAGGTCTAAGTGCCATGCCAGAAACCACACTGGTCATGTTGGCCACGGGTTCCTTGCTAGTCATGAACAAGAAAAAGTATAATCAATGATTAGATAACCAACACTAGAAACAGTGTGTCCATCCTTCTCCCAGGGGCTAGACCACATAAGAGGTTTGAGGGTCTGCTAGTGCTTCTAGGCAAAGAACTGAGGCCAAGATCCTGAAAGGTATTTAGGTGCCTAACTCACATTAGGCACTTAATTCCCATTGAAATGAAATACCTTTGAAGAGCTGGGCCTCACTCTTTTAGCTAAAAGAGTACTGGCTCATGCTTTTACAGCTACTGCTCAAAGGTTCAATCCCCACTGACATCTCCTGTCCAGGAATTAATCAAAATTAGTTTCAATTGGCTACTTTAGAGAAGTTTGATCACAAAACAGTGCATCACTTTTGAACTCTGGCAGGAACAGACAGCCAGCTCTAAAAGCTCCTTTTCATCACATCTCAACAGTGCAACATTAGCTTTCCCAAATCAGGTCAGAAGGACAGCTAGGTAGATGAAGCTCAACCCAGACTTGATGGTGGATCCACGAACAAAGACTCTAGAGAAGGTGGAGATTATGTCATACACTCCATAGGATTCCAAGGACCTGATGGGACCATTGTGATCATCTAATCTGACCTCCTGTTTAACACAGACCATAAAACTTTCCCACAATAATTCCTAGAGCATAGCTTTTAGAAAAACATCCAATCTGGATTTTAAAATTGTCAGAAGAGCTTCAACAGAAGAGCATTTGCCATGCATTAGCTAATTAAAAAAAACCCTAGTTTAGGGATCTGGTCAGATAGCCATCTAAGAGTAAATCAGCAGCAACCATTGCTGCCTAGAGTGTTTTATCCCCCTCAACCCACCTACAACTCATGAGGCAATTACAACTTTTTCAATCAGGTGCAGGCCTCACTACAGCTATTTACATTTTTATCACCTCAAGATTGGATAAATGTAATGATACACATTTTGGCTACACCTGCACAGAACATGCTGTTTAGGTTGTGTTTTCAAAGGACACTCACACTCTGCTTCCTGAACTTTCCAATCTTTCCCCTCATACAATTCAAGCTCTTTATGGCCTCTCCAAAGCAGAGCAGAGCTGAACTGAAGTTTTGTAGTAAGAGCCCTCAGACTTCAGTGACTTTATGCTGACAGGTTTTCAGGGAAATCGTGTGGATTTAAAATGCAGTCCATATGCTGGTCTGCCAGAGTTCTTCCAGACATGCCACAAGGCTTAACTATTTAGACACTTGAGTCAAAGGTGGTGTTTGGGAAGGCTTGCAAGTTCTTTCTGGAAGCAGGGATTTTGAGCCCTTTAATTTATACTGAGCAAATTTGTTATTGCTTACTATTGAAAATTTTGTTACTGCAGATTATTTTAGGGTAATTAATATATTATATCAATAAAAATCCTTTAATTTATATATATAAATTAAGAAAGGCACCAGTTAAGTATCACACTTCACTGTATTTCTTAGTCTAAACCAAACAGAGATAATGCCAAAAGACAAAGTTCCTTCAAGAAAAGATAGCCTTCAGTTACATCTGTACAGCTCCAAGCATTCTGTTGGCATTCAATAATAATGTCGATGTTAGGCAACATAAAATCTAAGTTGATTAGAATATCTAACCATTGATATGTACAGCATCTGTGTTTATTTCATTATATAGTACTGCAGACATGGTATTTGTTTTTATTAGTTTGAATTTTTACTACACTACAATAAAGTAGTGTGCTTTTCAAGCTCTGGGTCCCATCCACAATATTAAAAATACTAACAAGATGGATCTATCAGTTACCTAAAATTAAAATAGCCTAGAGATAATTAACTGATCAACATTCCCACACAGCCTCCACCGGAGTTCTACGCCACTGCTTCCCAGCTCTACCCATCTTCCATCTCCTTAAGGGAGAAAAATAGGCCTTGTGGTGTGTATCGAATGTTAAACTCAGTCTCATTATTGCTGAGAGGGAAAGATGATTCCAAAGGTCCAGGACTCTAATGAAGAACTCTGTGTAGATGGTTTCTGCATCTTTGCCACTTGCTACACTTAATTCGATAGAATAATCACATTCTGTGCATGAACAAACTATTTTCATGCAACTTTAGTCCTCGGCCAAATATTTTCAGGAATATTAAAGACATATCATTACTGAAAATTGCATTCATGGCGAGTTTGAAGTTAGAAACTGGAGTTATCCAAACACACAGGTACTTTAAAACTATAAATACACCTCCCCCAAAAATGGTAAACAGAATTTTGTCTTATCTATATACAAAGTCACCTCTGAAATAAGAAAAACATAAGATTTCAGCAAAGAGGGTAATTTTTCAGAAAGTGTCTGAAATGTGGGCTTACAAAGAAAAAGTCACCCCTCAGCCAGAACTACAGAAGCTCTACCACAAGCCTATAATCATGAAGTGTTTTTACTGATTTTTCACTTCAGCATTTATACTTTCTCCCAACCCTTTTGCCAAGCTAGCAGAGTCAACCTTTCCAAGTCATGTTGCACAGTATAATGGACATATATTCAGATTTATAAGCTTAGGAATGATCAGCATGACATGGCAGATATTGTGTCCCATCTGGTGTATTATTTAAAAATATATTGCTTAGAGGCAGTAGGAAACCTGGTATTGCTTCACTATCTCTATCTAACTATGCTTACCAGAACAGAAGAAGGCTGACTGTTGCATCTCAATCCTTAAATAAAAGACCTAAAAACTGCTACAGTTTAAGATTCAACATCCCTATAGACACTGAAACAAAACAAAAAAACAAAAACAAAAAAAGAGATTCCAAGAGGGTGTTCTAAGAAGATAAAAATTTGTTCCTAATCATTTAAATGTGTCCTACAATGTTAATAAAATTCCATCAACTGCACCAATATTTATATTGCACAAGCACCCACGGTCCCTCTCAGGATTGGGGTCCTATTGTACTAGGCTCTGTACAAATACATAGGAACATATGCCCACACTGAAGACCATACAAACAAAACCAGAAACATTAAGGGATACAATACACAAGCATAATAATGATATGCAAATGCCTCATTAGTTCAATTTATTCATTCTTATCATGAAGCTAGTGATGATTACATAAATATGAACAAGAGAGGGGGGAAGAGGAAGGAGGACATTGAGGGGAGAGGGGGGGGAAGTGGGATGGTTGAACAAACAGAAGACAATGTCTTGACATCACAGGCATCCAGATGTGAAGGCTGGGGGGGGGGAGGGGGGGAGGAGAGGGTTTGAGAATAGGCGGCATCAGCTTGGCCTTTCCCTGATTTGCTGCCGAGAAAATCCAAAGAGTTCACTGGGGCAGTCTCTACCACGAGGACAGTGTGGATGGTCACTGGAGCTTGGTGTCTCTGAAGGGAGGGGCACTCAGAGTGGGGTGTTTGCCTGCTGGAATCCAAGGGAGGGAACGCTGTTTGGCCCCTCTCTCTGCCCCCTGCTCCTCTCAGCTGTTACTCAGGAATTCCCTGTTGCTCATGGGGGCTGGCACTACTCACCAACACATGCTCACTGCATCCCCATATGCAGTTAGAAGGAAATGCAGATGATTAGCTAGCAATGTATTTCTTTTATTGTGGATTTCTGTTGTCCAGGCCTATCTGGATTTCTTGCTCACCACACCACGCCTCTATGGTGGTGGAGTCACGGTGTGTCCTCAGAGTCGGAGCATGTCCACAACCTACACTGTAATCCTAGAAGGCATTACCCCAAATATTTCTGATCCCATCCTCAAGTTGCTGCTGCTGCATGAAAAAATAAAAATGTCCAACATTCATGAAGGACATTTCATCCAGAGTACTGGCTGCAGAGCAAAAACCAGCTAGTCAGTTTCACTCCGCAGATGGTGCTGCCTGCTTGTAAAGTGCTTCTGTTCATAAATATGGCACTACTCCGTATCTGTTGTAAATGTTAATTGGCTTGAAGAAGATTGCTCACCGCCTGGTCAAGAAGCATGCTGTCAAAGAAGGGGGGCGAGCAAGCCAACTACTGACTTGCCCCATCCTGATTTAGTGTGTTTTGAACCTGTAAAACTCTTCCCTTGCACATCTCAGAATGCATCATACCATCTAGGCACTTAAACAGCCCCCATCACTATTCTACGTGAATACACCCCAAATAACTAAAATTAATAGCTTTCTTCATGGCTTGTAGCAGAATTATCATGCATGTTAATGGGTGGGGAACTTGTTCAGGCCAAATCAAGACTAAAAGAGACATTTTGTATTTAGTTCTCAACATGGAAAGACTTGGGGTAGTTCTTCTATTACTACATTTGTAAAATGGTTCTTTTGGTTCATATCTCCCACATATTCGGACAAGGCCTTACACAAGTTGGAATCCTTCTCAACACAGCATAACATTTACTATTTTAAAATTTGCAGTCTAAATGGTTAATAAAAGGAGACCCTCAAGGAGATAGCTTTATTTAGTTTATTTGTGGTTTGAAACACCATGGAGACAAGACAGAACCAAAATTAATTTATATTTTAAAGCATTTTTAAGGTTTGATCTGTACCGAATACTGCATTAATTTACTGTGTAATAGAAATCAATACTTGGCACAGAGAATACCGTAATGAAAAGCCTCAGAAGCACTAAACCCCAGGGCTCATTCATGCTTGTACAGTAGGTCTGTTGCATTGTTATATACTATTTGTTGTTCATCTTGAAGAAAAGGTGTAAGTCTTATCCAGGTTATTGTAAGGCTCAAGCCACTATTAGGGTATGTCTTCACTACCCGCCAGATCGATCGATCCAGAGGGGATCGATTTATCATGTCTAGTCTAGATGCGATAAATCAACTCCCGAGCGCTCTCCCGTCAACTCCTGTACTCCAGCGCCACGAGAGGTGCAAGCAGAGTCGACGGGGGAACAGCAGCAGTCAACTCAGACTGAAGACACCACGGTAAGTCGATCTAAGTACATCAACTTCAGCTACGTTATTCACGTAGACCAGGGCTTAGTTTGATAATAATGTTAATGGTTGCTTTCATTCAGGAGTTATTTCAGCTCTTCAGACAAACAGCCCACATACCAATGTATCTTGAAAAATAAAGTCCCACATAATGGCTGATATTTCACAGTGGGGAGAGAAGATTGAAACCCTTACCACATTAAAAGAATTTACGGTTGAGAAGGGACACAGCACTGCGAGTGTAAAAAAGTTAAGGAGGTTAATACTAATATAAACATTTCCATGAATTTGAGTTTTAAATTAAAATAAAATAACAGTTTAAATGAACATTCTTCTGAAGTGTCAGAAGCCAAAACACAACTGGATTGTCAGTGTGCTTGTCAATAACCGGGGAGGGGGGGAGCCAAGTTGGAGGAAATTGCATTTGTAAAACATGAATCGGATTCAAGCTGCCTGAAAGAATGCCTGTCTGTTTATGCACTCCCACAGTAATTTATATCAGTGGAAGCAATTCTGCTAAAATTCCCTAGATATGAATATTGGGGACAATGTATTCTCAGTGGATGGCCCCAGTTCTGGAATCTGATTTTGCATCCCATCAGACCCAGAGTCTGTTGAACTTTCAAGGTATGATGCAAGGCTCAACTATTCCCTCGGGCTTTCGCCTGACTGAAATGTGTTAGGTGCATGTAGTGAGGGAAATAAGACAGCTTGCTTTTTAAATTGTATTTCATTTAGTTATTAATGCCTTGTATAAAATTTGTAAGTGTTTATAAATATCCCTGAGATCATTTATAAAATGATGAGAACAAATGCTTTCCATTTTAGTGATCTATTAGAAAGCCACATTCAAAATAAGCTATATACTAGTGCCTCTTAAAAGTAGCCAAAATTATTATCCCTCAAATGAGTCCAATCCAGCAAGTTTGCCAGTTATTTCTAACCAGAAAGGGAGGGGTAGAGAAACCATTTTGAAGAGAATGTTCCACTAAAATTACATTTGACTAAATAGTTGTGTAAAGCTACTTTACCCAGGACATTCAGAAGTTATGATTTATTATCCATTACAAAAATACTGGCATTAACGGAGACCCTTGTTGACCGAGCAAATAGACCAGGGGTCGGCAACCTTTCAGAAGGGGTGTGCCGAGTCTTCATTTATTCACTCTAATTTAAGGTTTCGCGTGCTGGTAATACATTTTAACGTTTTTAGAAGGTCTCTTTCTATAAGTCTATATTATATAACTAAACTATTGTATGTAAAGTAAACAAGGTTTTCAAAATGTTTAAGAAGCGTCATTTAAAATGAA
>NW_020664374.1:18285898-18358271 GCF_002925995.2 Terrapene triunguis | reverse complement strand
CCAGACCTGGGGGTGGGGGTGTTTCAGGGGTCAGGGCAGAGGGCTGGGGTGTGTGTGGGGGGGTTCAGGGATCAGGGCAGAGGGCTGGGGTGTGTAGGGCAGAAGGCTGAGTGTGGGGGGTTCAAGGGTCAGGGCAGAAGGCTGGGGGTGTGGGGGTGCAGGGCAGAAGGCTGGGTGTGTGTTGGGGTGTGGGGGTGCAGGGCAGAAGGCTGGGTGTGTTGGGGTGGGGGGGTTCAGGGCAAAGGGCTGGGGGGGTGCAGGGCAGAAGGCTGGGTGTGGGGGGGTTCAGGGCAGACAGATGGGGCTGTGGGGGGTGCAGGGCAGAAGGCTGGGTGTGGAAGGGTTCAGGGCAGAGGTGCTCGGCTCGTGGGGGTGCTCCCAGCCCCCTGCCCTGAGCGGCTCATGGTAGGGGGCTGGAAGGGATATGCCCTGTTCCACCCCCTTCCCCAAGGCTCCGTCCCTACTTCTCTCTGCCTCCTCTACGGAGCTGTGTGCACGCTGCCGCTCTTCCCCCTCCCCCTCGCTAGGGCCATCAGCTGATTGGCCAGGGAAGGAGAGGAGGCGGGGCAGGAAAGCACCACGCAGGGGGAAGAAGTGGGGGAGGGGGGAAGCTTGGCTGCAGCAGAACCAAGCTTCTGCCTCCTGCCCCCGCAGGTGAGAGCGGTGGGCAGGGGGGCTGAGGGCCGGGGTCGGGACTGCGGCAGGGAGCTGCGTGCCACTCAGAATCGGCTCGCGTGCCGTGTTTGGCACGTGTGCTATAGGTTGCTGACCCCTGAAACAGACCAAACAAGAGAGACTGTACTACACTCTAGCCCCTAGCAGAGGCTCTCTGGTTTACAGATAAGGAACATTGGCTGGAAAGTCTGTCCTGTTATACCTGTACAAGATAGCTGGCTGTAAGAAAGCTCTAAATTCACAAAAACAATTAAGAAAATAAGTATTTCATGCAGAAATTTGAGAAACTGAAATTTGAGAAATTTATCTAGCATGATCTCATATCAGGTCTCCTTGGTTCTTAGTAAAAGCTTTGAAAGCCAGAGAGAAAATTCAGACCACCACTTTCTATCAATTTCCAAGTCTGATATGCTTTTGCTTAAAGGGGATAATTTGTGTCAAAATTGAGTTTCGTACATTGTAAATTTACATTTTTTCCAACTGGCCTTGATTTTGAAAGTTAGGTTCTTGCTAGTGCTATTGATTTCTGGCATGGTGTACTTTTAGATGGTAGCAGTGGTAGGACTATGCAAGCTTACTCACATGGCTCTGCCAGCATGACTCACTCCTTGCACACTAATCCCCTTGTGTTTTCCAGTCCTCTGCCAGATACATCTATTTATATTGTGAATAATCTGGACAAAACAACACTGATTAGTTCCATTTTTTAAATGCTCATTCATGACTAAGGACCAAACTGCTCTACTTACATGACTAGTCCATTGATTTACTGTGAGTAAAATGAGCACGATTTGACCCCATAAGATACAACCCCTCTTTTCACTTATAGTGCAAGCTACACTTGGACCTCAGGTGTCCAGATGTCAAAAGATTAATGCATTAACCCAGTGATACTCAAACTGTATTCCTTTATTATTTGTATTACTGTAGAGCCTAGAAGCCCTAGTCATGAACCCAGACCCCATTGTGCTAAGCACCAAACACACAGAACAAGACAACAGTCCCTGCCCCAAGGGGCTTATAATCTAGGTATCACCAGTGACTCAGAGACCTCCTACCAAACAAAGCTTTTGAAAAGCAAGGACCCAGAGGAATGGCATGTCAAGAATCCATGAGGGTCTCTAGTTGAAATTACTATAAGATGGATGCATAACAGGTTGAAAACCATGCTCAAAGATTAGTTCTCAATGGTTCATTATCAAACTGAGAAGACATACCTACTGGGATCCCATTGGGGTCTGGTATTATTCAATATTTTATTAAAGACTTCTTGGATAATGGAGTGGAGAGTATGCCTGTAAAATCTCTGGATGACACCAAGCTGGGAGAGGTTGTAAGCACTTTGGAGGACAAGATTAGAATAAAAGTGACCTTGACAAACAGAAAAATTGGTCTGAAATCAGTAAGATGAAATTCAGTAAAGATGAGCAAAGTACTTTGCTTAGGAAGGAAAAAAAATATCAAGTGGACAACTATAAAATGGGGGATAACCAGGTAGGCAATCACAAAAGAGATCTGGGGCTTATATTAGATATTAAATTAAAAGAGCCAACGTGATACAGTTGAGAAAAAGGTTAATATCTTTCTGCAGTGTATTAACAGGAGTGTTATGTAAGACACAGGAAGTAACTGTTCCACTCTACTCGGCACTGGTGAGTCCTCAGCTGGAGTACTGTCTCTAGTTCCGAGCACCACACTTTAGGAAAGATATGGACAAACTGGAGAGAGTCCACAGGAGAGCAACAAAAACAATAAAAGGTTTAGAAAACCTAAGCTGAGGAAAAGTTAAAAAAACTGGCTACGTATAGACTTGAGAAAAGACAACTGAGGGAGGACCTACTAACGGTCTTCAAATACGTTAAGGGGTGTTAGAAAGAGGACTATGATTAATTGTTCTCCATGTCCATTGAAGGCAGGACAAGTAGTAATTGGCTTAATCTGCATCAAGAGAGATTTGGGTTAGATATTAGGAAAAGCTTTCTAACCATAGGGATAGTTAAGCAGAGGAATAGACTTCCAAGGGAGGTTGTGGAATCATTGTCACTGGAGGTTTTTAAAAACAAGTTAGACAAACACCTGTCAGAGATGGTAGAGATATAGTTGGTCCTACCCTCAGAGCAGGGGGCTAGACTTAATGACCTACTGAGGTCCCTTCAGCCCCACATTTTTATGATTCTATGGTTACTCATTAACGCATTTTGAAATCCTCAAATGAAAGTGTAATTACAAATGCAGGGCATTATTCTTCCTTTTAAATGACGAAATTATAGGCAGTTTAAGATCGCTTGGCCTATCTTTCCTTCACAAACACTTTTCCAAGATGGCTTTTTCTTTCTTTACTTTTTTGCAAGACAACCTCCAGGATAGTCTAGAATACCTCTCAAGGTCCCTTCCAGCCTACTTTTCTATTATTCTGTGATCCTCTTAGGTGAATCATGGAGCACTCAAAAAGGTATGAAAACCCCCTTTGCATAAATTATGCCACTTAGCCCATTATAAAATAATTGTCAGTGGCAGGACTAGGTTCTAGTCTGATATTCAATCTACTTCAAACAGGTATGCACTAGCACAAAAGTAGCTATATGATTAACCAAGAATATTTAGATTTTAAGTTCTTTGGAACAGGGACCTTTTTTGTTCTGTATTGGCACAGCACCTAGACCAATGGGATCCTAGT
Source organism: Terrapene triunguis (assembly GCF_002925995.2). Classification (NCBI taxonomy): domain Eukaryota; kingdom Metazoa; phylum Chordata; order Testudines; family Emydidae; genus Terrapene; species Terrapene triunguis. Next base: position 18,354,919 of record NW_020664374.1, on the reverse strand, counting down.
CCATGACTAGGGCACTTGAGTGTTCTGATAATACAAATAAGTACTAATACTGTTCCTTTACCAATCATGTGCTAGCCAAGAATTCTCTAATCAATCGCATTTCATCATTACCAATTAGCCAAAATGCTAAGATTTTAGTTTTCTTAAATTCTGTAAATGCTACTCAAAGCTTTTTCTGCTGGTACTCATAAGATGGAGTCTGATACTTATACTCAGGGTTTGAAAGGAAATATTTTCAGATTTCTACTGAAAAAAGTGATTTGTCTGGGAATTTGTTTTTAACATTCTTATAAGCATTTAAAATTATATTTACATCCAAGTGTATGACAAGGCAATGGCCTTCTAGAGAACTCAATTAAAAGCCATTAGGGCAGCTGCACAGGATTCTGCTGCAGTCCTGAACATGACTCCTACATTAATAGCAATATGTACAATTCATTCACAGAGGAGATGGAAGCATGCAGCCAATAACAAAGGAGTTGGTTACTTACTGGTAACCTTCCAAGGAACGGCAATGTCATCTGCTACATGGGCAGCCGCCTCTTTACTTACCCAGCCAAAAAACATAACACAGCACCTGGCAAGAACTCATGAAGCATGTACATAAAGAAGGAACAGAAATAAATCGTGTTTTACAAAAGGACTACAAGTTCCATGTGATTTTGATTAATCAAGAACCATACATTTGGCAAATTGTGAGAGAATTTCTAATCAGTTGGAAAGAAATGGTCTGATATGATGAAAAAATAGTTCTCTAGCAGAACTCTTTTTTCTATCCTTTCACCCTCAACAAATGTCAATATAATAAGATCAATTGAAACTTCTATTTGAGCCAAAACCAGATTTGTCAAAAACATGGCCATGACACATTTCTTGCCCATTTCACAAGAGAGGCTGACCTGTTTTCTGACATGCCTGAAACAGACATTATTATATGTCCTTTGGATTATCTACCAATTTAGGAGTCATGTTCAGGACTGCAGCAGCTGGAAAAATGGGGGCTCAGCCACTACTTTTTTCCCATTACCATTTCTTGTCATCTTTCTCTGTGTCTGACAATTCATTTCAATTTCTGACTGCCATCGTATTCCTCTAGCCCCAGTTTCACTACCAGGGTTAATTACAGACATACGTCAATACTTTGGTCTAATGATTGTCCTATTGCAGTTGCTTGCTTGGGACACACCAAGATGTCCCAATTAGTTAACAGTACAATATCATTCTAACATTACATTGCCTTAATTTTGACATACCAGACAATACTAGTTTGCTTTCTATAACAAGGCTGTTTCCTCTTCTGAGAGGAAAGGTTCCCACCCCCCACTTAGAAGAGATTGAAGAGTCAGGATTGAATGACAAAAAGGCTGATTTGAACACCACAAGCTGTGACATGAAGGGACTTAATGAGAGACATTATATGAGGGGACCCACATTCATCTGGGTTGCTAACCTCTTGGATCAGCAAATTGCCAGAGGAATAAGCCACACTCTCTAGAGATCAGTAGAGCATGTACATCTGAGTTGTTTTAGGAATGAAGCTGTGATCTTCCATGTAATACAAATAAAAACAAAACAAATTGTGTGGGTAGTTCATGCTGCTTTATACAATCTGGCCAAACCACCTTACATAAGTACCGTTACAGTTGAGAAAACAGCAACAACTCAAATACCAAAAATTTGCCATCCATCTGCCTTACTCCAGCAGATACCACGCCTATGGCAAGAATGACACAAAAACCGGTTACTTACTGCCTTGAATGACCTTTGTAATGATTGCTGCCTGCAATCTGCACAAGCAAGTAAACAATGTCTGGCTGAATGCATTACAGAGAGACATTACTGGGGCTCATTGTCAAAATACTGCTTCAGATCCTCCCTGATTCGAACAGCCCCCCATTGAGCCCCTCTAATAGTACTGGTATCTGGCTACTCAAAATCAGCTGCCAGGCGATCAACCTTAACTCTCCACTCCTGGGGAAGTGTTTCTCCCTTAGCTTCATGAATGTTATGTAGCACACAGCAGGCTGCTATGACCATCCGAATATTTTCCTCATTGAGGTCTAACCTTCCAAAAAGGCAGCACCAGCGACCCTTTAATCCGCCAAAAGTATGTTCTATGGTCATTCTGCACCTACTGAGCCTCTTGTTGAAGCACTCCCTGCTGCTGCCAAGGTTTCCAGTGTAAGGCTTCATGAGCCATGGGAGTAAGGAATAGCCAGGGTCCCCCAAGATCACTATGGGCATTTCCACATCCCCTATTGGAATCTTCTGGTCTGGAAAGTCCCTGATTGCAGCTTTTTATACAGGCCAGTGATCCTGAAGATGCGTGTATCATGCACCTTTCCCGACCACCCCGTGTTGATGTCAGTGAAATGACCCAGTGATCCACCAGCACCTGCAATGCCATAGAGAAATACCCCTTTCTGTTGATGTATTTTTAATACAAGATGGTCTGGGGCCAAAATTGGGATATGCATCTATTGCCCCACCACAGTTACGGAATCCCATTGCCGCAAAGCCATCCGCTATTTCCCACACATTGCCCAGAGTCACAGTCCTTCGTAGCAGGAGGCAGTTAATGGCCCTATACACTTGCATCACTGCAACCCCCACGGTAAACTTCCCAACTCCAAGTTGATTCACGACTGACCAGTAGCAGTCTGGAATTGCCAGCTTCTACACAACAATCGCCACTTGCTTTTGCAACATGAAGGCAGCTCTCATTTTGGTGTCCTTGTGCTGTAGGGCAGGGGAGAGCTCCACACGCAATTCCATGAAGGTGGCTTTGCATATCTGAAAGCTCTTAGCCACTGCTCATCATCCCATACCTGCAAAATGATATTTCCCAAGGCCAGAAGTGATGGTCCACCATGTGCAGCTGCTCTGTGAATGCCAACATCAATCTTGAATTGTTTCTTTCCATGACACACAGGAGGGCAGGCACTATGGAGTCCTGTTCAGATTCACAGCTCATGAAATATTGCAGGATCAGCCATGTTGTGTTCACGCAGCACAGGATCCATGCTTTCAGGCAGAGAGCGGACACAGTTTACAGGTGCAGTTGAAAAAGGGCACGAAACATAGTTGGAAGCCCATGGAATGATGGGACACAAAACTGCATCATGGGATGCTGAGCCCACCCCCACGATGCATTACGATCTATTCCCAGAGCTCCTAGAGGTAGAAGGTAGCAAGTTGCACAGTGACCACGGTGCACTGGTCTCTCTGGCGATACTACAGCACCAACTGTGTATGTACTGAGGTGACACAAGGAGCGTTGTGTGAACATGCACAAGTGATGTAATTACACCAGTTCATTATTATTGACATAACTTAAGTCAACTTTACTTTGTAGTGTAGACGTGGCCTTAGTGTGAAGAATGAATCAAAGGGGGAAAAAAACAAAAAACGAAAGCCTAGCTCTAAAGAGGATGTTATATCCCACTTGGAAAAAAAGTGAAACCAATGAAGCAGGGTCAATCCGCCAGTTCACTTTAAGAGACATAATGACATCAACAGCTTAGCTTTTTTCCTATCTGCTGTTGGATGAAGTTAAACACACTGGATTCAATTTTCCAGTCAGTTACACTGGTGTAAATCAGGAATAACTCCTCTGAAGGCAATGGAATTACACCTTTGTACTTCTTGTGTAGTTAAGAGGGCAATGAAGTTCATCTGGGCTAAGAGGACAACAATGAAGAATGGTCAGCTAGGGAGAACCCTATAAAAGCATTTTACTAGAAAGGAAAGCCCAGGAAACTGTCAAAACACTAGCACTTTACGTACAAGGTAAATGCATTTACATCTGTCCACATGTATGGGTGGCACATATGATTCTTAAGTTCAGGAAAATGATAATTTGAAGTGTTAGCAGCACTAGTCAAGTTTGCTTTCTGCCACTGCTGCCAAACAAAGAACATGAAAGCCCTGTACATATAACATTGTGGGGTTCTGTTCCAGGGCTTCACGGAAAAAAGGCTCCAATATGCCTACTCATGGACTCAGTACTGAAGTTGAGGCTCCATGATGGAGCTGATTCCTTCAGACTTAGAATCAGAATTCATGGAATGTGATTGTTCAAAGAGCTCATGAAAAAGGGGTTAATGTGACCTACAGCAGCAGAATGACACTGTCAAATCCCTACCTCACCTTTCCTCAGGCATAGGAAGTCATGTTGTTACCAGTTGCAAACAAGCTGGGATTGAGACCTCAGTCCCAATTGCTGTGAGCCTTCAGTACTGGACTCTTGTGCCTTCATTGCCACAGCCAACTGTGGAAGTTTGGTACAGCTCCCTTCAGCGCAATGAATGTACTTTACAAAAGGTCTTGCATGTGTAACGTCAATGAAGTTTGTGTCTCTTCATGACTGGCGAGGAGGCAGGAGCTCTCTGTCTGCCTGCCCGAAGGGATGGATCAACAACCTGCCAACCAGCACAGCGACTTGAGGCAAGTAAGGTCTCCCTTGCCAAAGGGAGGCTACAAATAAGCCCCAGGACCTGGGGCAACTGACTTGGCAAGCCCCAGTAAACTGGGCTAGCGGGGCCATGCCCCAAACTGAAGAGACTTGTAGGAAGTAGCCCAGGGAAGTGGGGAAGGAGATCCATCTCTCCTATTTAGGGGTTGAGCTACACAGGGCCCTGGGCTGGGACCTGGTAGAGAGGGAGTGCCCAGGGCCCTCTATGGCCCCCTCTGACCTTACAGGCTGCCTGGCCACAGAAGATCCTATCACATCATGAAAAAAGGCATCCTGCAACAGAGTCAAAACATGCTGGTGAATACTGAACACTAACTACATTATCATTAATTAAAAAAAATATTTTAAAAAAGATAAAAAGCAGTAAGCTTTCCAAGGAGGCATCCAGCAGGGGCAATGACAGACAATGCCAAGTTCTTCCTGGCTATCAACAGCTGTTAGAAGTAAAACAGTGGTAACTGGGGCTAGGCATAAAGCGCAACAATGCTGTACAGAAAAGTTTAGAGGGTCTGGACTTCACACAGGCAATGCTCAAAGACAGGTAGACATGCTTTCTTTGTATTGCTTTAAAATGAATGGAAACACTTGGAAAACTGATAATGGGAATACTGACTGTACGCACAAAACAAGATATTGAAAATTCACTGCGGACATAGTCTGGCCATTGATCCTGGGAAGATCTTCCTACAGTAAGACACAACATAGGGGTCTTAATGCCATTAATCTTTCAAGCCAATGGTAAAACTGGACAATGGGCATTGCCAAGACACCTAGATGCTGTGCTGATCATCAGCCAAGCAGAGCAACTCTTGGGGTGCTCTAAACAAGATGCAGGTAGAAATGGCCCTGTAATGAGCAGCAGCAGGATTAAGAGAGTGCAACACTGATCTTAAAACTACACCTTTGAGTATGCACACACACTCCTGCCATGTTCTCCCTACAGTTGGGTCACACTGGAGGATTTGGCCCATCTTTTTACTTCATTCCTAATAGGATTTGTTAAACCTGAAATGGTTTATTTTTTAAAAATGGAGGCAATGATATAATTTTATCCTATAGCCCATAAAATGGATGATTTGGGGTCATATTACAGGACTAATATGCAAACTTATGCTATGGATGAGGATGACAGGCAAGTAACCTTTGGAATAAATACCTATATCTTTTGGCCTTTTGTGTTGGGGTGGACTCCCCATACTAGCCCTGCAAGAGCTGACTTAGGCCTGGTGAGCCCAATCAGCTACTTAGGCTGAAAGCAGGGGAGATTTAGGCTGGAGGCAGCTAATTAAGGACAGACTCACCTGTGCAGGAACAAGCAGGGCCTGTATAAAGCCAGGCAGCTGGCTGCAGAGAGGGAGGGAAAAGGATACAGGGAATTAGGCTACAGTCACTCCTTTGGCTGAAAGGAGTTGGAGGCTGGCAAACTGAGAGAGTGGGGAAGCCGAGTATGTAGGAAGAAGCCCAGGGAAACAGCAGCAACAGGTAGACTGTGGCTGCTTGTTACAGAGTGCCTGGGCTGGAACGCAGTGTAGAGAGGGGGCCTGGGTTCCCTTACCAGCCTCTGGGGAGTGACAAGGGCATTGGAGGTGCCAGTCAGGCAGCAGGTCTGGAAAGACTGAATTCCCTGGAAGGGGAGGACTTTAGTGACCTGGCCGGACGGCCAAGCCACAGAGAGGAAGCTGCAGACCCGGGAGTGAGCAGGCAGCAGAGTGAGACTAGATAGGAAAAGATAACACTGCAGGGAGAACACAAGCTGTCAGAGCAAATCCTGAGGATAGCCAGCAGGAGGCACCGCTCAAGGTGAGTGGACCCCGTGACAGCTTTATTTAGAGATCTTTTTATCTTGAAAGTGTAGAGATGATGCAAGTAAAGTTTGACTCCTCAAATCTCTTTTTTAAAATCCAAAATGTCTTGAACGCATTTCTCTGACTTCATTCCTCTGCATGAATAAAACAGCTAAACATATTCCTGTAAATCAATTTGTCATCCTGGAACATTGTCTGTTGGGCCTTAAGGTTACTCTACTAATTCTGTCTCAAGAAACATTTTAGCTGATAATCTGGATATATTTACATTATTCTTGCTGTTTTTTGTCAAGCAAAACACTCAACTTGGTCGCATTTCTCACTCTGTCTGTCATAAGATATCAGATGCAGTCTGCAAAAGGTCATTTCCAAAGTTTTGGGGAGTCTTCTAGCCTTCAGTGGGGAAAAACCCTATTAAATTTGGTGATAACTGGACAATTCTAAATAGCACTCATTTGGTTCCGCAGGCAGAGGAGCATTATGACGTTAAAGTTAACTCAGCCAGTCCTCCCTCCAGTTCATTTGGATACATCTGTCCGATTGGTTGGAGACACTAAATGATGCTGCAGGTCAGGACTGGAGTGCTTTGCAAGAGTTGGGGGTGTGGTACAGAGGTTCAGGACTGGAATAGTGGGAGCTGCTTCAGCTCAGGAGTTATACTGGCTCAGAAGGAGTGAGGCGGGAGTTGTAAATTATGACTCCCTCCACACTATACCTGGCTTAGGCAAGATGACTCATCTTTGCCCAGTCAACTGTTTTTTAGCTCAGCTAAACAGTGCCCATTTGGTGCTACAGGCACATATTCTACAGCACCAACTGGGCACAGTCAAAGTGAGAGTTGACCAAGGCAGACAGCAGTGTTTGGATTTAAGATTAGGGTTACTGAAGGGAGGGAATGATGACTGGCAGAGTTACCGATGATGTGATAGTGCTGCTGCTCAAAGGCTCCTGCCTGCACCACCAAATGGGTCGTATCTAAAGGAAGTTGTTAGTATGAAAATGATGAAACAGAGAAGAGGAGGAGTATTTTAAATAACTTAATACTAAAATTTGGGTTTAGTGGCAGTATCCTGTAAAATTGCTATAGGTTCATGGATAGAAACTGTGTTTTTGTCCCTCTGACCACCTGCCAGCTTGCCCTACATACACAACAAGATGTGTGATCCACTGGTGAATATTGGCACAACTAGTCATTCTGGTCCCAAAAAACAGATAGAGAAATGACAAGAGTGGGAGATTTATTGAAATATACTTACCATTGGAAAATCTAGATTTCTAGATATTGATAAAGTAGGTATGACTGGATATAAGGGTATGTCTACACTACCGCCGAATCAGCATGCAGAGATCGATCCAGCGGGGGTCGATTTATCGCATCTAGTCTAGACGCGATAAATCGATTCCCGAGCACTCTGTCGACTCCTGTACTACACCGCCACGAGAAGCACAGGCGGAGTTGACAAGGGAGCGGCAGCAGTCGACTCACCACAGTAAGTGTATCTAAGAACGTCAACTTCAGCTACGTTATTCACGTAACTTAGATCTATTCCCCTCCCCCCCCCCAGTGTAGACCAAGCCTAAGAAAGTAGTTCTTTTCTTGTACACACTCATTCTGTTGTCATACTTTCTCTGGTTAACCTCATTGGCTTTCTGGATTTGAACTGAGTGAGCCATTCTAGTTCGAACATCACTCCATTTGGAAGTAAAAGCCATCTGTTTATTCAGGTCTTCCATTAATGAGAGATATTTGACTTCCCTTTGGCAGTACATCTCCTGTCTGGAATTCCTCAGTCTGTAGTTGGCTGAGATGTCGGAATGTAAGAATGTATTTGCCATATTTGGAGGGAGAAGTGTGCCTGTCTACTCTGGTTTATTTCCATAAATTGTATCCAGTTATGGATTTAAAACAACGTAACAATCACGGCTCTACTTTGTTAAAGTGAATGTCTCTATCCCCAAAATTACATAAAATGTCTCAAATCATGAGGTGGAGTATGCTTAACTGTATGGTGTTCAGAATGTTTTAAACTTCAAGGATGGTCTACAATCTATTTGACAGATTCTTTTTTCATTGCTTCAGTTAACATTAGTGCTTCTCAACTAGAGGTCTGGGGTCCCCTGGGGGGCCGCGACCAGGTTTCAGAGAGTCCGCCAAGCAGGACCAGTGTTAGACTTGCTGGGGCCCAGGGCAGAAAGCCAAAGTCCCACTGCATGGGGCTGAAGCGTGGGGCCCTGAGCCCCACCACCTGGGGCTAAAGCAGAAGCCTGAGCAACTTAGTTTCATGGGGCCCTGGGCAATTGCCCTGCTTGCTACCCTTTAACACCAGCCCTGGCTTTTTATATACAGAAAACCAGTTATTGTGGTACAGGAGGGCCATGGAATTTTTATAGCATGTGTGTGTGTGTGGGGGGGGGGGGGGGGGGAAACTCAACAAAAAAGTTTGAGAATCCCTGGTCTCTCCCCCCACTCCTCTCCAAGGGCTCCTAGTCTCCCACCCTAGGTTTCTCATGCAAAGAGAAGACTCGGAAGGCAAGGTGAAGATGTGGATAGGAAAGAAAAGTGTGTCCACTGAAGCACACTCCCCAGCCTCGAATGGAACCCAAGAGTACTGACTGTCATCATTCCTCTGCTGTCTGCAAATATCTGAAGCATACTAACAAAATGTATGACTTATTTCCCCCACCCCAACCAGTGCTAGTCCACAGAGACGATGATGCCGTCAGTTCCTCAAGTGGCAGAGGTCTATGCAGTGGATCTAAAAGGTTCCAACCTTGCTAATGCACCATGTGGGTGTCATCATGATCCCACATGATGGAATTTCAGGTATTTTTTTAGATTGCTTTTAAAAAAAAAAAAAAAAAAGAAAAAAACTAGAAAGTGTCACACAAAATGCTACATTAAGAGAACATTAAGGTTGCAAAGGCTGGCATTCAAAGGTAGAAAATACCATAATTAAGGCTGCTTGTGCAATCTCAATTTGGCTCCCTTGTAAAATTTTATGCATTATGATACAGTCTAATTACATGATCACATATTGTTTTTTTACACAGGAGCCCTGCCTCCTTCAGTCTAATTACATGATCACATATTGTTTTTTCCACAGGAGCCTTGCCTCCTTCAGTCCACAGAATGGAACTGCTCTGGGATGAATCAATCTTGTGTAATGAAGAAAGTTGTTCCCTGCTTCATTTGATGCAGAAGTTGGAAGGTGTGTGGAAACAAGACTGAAAGAAGAGAAAGGAAACTCATGGTTCAGGCAGCTGATGGCTGCCTCTGCCACAGATTTTCGATGTGAGCTGGCAAATCACTTAAACCAAAACTTTCATAGGTGGTCACTAGTTGCATGTTTCATTTTCTGGGTACATGATCTGAGATCCTGGGATCTGATTTGCAGAAATGCTGAGCTCTCACAGCTGTAACTGAAGTCAAAGGAAGCTATGCTCTGACATATGAAGTGCTAAGTACTCTGAAAAAACAGGCATTTCAAATCAGTCTCTAAAAGGTAGTGGATGCTTTTGACTAATCTCTGTGCCTCCATTCCCTATCTATAAAATGGAGATAATACCACCCCCTCACCTCACAGGGGTTTTGTAAAAATAATTTCATTAATATTTGTGAAGCACTCCTACTAGAGTGCCAGAGAAAAGCCAGTGAGGACATTAATAATTCTCTCTTCAGAGCAAGGTTTGACTCATGTACAGTAAATAAGGCATGGGGCCATACACCAAAACTTTGAAGAATAAAACAATGAATAGCTGACCATTAAGGCAGACAGGTGTCCTGTAGGGAAAAGATACTATGTGATCATGAAACGAAGACTACTATAATAATTGTGCACAAGTGGGCCAAATTAAGGTTGCACAGGCATCTAAACGTTGTTTGTTTTAACTTTGTTGAGAAAGCTGAACACAGAAATAAAAATATCCTAATAACAAATGTCTATTAGCAATAACAGATGCATCGTGCTGTTGGTTAGCATTTCTAGGATGAAGAAATATTAGTCATCCTGGAGGAGTTTACTTTTGCCATCATGATGATACGCCCTTAGAACAGAATAACTAAGTGTCAAAAATAAGGTTTTTATTTTGTATATCCCATTCGCCCCTTGTCTAAGCATATAAACACACACACACACACACACACCAATAGATATGAAGTTTACTAATAGTAAGTCACTATAGCTTTTGATAACTTTGCAATTATGGGGTCAGATACTCAGTTGATATAAATTTACCCCAGCAGAGAATCAGGACCGTTGCATATTATACCACTCTGTCTCTAAAGAGAAGTAGTTAAATTCCTGCATTCTGATTCTCAGGAATAAATTGCTACTCCCAGGAAAAAGGAAAACTGCATTTGCTGAGGGATCATTACTGGGGAAGAAGGTAAACTTCCGACAATTTGGTAGGATTTCCAGTCTATGTCCAAGAGACTCTTACTGGAATAATATGGATGTTGTGGATCAGGACTGAGTTGCATTGGCACAGCTGTGTTGGGAAGCTTACACAGCCCCTACCAGCATTAAACGTGAGTCAGGCCACTATTATCAGTCCATCATTTTCATAAGCACTAAATCTGCCCATTGTATTTTTAAGCTATACAGAAGGAAAATGAAAATTACTTATTTAAAATATGAGATAAATAATGCAGCATGTCACATCTATCAGTGAAATGAAAGGCTGTGATACAGCATAATCGGAGCTTTTTTTTCCACAGCCAACACACATGCCTAACTTGACTCTCACTGAACTGGCCTACATGACATATAGACTTTAAAAAAGCTGAAACGCCGTTCATTTTAGATAAGCAATTTCTATTCCAATCACACAAAGTGAGGAGGCCTAGTATGTAAAGTGTTATACAAGGATCTGAACTGAGCGCGAGTGTGTGGGGAACTTGCTTTCCACTCACAACTCCAAATTTCACTCACTCATAAAAATAAACGTTTTAAATCAAACTAATCAGTAGTGAAGTAGTAAAAACGTTGACATGTGTGGCAGGGTCACATTTTAAAAAGACAAACACTTCTGTATCCAAGAATGTGTACATTCACATTCATACACAAATACCATAATTTTGCGATGAATCAGGCAACGGTACATGAAAACTAGCTATTTAGTATTTAAATCTCCATTTCCTGGAATAAATATGAAATTTGCATATAAAATCAGTACTTCAGTGTTTGTTTACTTGTACATCTCAAAGTGCACATCTGTACGGTTTTTTGGTTTTTCTTTTTGGCTTGCAAATGGATTTTCTTTTTTAAGTGGCAGCCCTTACAATTGTTATCGTTAGGTTTCAGAGCTGTCATTTCTCTGAGAAGAATGGCAGAAGTTCCTGACCCTTAAAGCTAATTACAGGCCACCTGTAGACTCGATTCAAATGACAACGTATTTGATTTACAGTTCTCTTTGCAGCCATAGGAAAAAGTTTTTAAACTGTGCAGAAATGGAAGAGCAGCATATCATTGCATAGTACCTCAATCTTACCCTTTATGTTAGTAGTAGTATTATTAATGTGTAGTCACACTCGGAGCTGCAAAATGGGAGAAATATACCCAGCTTAGACAATCATGGAGGAAGAGATGTTCCAAGAACTTAACTGTTTTACAGCAGAATGTTTGCCTTTCAGAGAACTCTTCTTAAAAATTAGTTATTTTGTACTATCTGAAACTTTTAAACATTTTTATTCCTAATTTTTGGGACTGTTAGTTAATCGCAGTTAACTCACGCGATTAACTCGAAATATTAATCACAAGTTTAATCGCACTGTTAAACAATAGAATACAAATTGAAATGTATTAAATATTTTGGATGTTTTTTCTACATTTTCATATATATTGTATTCTGTGTTGCAATTGAAATCAATATTACAAATATTTCCACTGTAAAAATAATAAAGAAATTGCACTACAGTGCTTGTATGAGGTGAACTGAAAAATACTATATCTTTGATCATGAAAGTGCAACTTACAAATGTAGATTTTTTGTTTGTTTGTTATGTAACTGCACTCAAAAACAAAACAATATAAAACTTCAGAGCCTACAGGTCCACTCTGTCCTACTTCTTGTTCAGCCAAACACTAAGACAAACAAGTATGTTTATATTTACAGGAGATAATGCTGCCCTCTTCTTATTTACAATGTCACCAGAAAGTGAGAACAAGTATTTGCATGGCACTTTTGTAGCCAGCATTGCAAGGTATTTACGTGCCAGATATGCTAAACATTCGTATGCCCCTTCATGCTTCAGCCACCATTCCAGAGGACATGCTTCCATGCTGATGACAGGGCCGCCCGGGGGGGCAAGTGGGGCAATTTGCTCCAGGCCCCAGGCCCCGCAGGGGCTCCCACGAGTATGTCGGAGGCTCCCCCCGCCTCCGTCTTCCCCCATCGCCTGGCGTCTCAGCCGGTAAGGGGGCGGGGCTGCAAGCTGCGGCCGAGCGGCGGGAACTCAGGCCCCACTAGAGACACCACGCCGCTGGACGTGGGAGAGGGGGTAAGTGGCATGGTAAGGGGCCGGGCATCCCCCGACCCCATCCCCCACAGCCCTGACCCCCAGCTCCGAGCCCAGCCCCTCTGAGCCAGACCCTCCCAACCCCATCCCCCCACAGCCCTGACCCCCAGCTCCGAGCCCATCCCCTCTGAGCTGGACACCCCCCGACCCCATCCCCCCACAGCCCTGACCCCCAACTCCGAGCCCAGCCCCTCTGAGCTGGGCAACTCCTCCGACCCCCCACAGCCCTGACCCCCAGCCCCGAGCCCCCCCCCCCCCCCCCCGCCCACCCCCCCCCCGACCCCCGCTCCCCCCAGCCCTGAGCCCAGCCCCTGTGAGCCGGGCACCCCCCAACCCAGAGCCCAGCTCCCCACCCAGCCCTGGGCAACAGCAGCACCACCCCCAGGCAGCGACAGCCCATTGGCACCAATCACCCAGCAACAGCCCATTATGTAATTGCAAATGTATACATACCATTAAAGCATTTAATGTTTTTAAATAATGTATTTAGTGTATTTTCAAATTATTACAAATTAATTTTTGAATGTATTTCACTAGTTTTTTTTTTACATTTCCAAATACATGTTACTATAGTATTGCAACTTTTTTTTATGGAAGGGGCCCCCAAAATTGCTTTGCCCCAGGCCCCCTGAATCCTCTGGGAGGCCCTGGCTGATGATGCTTGTTAAAAAAAATAATGTGATAATTAAATTTGTGACTGAACTCCTTGGGGGAGAATTGTATGTCCCCCTGCTCTGTTTTACCTGCATTCTGTCATATATTTCATGTTATAGCAGTCTCGGATGATGACCCAACACATGTTGTTCATTTTAAAAACACTTCACTACAGATTTCACAAAACACAAAGAAGGTACCAATGTAAGATTTCTAAAACAGTTACAGTTCTCAACCCAAGGTTTAAGAATCTGAAGTGCCTTCCAAAATCCGAGAGGGATGAGGTGTGGAGCATGCTTTCAGAACAAAACAGAACCTGAACCTCCAAAAAAGAAAATCAACCTTCTGCTGATGGCATCTGACTCAGATAATGAAAATGAACACGCGTCGGTTCGCACTGATTTGGATTATCGTGCAGATGCTATCAGCATGGATACATGTCCTCAGGAATGGTGGTTGAAGCATGAAGGGACATATGAATCTTTAGTGCATCTGGCACATAAATATCTCACGACACCGGCTAAAACAGTGCCACTTTCAGGTGACATTGTAAACAAGAAGCGGGCAACATTATCTCCTGCAAATGTGTAAACACTTGTTTGTCTGAGCAATTGGCTGAACAAGAAGTAGGACTGGGCGGACTTGCAGGCTCTAAAATGTTAGGGTTTTTTGTACAGTTCTATATTTGTAAGTTCAACTTTCAGGATAGAGAGATTGCACTACAGTACTTGTATTAGGTGAATTGAAAAATACTATTTCTTTTGTTTTTTTACAGTGCAAATACTTGTAATCAAAAATAAATATAAGCAGTGTACATTTGTATTGAATCAATAGATTAGAAAATGTAGAAAACAATCCAAAAATATTTAAATAAATGGTATTCTATTAACAGTGTGATTAATCACGTGATTACGTTTTTTTAATCGCTTGACAGGCCTACTAATTTTATAATACATAGTCAAGATAGTCAACCTATAAATGGCAATTTCATATAATCCTTAAGGATTAAGTATCCCATATTGAATTTAAACATCTGAAACTAGATTTAGGAGGTAGGCATTACATGTTCTACAATTTTTATTTTATTTTAAATAGCTGTTCAAGTAAAGGCAAGAGGGACAAAGCAATAAGAAGAAAATGAAAGTGTAAATAGACTATCTTTAGTAGACAGTTTACACTAGACATTTTGGTATCTTAACTGCACAGTTGGAAGGGAGAATGGGGTATTTATTTCTTGGACAAGTTCCTCCTAACTTTTTGTCAGTTTTGATCCTTCTCTCCCTTCACATCAGCACCACTCTTCATTTCCTTTGCACTGATCCCATGAAAGCATATATATATATATATATATATATATATACATACATACACACATATACACACACACACACACACACACACGCTAACCAGATGGCAAAATTGGAATTTATGCAAGAAACCCAATTTACATGGGCCTCAGTTATATTTTTTGGCAATCCGCAAATATAGTATATCATGTCCAAAAGCACAGCAACTAAGATAAGGAATGAGCAACCTCATCACACATTCCCAGATACATTAAGCGATTCATTTTGTTTCAGGCACACTGAATTTCAAACTCCATTTGCATTTTCAAAACTGTTTTTTCTGTTTTTTATTTGTCCTTTGCCAGATTAAAGTGAATATTCTTTTACTGCAGTTAGACTATCAAACAGCAGCCGTGGAAATTCCATGTATCGGTGCTGAACAATTTGTTGCCACGTTACAGAAACAACCAGATATATCGTATTAGCAAGATATGATTAATTACACAACAATAGACTCTACTAGAATGTTTTGAATCATTCAACAATATTTTTCTTTTATCCAACTCTCAATATTAATTCCCAGGACTACATCTGAAGCATGATCAGACTAGTAACACTTAATATGTTCTCTGAATTTCTGTTCAATAATTTTTGTGTTAGAATTTATAAAATTAAGCTCTGTCTTTTTGATTATAGCTTACCCTAGATGCAGCTGTTTCCTGTCACAATATAGTCAAATCAGGACCTTGAACAACTGATTGCAGGCCAAGGCCTGTCCCAAACAAGGCAGCAAAACGTACGTCTAATATATATTAACAACCCAGGTCTCACTCTCCATGTTTAAAATTTCATTCTTGCTTTCGTCCATGGATCAACATCTATGTACAATTAAAAGCACTCTATTTACCTTGTGTCTGCATTTAAGTACAACCCCATAGGCTCCTGAAACACAAAAGAAAAAACAAACAAACAGATTAATTACCATGCTGTGGGAAAAGGAAGCAAAATACACTACATTTCACAGCTGTCTAATATGTACTATGGATGCATTGTTCCTAATACTATCTTCTTACACTTATATCTAAAATGATTTGTTACATTTTTGGGTAGCAAAATTTAAAAAGGAAGCTGCTTGTAAGTATGATTTTAAAATTCTTCTGTGAATTCCTTATTTTTAGAAATATGCATATGCAAGAAAATTTGGAATAACTGCATATTCCTATAATAAGTGGCAGTAGTGTAGATAGCCAACTAATGGACTTGTTTTTAAAAAAAACAACAAAACCAGAAAAAAATATGTGATTTCATGTACATTCTGGTACCTCTAACTTTTTGTTTACTTTTAGGGCATCTCTCAGGGCTTATTTACACTGAAAATGCTATAGCGGCACAGCTGTAGCGGCATTCTCCTATTGGTACAGGTAATCCACCTCCTCGAGAAGCAGCAGCTAAATTGATATAAGAATTCTTCTGTTGACCTAGCGCTGCCTGTCTACACAGAGACTAAGGTCAGCTTAACTTCGCCGCTCAAGGTATGGTTTTTTCACACCCTGACATATCAGGGTTCAGTTGGATTTGTAATAGTAAGATAGGATGTCCTAAAAAAATGGAAAAACTGACAACTTAAAAATGAGACAATGGCTTTATTACTTAATATGTTAACTTATATATGCAAATAATTTTGTCTAGCTCTGTAATGTCCATAGTTAAGCATAGAAATTGTTGTAGAAATCTGAGAAATAAAATTGTTTGTGGCCTGGATAACAATGATTTATTTTTAAGAACAAATGACTGCCAACATTAAAGTCATCTTGAGAAATAACATTTTGCAGAATTTCATCTAATGGGAACAGGCTTTATTTTTTTCTGTTTAATAATAGAATAATATATAAATAGCCTCTGAATTCTGTTAATTCTAATTAATATTTCATTAAGAACAACTGACTTACCTTCACCTACAACCCCAAGGATCTCAAATTTATTCATCACATTACCAATGTTAAGAATCTTCATGAAGACAAATTCCTCTTGTGATGAGAGCCACAGAGCATGGCACAGAGAAGAGTATCTAAAGGGTCTGTGGTAGGCAAAACTGAAGACTTTTGACAGGAGAAATCCACATTGACTGACTGGACTTCTTACATACTTGTCCTAGTTTCCAGGAAGCTATTTAATGCCTAGAAAGAAATGAATGGTAAAATTAGCATCAGCAGATCTTGTTTTACAGAACGCAAAGAAAAACAATGGCATATATTCACAATATTTACCATCAGCACTGTGGTATGTGATAAAGAAAATTGCCTCACCCCCTTTCTGGGTTTTACAATCAATAGAGCTCTGCAGCATGTGTAAAGGAAGCCAGCAAAGGTGACTACATATCTGATATATGGCACAGCTGTTTTTGTAATCCCATACGCAGGACATCATTTAAAATAAGAAAACAACTTACATAAGAAATGTTTCCTGCTGGTAGAAGAGAAAAATTGCAGTGATCTACCACAGTGGGTAGCTGAACACACACCTATAAATGCTAGTGTTTTCTCTTCCATTTATGTTGGCAGCTAGCTACAGAAAAATGGATTGTGATTAGCCAGTTTATTCTTCACTCACTCCCATGATAGAAAATCTTCATTGGAAGAATCCTTACTATGCTAGCTCCTCTTTTTCTATCTTTTGTTACACCTGGAAATATTTCTAACACTTTTCATGGTTAAATCTATTAGGAGCCTGTTTAAAACGAATATGCTGAAAAATATTTTTTATGATATAAGAATTTTCAAACAAATTAAATATACTTAGTACTGTACAATACACATACCCTTTCAAAGTTCTATTTGTAGCAAAGTTATACAATTTCAGACAATAAATGTAGTAATTACAAAAAAATGATACGAACACAAAAAGCAAGTTTCTACTCCAGGTAAAATTTGTCACCTATAATTTTAGTAGAATGATAAGTGTACCAAGATTTATTTTGCCACTGTATATAGTATCATCATCAATACATACACCATTTATTTATTTTAAAATGTAGAGAAAAATAAACCAATAGATTCACTGTAAAAGGGAACAGTTTTTCACATCTCAGTGCCCTAGGAATGGGACTTCTCATGAGGAACTAGCCTGCAGGATGGGAATGAATCCATATAATTAAACCAATACATGGCACAGGCTACGTCTTCACTACGGGGGGAAGGGGGGGTCGATTTAAGATACGCCAATTCAGCTACGCGAATAGCATAGCTGAATTCGACGTATCTGAGCCGACTTACCACGCTGTGAGGACGGCGGCAAATCGACCTCCGCTGCTCCCGCGCCGTCGACGGCGCTTACTCCTACCTGCGCTGGTGGAGTACAAGCATCGATTCGGGGATCGATTGTCGCGTCCCGACGAGACGCGATAATTCGATCCCCGAGAGATTGATTTCTACCCGTCGATTCAGGCGGGTAGTGAAGACGTAGCCACAGAGATCGAAGACCTAACTCTGCTGGATTCTGCACACACAGAAACAAAGCTACATCACTATTTTAGTGTTGCCAATGGATGTAGTCGAGAGTGCTGCTGTGAGCCAAACATAACGAAGAGGAGAGGTATGAGATATGGCAAAAACACCACAATGCTGGCCTTGTCAAAAGACCTGGAAGACAAAACTTGTTTGTAAAGAAACCAAAAGCTAGGTTAAAAAAGAGAATCAAATACAGTATCTTAGAACCAAATTTTCTCTCTCTTAAAGTGATTATAACATGAAGATAAGAAAGGTCTTCTTAAATTAAACAGCTAGGGAAAAAATAGCTTAAAAAGTTATTCCTTCATTACTGAAATATTTTCATAGTTATTTTAGTCGGGCAGGAGAAACCATTTTCTTTACCTGAGTGTCTGTTAAAGAGATGGCATTTCTTTCCATTCCCAACCTGCACCCTTCATCCTTCCACACTCTTCCCTACCAATATATGTGTGGTTTTTTTCTCTCCCCCCACCTTTGCAGCTCCTTCAATCTTTAAGGTAACAGTAACAAAACAACTAAAGAAACCACAGAAAGATATCTAATCTGTTAACCCCTGCACTACAGCCTATAATGGGCTGTGTTTTGTCCACCCCATTGTAGCATTTGCACATACACAAATCTTAGGTGTTATGTGCAGATTGTGTATTAGTAATTAAACTACTGCCAGATTGGTGCTGAAAACACCAACGATGCTAGAGAATATATGAGAATAAACTAAAAAAAGCTGCATTCTATACACAAGAAAAAAAAAGTTGCCAGAGAGAAAGAGGATCAACTCAGAAAATAAAATTTATTTTCAACTTTCTATTAGTATCAGTCAACAATTTCTTTAATGAAGATATTAAACAAGACTAACACCAGTCTCTGTGATAACTAACAATCCAGTCACAAAACTTGGTACTTTAGTGTTTATAATTACCCTCTTAACAGCTCTTGTTCTTCATCCAGTTTTAAATGTACATGATAATATTGAAGCCATTAGGAATTAGTGGAAAATAATCTCTCATGAGACTATATCTAAAGCTTTAAGAACCCTAAAGATATGTACACATTTACCTTCATCTCCTAATTCTGAAATTCTATAAAAACAGCAATTCAAGTCTGGCAATATCTGTTCCTCATAAAGCCATGCTGCCTACTATTTATGGTTCAGTTCTTTTACTGATTTTTCTTGATTGGTTCTCTTTCAATATTTGTTCCATATGTTACTGGGGATAAAGGCTAGATTAGCAAGAGAGCCATTGCCAAGGTCACTTTAAAAAAAATTAGTATGCGCTTCCTTCCACAAACCAGTCTACCTGCATATCAACAGTTAATATTACAATGTACAAATTATTGGTTGTAAGTTAAAACTAATACCTCAAATTCCACCTGAAAACATATTGGCCACGAGCAAAGATCACACAGCACAGGTGCAACTGTGCTCCTGATGTCAAACTGCACTAGTAAGTGTACTACCATTTGCTGCACTAGTTTCAGCTTCAGAACGGTCTAAAGCTCTGTCTACACTACCCCACAGGGGGTGTGAATAGCAGTGCACGCTGAAGTGCTGCACTGTAACTTCCCCATATGAACTCACCGGGTGCAAAGTAAACTGTTCCTAGTTGGCATTAGTGTAGTTCTGTTTGAAAAAAATTACATCAAACACAAACTAGGAACCTTATAGTTTGTGCCCACAGCTTCCACACAGGGGAGTTTCAGCATGCTGCTATTCACACACCCCGTAGTCCGAACTGTGAGGCCATACAGACACAGCCTCAGGTGTGTAGCACCAGTGAAAGGACAGTACATCAATCTAATATTGAGGTGACAAAGGCATAAATAATCATTACAAGATCCAGATAAGAAAAGGCGATAGCCATTAACTCAGATATCCAGCAGCAACCTAGGATCTAGTAATATACCTGAGCTGAGAACATGTGTCCATACACGGTTTATCAAGGTACTACTGTAAAAGCAAACAACAAGGGAACTAGCCTAATTTTAACACAGCCAAACCTTAGTTGCTTAAGAACAAATACCAAGGCTGCTCAAACCTGTTCATGGCATGAAACTGCTACTAACATTTGCGAGACAAGGTGGGTGCGGTAATATTGGTGAGAGAGACAAGCTTTTAAGCTACACAGAGCTCTTCTTCAGGTCTGGAAAACCTGAAGAAGAGCTCTGTATAATCTCGAAAGCTTGCTTCAGGCTATGGCTAACTACAGAGCTTACAGCAGCTCAGCTGCACCGAAACAGTTGCACAGCTGTAACTAGGGTGACCAGATCACCACACTAAAATATCGGGACACACTGGGGTGCCATCAGCCCCGCCCACAGTCCACGCCCACTCCTCCCAGGCTCTGCCACCACTCTGCCCCAGGTCCCCCCCCCCCCCCCCCCCCCCCCCCTTCCTCATCCCCCGGTTGCCGCTGGCTTGCTGCGTCCCTCCTCAGTACTCCACCCACTGCTCGCCTCCCTGCCCGCTCGCTCGCCTGCTGCTCGCCTCTTCACACCCCCCCCCCGCCCGCCACTCACCCCTACAGCGCCTACTTCCCCTCTGCTGGGTGCGTGCTCATCCAATCATAAATTGATTGGGACGCGGGGCAAAGGATTAAATATCAGGACAGTCCCGATTTTATTGGGACATCTGGTCACCCTAGCTGTAACACTGCTTGTGAAGTACTAACGCAGATGCTCTAAGCCGAGAGCTTTCCCATCGACTTAATTGCTCCGGCCCCAGCAAGTGGCAGTAGCTATGTCAGTGGGAGAGCTGTCCCCACTGGTGTTTAGGTCAGTGTAACTTACTTTGCTCAGGGAGTTGTTTTATTCACATCCCTGAGTGACATAATTTATATCCACTTAAACTGTAGTGTGTACATAGCCTCTCTCATCAACAGAAGTTGGTCCAATAAAAGATTCTCTCATCCACTTTTTGTGTCTCTAACATCCTGGGAAAAAACACTGCTACACCACCACTGCATACTAACATGTGAATCCAGCAAGCCCCTATTTACAGTTATATCACTAGAACTTCAGTTGTTCCCATCTATAGCTCACTCATCGAGACAAACAAAGGGACACTGGAAAACGTCACACCCAGAATTGGAACACATATTGAGATTCTCTGTAGAGAGGGGAAAGGACTGAATGAGCTTAGAGACTGAACTATCAGCCAAGATTCAGGTTCTGTGTTTTGTTTGGCTCTGTTAATCCTCTACTTCATCTATATGAGAGTCCACCTCCAAAAATAAAACAAAGCTGTCCTGAATACTTTGTATTCAGGTTCAAATCATAGATAAAGATGCAGGACAAGAACGGTTACTCATGTTCTCATAACTGTTGTTCTTCAAGATGTGTTGTTCATGTCCATTCCAATCAGGTGTGTGCGCGCACACGTGCACAGTAGCTGGAAGATTTTTCCCCAGCAGCATCCGTGGGGTCAGCCTGAGCACCCCCTGGGCGCCCAATAAATGGCCCTGCCAACCCGCCACCTCTTCAGGTTCCTTCTTGCTGGCTAATCTGACAGAGGGGTAAGGAGGGTGGGTATTAGAATGGACATGAACACCACATCTCAAAGAACAACAGTTACAAGAAGATGAGTAACAGTTTTTTCTTCTTCGAGTGGTTATTCCTGTCAATTCCAATAAGGTGACTCACAGGTTCAGGTTCAAGTTCAAGTTCAGGAGGTGGGATCGGAGTTGTCCACTGATTGGAGCACTGCTCGTCCGAAGGCTGCATTGTCTCTGGCCTGCTGGATAAGCGCATACTGCATGGTGAAAGCATGAATACAGGACCATAGGCGTGCGCAGCACATTTCATTAGGGTGTGCACCCAGGGAGCCCCGCCCCCACACTGCCCTAGCCCCGCCCCACCCCCATCCACTCCCTCCTACTTCCCACCCCCTGACTGCCCCCCTCAAGACCCCCAACCCCCCTGCTTCTTGTTCCCTGACTACCCCCTCCTGGGACCCATGCCCCTATTTAAACCTTGTCCCCTAACTGGCCCCCAGGACCCCATCCCCTATCTAAGCCTCCCTGCTCCTTGTCCCCTGACTGCCCCCCCAGGACCCTACCCCCTACCTATCCCCTGACTGCCCCAACCCTTATCCACACCCCCGCCCCCAGACAGACCCCCCATGACTCCCACGCCTATCCAACTGCTCCCCGCCCCCTGACAGGACCCCCAGAACTCCCAACCCATACCACCCTCCCTGTGCAGAACCAGACATGCTGCCCCCCAGGAGCGGGCAGCCCCGCCCCTCAGAATGCTGCACGCGCGGCAGCATGGCTCCAGGGGAGAGGGGAAGGCGGGAGGGGGGCAGCGACTTGCTGCGCTCGGCCGGGCGCTCCGGCCTGGGAGCACGGACCCCACGGCTTGCCGCAGCGGGAGAATGGGGCCATTTTCCCACCCCTGCATTAGGGTGGTTCCTGGGCACACCCGGCACACCCCGTGCGCACGCCTATGCGGAGGACCATGTTGCCACTCTGCAGATTTCCTGAGTGGGAACCTGAGCCAGGAATGCTGTTGATGAAGCCTGCACCATGGTGAAGTGCGCAGTGATGGGAGGTGCAGGAACCCCCACCAGGCTGTAGCACTCACAAACGCAGGGCATGATCCATGATGAAATGTGATGCGACCACACAGGCAGACCTTTAATTCTGTCCACCACTGCCATGAATAACAGGATGAGGTCTGAGCTGAACCTTGTCCTTATAGAACACAGTGTAAGGGAGCTCTGATATTAGGGCCTTAAGTTCAGACACCCTCCTAGCCGAGGTTATCGCTACCAGGAACATGACCTTGTAAAAGAGAGAGCAGGGAGCACGACGCCAAGGGTTCAAAGGGTGGTTCTAAGAGTCTAGAATGGACCAGGTTGAGGTCCCAAGCCAGGACAGGCTGCCTTTTAGAAACTGGCTGACTATCGGGTTAGCAAAGACAGAACTGCCCTCCACGACTGGGTGGAAGGCCGAGATGGCAGCCAAGTGAACCCTTATTGATGACATCGAAAGCCCCTGCTGCTTCAGATGGAGGAAGTAGTCCAGAATAAGTGGCACTAAGACTAGCATTGGGCACTAGCATTGTGCCGACCAGATTAAAAATCTCTTCCACTTGTCAAGGCAGGTAGCTCTCGTAGAGGGTTTCCTGCTGCCAAGGAGGACTTGTCTAACCTGGTCTGAACAGGAAAGCTCTACCGGGTTCAATCACGGAGCTTCCATACCGTGAGGTGCAGCGACCCAAAGTTTGGATGTTGGAGACTCTGATCTTGTGTCAGAAGGCCCGGGAAGAGCGGCAGGGCGACTGGCGCTTCTATGGACATGTCTAGGAGAGATATGTACCAGTGCTGGCAGGGCCAGGCTGGAGCTATCAATATGACCTCAAGATCTGGAGGAAATGAGCTCAGGAGTACCTTGTGAACGAGCGGTATGGGTGGAAAGGCGTATAGGAGACAACCTCCCCAAGGGAGGAGCAACGCGTCCGTGCTGGAGACCAGGCTGTGATTTTTGGAAGGAGCAGAACTGCTGGCACTTCCTGTTACATCACATAGTGAAGAGGTCTATCTGGGGAAATCCCCACCTCTGGAAAATTGAATGTCCGGGCAAAGGGACCACTCGTGGCCGTGAAAAGACCTTCTGAGGTGGTCCACCAGCTCCTTTTGTACCCCGGGGAGGTACGACACTTGCAGGTGTATTGAAATGTTCTATACAGAAGTCTCACAGCATGAGGACTTCCTGGAACAGGGGAGAGGAGCGTGCATCCTGTTTGTTGATGTAGAACATTGCCGTGGTGCTGTCCATCATAATTGGTGCACGTTGTCCCGTTAAGTATGCCCAGAAGGTCTGGCACGCTACGCGCACCGCTCTCAGCTCTCTGACATTGATGTGGAAAGCCAGATCCGCCTGAGACCAGAGACCCTTAGTCTTGCGGTCTCCTAGATGTGCTCCCCAGCCCAATTCTAATGCATGTATCACTAACGAAAGAGACAGTCATGGACTGGTGAAGGGGACCCCTACGCACACCTCCTGAGGGTCGAGCCACAGGAGGGAGTCGAGGGCCGGGCAAGGCAGGGTCATGATCCTGTCCAAGCTGTCCCGGGCTGACTGATACACCAATGCTAACCATGACTAGAGCGATTGGAGCCTCAGTCTGGCATGTTGCACCATGTAGCTACAGGCAGCCATGTGCAGAAGCTTCAGGCAGTTTCTTGCTGTGGTGGTGGGAAACTATCAGACCTCGAATGATACTGGCCAGGGTCTGGAACCTCGCTTCCGGCAGTTATTCCCTGGCTTGAGTCGAGTCCAGTACTGCCCCTATAAACCCTATCCTCTGAACAGGGGACAGAGTCGATTTTTCTTTGTTTAGAAGGAGACCCAGGTTGTCAAAGGTGGCACTGATGAATGTGACTTGAGCTTCCACTTGGGTCCTAGTCGTTGAGGTACGGAAACACCTGTACCTGGTGCCTGTGCAGGAATGCAGCAACAACTGCCATGCACATGGTGAAGACTCAAAGTGCTGCTGACAGGCCGAACGGAAGGACTGTAAATTGGTAGTGAGTATTGTTCACCACAAACCTGAGGTACTTCCTGTGGGGCTGAGTGATTGCAATATGAAAGTAAGCGTCCTTCAAGTTGAGGGCAGCATGCCAATCTGCTGGATCCAGTGAGGGGATGATGGAGGCCAACAAAACCATATGGAACTTGGGTTTCTTCACAAACTTGTTGCGTTCTTGCAGATCCAGGATGGGCCTGCGGCCACCTTTGGCTTTCGGTATTAGGAAATACCGGGAATAAAAGCCCTCACCCTTGTGCTCCTGAGGAACCTCCTCCACTGCCCCTAGAGATAAGAGCAACTGCACCTCCTGGATAAGGAGTGCCTCGTGAGAAGGGTCACTGAAGAGGGACGGGGAAGGGGGGTGTAAGGGTGGGAGAGCACAGAATTGGATGGAGTATCCCCTCTCTACCATGCAGAGCACCCAGCGGTCTGAGGTGATACGGGACCATGCACAGTAGAAAGGGGATAGCCAGGACGAGAAGGTAAGGCGGGGTGGATCCAATCTTTGGTGTGGTACACTGTCCTCATCCGTGCCTTCAGAAGGCCAGTTTGGACCCTGAATACGGCTTGGGTTGTCCCAAGCCCTGGCCAGAGGGTTGACGCAGCCTTCTCCTGCCGGTCCTGCTTCTCCTTCTGGACCTGTCCCCTGGAGGTTCGTGACCGAAGACACTGAGAAGTGTCTCTTCTCTGTCGATGGTGTACAGAGACACAGGACCTGAGTGTGGCTCTAGAGTCCTTTATGCTGTTTAGCGTCTTGTCCATTTTCTCCAAAAAGAGAGTCTCCCCCTCAAAAGGCAGGTCTTGTATGGTCTGTTGGACCTCATAGCAGAGACCAGAAACCTGGAGCCATGAGCCCCTTCTCATGGCTACTCCTGTGGCCATAACCCTTGTGGCAGCATCTGGCCCGTCAAGTGCTGCCTGTAGGGACATCCTGGAGATCAGTCTCCCTTCCTCAACCAAAGCTGAAAATACGGCACGAGAGTCCAAGGGGAGCAACTCCGTGAATTTAGTCATCACCGAGCAGGTATTGTAGGAGTACATGCTGATGATGGCCTGCTGGTTAGATATTCGGAGTTATAGTTCCCCCATTGAGTACACCTTTTGCACGAATAGGTCTAGTTTTTTAGCATCCCTATTGTAAGCAGAGTCAGGATGAGCTCTACCCTGACATCTGGTGGCGAATTATGGCGAGTGTGGAAAAGAACTCCAGGGGCTGATCTTGTTTGCATAGGCACACCCACTCGCCTGGCATGAAACACAGCAACGGAAAGTGGTTACTTTGGCTGGTGTGGGATCCCCAGTTTCTCTATTATTGGGGCAGGAAGAATAAAGTTTTGTTACCCTGATTCTGTGAATCAAGGCCAGTGGAACTGTTGTATGACAGAAGGACTGAGTGAGTCCTTCACCATTACCTAAGTAGCACTTGCTTGACAAGGGGCATGGGTTACAAAACCCAGTGAATGGAGAGAGGATGGGGACAGGTATTTGTACCTGATGGTATGGGCCCCCTCTGAGGGTTTGAAACACCAATTGCACCGCCTCCTCTCTCCACTGTTGAATGTCAGAGCTAACTTTGATTCCCTTAGGAGTCTAGTTACAGGCTGCTGAGCTGAATTCACTTTGGGCCAATAGTGCACCAGCACTGAGGCTCCCCTACTATACTATGAGCTGAAATTGCTAAGAGCTGAAATCACAAAAGAGCTGATGTTATTAACAGCTGAGATCACTGAGTGCTGTGTTAACTAGTGGGGGAGCCTGAAGCTATATTGCTCAGCAGCTGGCGGAGCAATTTGTGGGGACGACTGGAGGAGCAGTGAGCGGCGTGGAGCCTTGCGGGGCCGGTTGGAGTGGCCCAAGGAACGGCGAGCGGAGCTGTTTGCGGGGACGGCTGGAACGGCTCACAGGTCGGTGAGCGGAGCGGAGCAGTTCGTGGGGTGGCAGGAAAGTGGACTGGCTTGTGGTGAAGGCTGCGGCGGAACCCCCACGGAGAAACAGACGGCTGGCCAGCCTCGGATCACGTAAGGTGCCCCTTAACACCCTGCGTGCCCCCCCCCTTTTACTCTGGGGCTGCACTGACCAGGGACAGAGACTTTGGGGGTTGTTGGACTTTTGGGACTTTGGGTGGTTGCTGGACCCAAGAGACTTTGGGGCTGTTGGACTTGGGGGACTCTGGGTGATTTTTGGGTTGCTGGATTCAAGAACCAAAGGGAAAGGACACAGCCCCATTTGCTGGGGTGGGTCTTGCTCATGGTTTGTGTTATGAATCCTGTTTGTGGTGTTTTTCCAATTTTATGCTGATGTCGTTTACCTCATGTTATTAAACATTTTCTGCTACACTCAGACTCCGTGCTTGCGAGAGGGGAAGTATTGCCTCTTAGAGGTACCCAGGGGGGTGGTATGTAATTGTCCCAGGTCACTGGGTGGGGGCTCGAGCCGGTTTTGCATTGTGTTATTGAAACGGAACCCCTAGATACAGAACCCGGCCCTTGTTGCTGCCAACTTAGATGGGCAGAAGGGTTACACTATTCTTGAGGGAAGGGCCCTGAAAGCCTTGGCTCTCCTGCTGGTTAGCAGCGTCCACCACCAGAGAGTCACCACGGGGATGGAGCCTGCGATGCCGGCGCATCCTCCTGCCTCGGGGGCAAGAACCACACTGTGAGACTCAGTAGGTCCTGAGCTGCCTCAAAAGCATCCAGGGTGGATGGGAGCAGCAGATGCTCCGAGGGGTTCAGCAAGCGCGACGGGCCCGGACTCGACTACCTCACTTGGGCAGGAGTTGACGTAGCCCCACTCTGAGCCTCAGAGCCAAGACTTGCCAAGGGGGATTGGCCTCTTTCCGTTCTCCTCTTCTTCTGTGCCAGCGATTAGGATCAGTGCCGAAGGCTGGAGTGCCCCGAGAGGCTTCATGACAGTGCCGAGACTCCTTGGGAGTGTCTTTCTTCGACACCAGATCTTTCAAAGATGGCTCTGGAGCACTCTGCGCCAAAGACAACGTACTGGGAGCGGGATCCCCGGCGCCTGGGTCTGACTGAGGTCGGGAGAGCTGCCTCCATGAGGAGGATTTTAAGCTGCTGCTCCCTCTCTTTAAGAGTTCTGGGTCGGAATTCCTGATAGATCTTGCAGTGGTCTTTTTGGTGACCCTCGCCCAGACACCTTAAGTGGGGGTCACTTTTAGGAATGCATTTCGCACAGTCCTGGCAAGTCTTGAAGCCAGGGGATTGTGACATGCCCCGGTGTCAAATAAGGGGGGGAACCTGCTTGTAACTGAAACTTGTAAGTGAACTAACTATGCTATGCTAACCAACTAGAATTAACTATCTACAGCGAAAACCGAAAGTACTGCTAAGCCGCTTGCCAAAGCAAGAGCAAGGGGAAGTTCCAACTACCGTCACTGGCGGTAAGAAGGAACTGAGGGGTTGGCGGGATGGCAAGGCTCTTTATTGGGCATAAAAGGCATGACTCCAGGGGGCACCCAGGCCAACCCCCATGGAGGCTGCTGGGGAAAAATCTTCTGGCTACTGTGCAGGTGCGCATGCACACACCTGATTGGAATTGACATGAACAAGCACTCGAAGAAGAATTGTGAGCACCTCAGAGAGCTATGGCCAAAATTTTCAAAACTGGATGCCTAACATATTTTATAAACAACTTATCACCCTAGTGACCAGTTATATGAATTTGAAGGTATCTGGACCCAGTTTCTAGACAGATTTGGATAAAAACATTAGACGAGCCCAAAGAATGCTAGACCTCCATTCTTCTTAACCCCTCCCATCCTCATTCCCTCCTCCTGGACCTGTACTCTCCTTCCCTGCTCTCCCTATTCATGTATTATCTTCTCCTATTTTAGTATGGAAACTCCAACTATAACATGTTATGTCTATGTAGTATTCTCTCGTCTTGTATTGTCTGTCTGGTCTTGCAGCTTTGATGAGTTGTAAAATTGCATAATTCAATTGGAGACCCTATGAAGTGTGCAAGTATTTGAGAACATATACAAGCTGTAAGTCATTCACTTTTTGCTCCTTTCATTGTCTGTTTCTTTACTGGGGGGAAGGAAGGGGAAGGGGGGGGGGAAAAAAATCAATAAAAAATTAATCATGCACACAAGAAAAATGACAGCAGTAGGAGACAGTGCCACTTAGGACAACTTTTAAATCCCCCACTGTGAGCAGGCCTGCCCCCAAATCACATAGAGCCCAAAATGCCTATGGTGACTCAAAAGGGTTACCAACATCTCCTGAACAGGGCAAAGTAGAAAGGAAAAATAAACACTTGCTAATTGATCTTCTGCTCTCCATTTTTCTCGCAGAGCCTAATTTTCATTAATCTACAGGATTTACTCCACTCCACACTGGAGGATAAAGGAGAACTTTTGGTTCTTAGTCTTTAAAGTACAAGAAAAATAAGGTATTAAATAAAGGTGAACATACAGAGTATTTATTAATACCCTATGAATGCCGGAACTAAACGTTGTGGTTATTCCAACACAGACCAAAATAACCACAATGACTGCTATCCCATGTAATTTTCAACCCTATTATTACTCTGATTGTTGGTTCATTATTCAGATTTTTTTTTTTTTAAATAAAACCCATGAAATCACTTTCTTAAACAAAAAAAGCACACATCTGCTAAAAATAAACCACCAAGAGGTCCAAAAAAAGCCCAAAATGTCTAATTATAAATTAATAGCATCAGGTACTATACTGCTATTAGTGAACAAAAATGTAATGTGTAACTAGCCCTTAGAAGTATTTACCAGATTTCTACTATTCATTCTTGATGCTTTTTTCAAATCAGACCCACAGAGAATGTTTTTTCTTTTTCTTTTTTTAAATTAATAACTTCCCTCTCAGCCAACCTCATAAAAAATTAAACATAAAAATGTATCCAGAACATGCCAAAAAGAAAAGACGCTTCACTTGCCATTTGCCATGATGATAACAAAAGTATCATATTTTACTTACTTGACTCAAGGATTACTTATCCTCCACACACTTAAAATTAACCTAAAGAAGTTTCTAGTGTAATAAACTTCGTTACTTTGAATTCTTCCTGACTCACTGGTTGCACTTCTTGACTCTCAAACTTTGTTCGACTATGACATCAGCTGATTCAATTGTTAATTCCAGGGCCATCAACTCACCATCAGGAAGGGAAGCCAGCCCAGCTCTTCCCTGGCACAGCACCATTTTTATATCCCTCATTCTGTTTCCCCTCTTTCTCAGCCTCCTTCATAGCACTACTCCCTCTTGAGAAAAGCCCACCTGCAGCAGGAAGTGAGAGTAGCAGGAAAGAGTATTCACTCATGTGTTGCTCTATTTTCTCCCTGTATTTACAGCGGAGAGATGAGGAGAGAATCAAGAAAGGGGCAGGAGAACCAAGGAGCTTCAAAAAGGAGAAGCAACCCAAGGTAAAATCAGCAAGCACAGAGCAGGAAACACTGTAGGGAAGTAAGGAAAAGGAGAGGATGTGGGGGCAACAATGGCACTGAGTTTAAAAAAGGCAAAAAGGGGGAACATTTTAGAGAAGAAAACACATACAAAAAATTCTAAAAATTAGTCAAGTCAGGGGACAACTTGGGCAATGAATACATTTTAAAAAAACCATCAAAACAGAATGGAATAAGAAGAGAAGGGGAAAGAGGGAGAAAGAACAGAGTATTTTATTAAAATATGAATTGGGTAGAAAGCCTATTTTACTCAAAGTTTGAATCTAAGATTTAAATCATGGTATGGCTAATTAAAAAAATATTAATAGCCTGAACTTCTTGGGGACATGTTACCTTGTGAGGATGCTAAAAGCCACCTTAAATTTTCATTCTGAAAAAGATGAGTTATGAACTACTCATTTAATTATATTTACATTTATATTTATAGTCAGTCATTTTCAAAAAGAGTTAAAACATTCAGGTACTATCACCCTGTAAGGCCATGTCTACACTACCCGCCGGATTGGCGGGTAGTAATCGATCGGGGATCGATTTATCGCATCTTGTCTAGACACGATAAATCAATCGCCGAATCGACGCCCATACTCCACCTTGGCAGGAGGAGTAAGCGGAGTCGACAGGGGAGCCTCGGCAGTCGACTTGCCGCCGTGAGGACAGCCAGGTAAGTCGAACTAAGATACTTCGACTTCAGCTACGCAAATAGCGTAGCTGAAGTTGCGTATCTTAGATCGATTCTCCCCTCCCCCCCCCCAGTGTAGACCAGCCCTAAGATTCTTTGCCAATTTTTTTTTGGGGGGGGAGGGTTATAATCATATTCCTTCTTTTTAAAAAATGTCCCTCTGTCCTATTGCTCTGCAACAGACACACACAAATAAGGGAAATTGAGTGTATACAAGGTTCTGTTAAATGCACAAGATAAATATACTGAAAGAGCAGAAAATAAACAGCTTTTCTCTAATGTCCTTTAGTTATAGCAAATGTAGTTGTTATAAGGAAAGTGGGTGAAAAATTTCCAAAAGGAAGTGAAATTTAAATTGATGGCATCCCTTTGTAAGTTACATTTAATAAAGGAACTTAGTCTTCTTTGGAATTGGCACAGAAATTAAAATATTTTATATTTTATTGTAGTTTTCATTTAAAGGGAAGGAAAAAAGAATGCCTGTACAGCTAGGGCTCAAGTGCATTGCATTAGCATCATGTCACAGTCAGATGGATTTCTCAGAAGTAGTAGGGGGGAGGGGTTAGAACAAGTTCTAACTGATTTGAAGATAGATTTTGTGTTTGTATTTCTATGGAGATGTTGAAGACTAGTGAGAGTTCAATTAGATTATAAAACGGATAGCAGATCTGATATCGTTTGAAGAATTATTATGCACAGTACAATACTACAGAGATTAGATTGAGAAACTTATTTCAAGTTTGGCAGGATCCAAAATACCAGTCTCTCTTTTTTAATTTTACCTATTTGATAAGTATGCGTGTTCTCCCCGCCCCCTACCTTTTCCAAATCAACTCAAGAAAACAAAAAGTCAGTAGTCCACTCATGAATAAGCATACAAAGAAAAGAAATATGGTTTTGATAAAGAAATATTTCGACTCCACCTTCCAAGAGATTATTTGATAGAGAATGAAAAAGAAGGTTACTCACCTTGTGCAGTAACTGAGGTTCTTCAAGATGCGTGTCCCTGTGGATACTCCACTGTAGGTGCAGCAACACCCCGAGCCTGGGATCAGAGATCTACATCAGCAGTGTGTCAGACTGCACATGCGCACCTCCCCCGTCTCACGCTGTGAGCTGGACACACACACCCCCCCATATATATATATATATATATAGTGCTGTGCGGTCCGACTGCCCCCCAGTCCTTC
Source organism: Terrapene triunguis (assembly GCF_002925995.2). NCBI lineage: Eukaryota > Metazoa > Chordata > Testudines > Emydidae > Terrapene > Terrapene triunguis. The sequence goes on along the minus strand of NW_020664374.1, from coordinate 18,322,822 downwards.
TTTGCCATAGAGCTTATGTTTCAGCTCCGAAGCAGAGGGGAAGAGGGCAGGTAGTGGAACACCCATAGGGACTCATCTCGAAGAACCTCAGTTACTGCACAAGGTGAGTAACCCCGTCTTCTTCTTCGAGTGATGTCCCTATGGGTGCTCCACTCCAGGGGACTAGAAAGTAGTGCCCCTAATCGGAAGGCTGGGGCTTTGGAGAAGCATTTACTACAGATGATAGGACAGCATGTTCTAGGAGAATGTTCACTGTTGCGTCGTAAGTAATAGCGTAGTGATGGGCAAAAGTGTCTGTTGATTCCCATGTGGTAGCTTACAAATGTCAGCAATGGGAACATTATTGAGAAAAGCAATGGAGGTGGACATCAAACAGGTAGACTGTGCTCTAATTGTAGTAGGAGGTTGTCTATTGTGTAGTTCGTAGGACAAATGTATGCATTGCTAGATACTTTAGAAAGGTATTGTTTACAGCTGGCTGCACCACTGGATCTTTTGGTCATTGAAAGGAATAGACGTGGTGATTTTCGGAAAGGTTAGTCCTGTCCAAGTAGAAATGCTTGTCTGACATCTAGGGTGTGCAGAGCTGCCTCCTGCTGGTTGCTGAGAGGCTTCGGAAGAAGCAAGGAAGGTGAATCAGTTGATTGAGATGATACAACGATAGAACCTTGGGTAAAAATCTTGGATGTGAGTGTAGCATAACTTTGTGAAAAAGTGCGTACAGGGGATATACCAGAAGGGCCGCAATTTCATCGACCCTTCGGGCAGAGGTGATGGCAACAAAAGAGACTATTTTCATTGATAAAGGGAATAAAAAATCACGTTGCCATTGGTTCGAATGGAGGTCTACTTAGAGAACGTAGGTCAAGGCCAGGTCCCAGGCTGGGGTGGGGGTCTCGTATGTTGGGATAAAAATATGGAGACCCTTTAGAAAACATCTCGTGAGTGTGTGTGAAGATGGAATGTCCGTCTTTGTAGCAGTAGTGAAGAGTAGTGATTGTGGCCAAATGCACCCAAATGGAGCTAGTGGATAGTCCAGATTGTTTAAGGTATAATATATAGCCCAGAATAAGTGGTAGTGGAGCATGTACTGCCTCGACGTAATGGGAGGCGCACCAGCACTGGAATCTAATCCATTTCTGAAGGTAAGTGTGTCTAGTTGTGTTGTGCCTGCTATTCAAAAAGTATCTGTTTAACTGCTTCTAAACAGGCTATTTCTGAATCCTAGAAGCCTGGAGGAGCCAGGCTTTGAGGTGGAGTATCTGTGGACTGGGATAGAGGGTGTACCCCATGTCCTGTGAAAGGAGCCACAGCACTGGATGGAGAGAGATCAGCCAGCATTCCATCATGTGAATGAGGTGTGTATACCAGAACTGTCATGGCCATGTTAGAGCTCTAAGGATGACGTGAGCTCGGTCCTCCTGTGTCTTGCAGAATACTCAAAACAGAAGGGGGAAGGGAGGGAACAAGGAAGTGGTGCATCCCATGTGATGAGGAATGCATCTCGCAGAGATCCAAGTCGCAGACCCACTCTTGACCAGAATGGAGGGCAGTGCGCATTTTGTGGAGTGGCAAAAGATCTTTGGTAGGGAATCCCCATCAGCTGAAAACGAGCAGAAGGATTTGCATATCCAGTTACCACTTGTGGCCGTGGGAGAATCTCCGGCTCGATGAGTCCGCAGCGATGTTTTGGAAAGTATGTGGTTGAGATGGTGATGTTGTGTCGGATACACCAGTTCCATAATTTCAGTGCCTCCGAACATAAGGAATGGGACCTCATTCCACAATGCCTGTTGATACAAAACATGCAGGCGATATTGTTCATCATGACTCTGATGGTGCAATGTTTGAGTAGTGGAAGGAAATGTCAGCAGGCATTGTGAACTGCTTGTAGCTCTAGGAGTTTGATGTGTAGGGTGGATTTGGTTAAGGACCACCTGCCCTACACTGTCTGACTGGGAAGGTGCACACCCCAACCGATCAAGGAAGCATTGGTTGTGAGAATCATTGTCGGCGCTGGTTGAAGGAAAGGAACCCCAATGCATCCACCATAGTAGTGAGTCCTTAACCCTCATCAGCATGAATAAAATTTTGTGGAGGCTATGTTTGTGAGGGACATATACTATATGAAGCCATGCCTGAAGACATTGCATGTGTAACCATGCATGTTTTACCACCAATGTGTCCGCTGCCATGTGGCCTAATAGCTGGATACACATTCTGTCAGAGATCTGAGGGCAGGGTCATACCTTGGATACAAGATCCACTATAGTCAAGAATCTGTGAGGTGGAAAGAAGGCCCTGGCTTGTATGGCACCTAGTTGTGTGCCGATGAACTCCAGGTGTTGTAGTGGCGTTAAAGTAGACTTGTCCAAGTTCATGCAAAGGGGCAGGTTCATTAAAAGGTCCATTGTCAAAGAGCGTCTGTTTCGGATTAAGCCTTGAGGAGACAGTCATCTAAGTATGGAAGGATGATGATGCTTTGTCTCCTGACATAGGCAGCGACTACTGCAAGGACTTTGGAGAACATGCGTGGAGCCATTAACAGTCTGAAAGGCAGTACCTTGTACTGAGAGTGATCGGTGCCCATGGTGAACTGGAGAAACCATCTCTGGGCAGGGTGTATTGTGATGTTGAAGTCTTGGAGGTCGAGGGCTGAGAAACAGTCCCCCCCGTTCAAGTGCTAGGATAATGATGAAGAAGGTAACCATCTTGAAGCGTTGCAGTTTGACGAACTTGTTTAGATTTCAAAGGTGCAGGATGGGTCACCAGATTTCCTCTGGATCAGAAAATAATGGGAGTAGAAATCCCATCCCCCGTGTTGGAAAGGAACCAGTTATATGGCACCCAGTTGGAGAAAATAAACTCCGTGAGGAGAAATAAATTGCGAGAGGGGTCCCTGAAGAGGGACAGGGAGGGGGGTGGTAGGGCAGGATAGACAGAGAAGGATACTCCATCCCCTTCCTATCTCTAGAACCCACTTGGCCAAGGTGATTAGTCTCCATGATGGAATAAATAGAGCTAATTAGTCACCAAACTGGTGGAGTATTGAAGATGGTTGGAATGACTGGAAGAGAGGGAGGCTTCTCAGGGCCTCGACCACACCTTCAAAATTGTTGCTTGACTGGCAGTGTATGAGAGGAGACCCCTTGAGGAATGGGCTGTCTATATTTGACAGAGGGCCTGTGTCTTCAACACTGGGTGCCATGGTGCCATTGAGGAGTGTACTGCGGTGGTTGGGATTGTGGGGGGAAATGATACTTCCCCAGACATCTCTTCGGCGCTGGCATGTAAATGCTGAGAGAGCAGAGAGTTGTTCAGGAGTCTTTAAGAGACTGCAGGGAATCGTCCATATGCTTTGTGAACACCCTGTGGCCCTCAAAAGGTAAGTCTTCCACAGTGGTTTATACCTCCTTAGGAAACCCCGAGAGGTGCAGCCATGATGCACATCTCATGACCACAGCAGTTGCGATAGAGCAGGTGGCAGTGTCCACAGAGTCTAACAAGGTTTGTAGGGCAGTACGGACCAAGAGATGTCCCTCAGATATTAGCATCTGAAATTGTTTTCTTGGCCTTAGAAAGGTCATGGCAGAGTTCCTCTAATTTGGAGTAGTTAAGATAGTTATACTTAGCCATAAGAGCCTCATAACTAGATATTTGAAATTGGAGCATGGCAGATGAATAAGCCTTGCATTTGAATAAATCTAAGCGTTCCCAGTCTCTGTCTTGATTGTTAGAACGAGATTGGTATTGTTGGCCTCTCTCTTGCACCGCATTAACTACCAGAGAATTTGGGATGGTATGCGAGAACAGGAATTCCACACCCTTCGCCGGAACAATATTTTGTGTGTGCGCGTTTGCCGGTCAGAGGGATGGACGCCGGGGTCTGCCAGTGCACTTTCGTGGGCTCAAGAAGCGCCTCGTTGATAGGTAGCACATTTTGGAGGAAGAGGATGTGCGGAGAGTATCAACCAGTTTATGCTGCCGATATTTAACTTCCTCCAAAGGAATCTAAAGGGAGTCTGCAATCCTGCAGAATAATTCCTGAAAGTGCCTGAAGTCATCAGCAGCCGTAGAAGATGAGGCATGATAGCTTCATCGGGGAAGAAGAGAAATGTCGTGTTGGTGGAGCTTCCTTCTCTTGTTCTTCCTCAACCGGTACCGGTGGAGGTTTGGTTTCTGGCAGGCAAGAGACCTATGGAGAAGGGAGAGATGTAGGTCTCCGGCTTTGCTCCACGGGAGGTTTCCCAAATGGTGCCCTGTAAATGGCCCAACGGTCCCAATATGGGCACTATACAGGAAGTGGAATGTGTGGTTGCATCCATGGTGGTCCATACCAGGATTGTGGTCTGGATGCGGATTGCAAATAGTGAGGATGCATAGATAAAATCTTGGAGCCTATCTTGAATAAGAAGGTGCGATGGAGCCCTCCTCGTTGCTAGGGAAGGGAGGTGCCATCCTTGGAGGAGAAAGGGAGGAGTGTCATGAGTCCGCAGAGGAGGGTGGGAGTGGTGGAAGTCCGTGCCTGAGGAGAGGTGATTCAGAAGCGTCAGATACAAGTGGGTCTTTCAGGTATATGAATTCCCATGGAGGAGGAGGAGGAGGCGGCATCATCAGTGCCAGTGTATGATTCATTGCTGAAAGAGAGATGCATTCCCCTGAGCAGCCAGCAGGTGGAGCTACACACTTGGTTGGTGCTGATGACTTGCTCAGTGCCAGTGGTTTTGATGGTGCTGAGGACTTGCTCCGTGCTGAAAAGGATGCAGGTGCCAATGGTTTTGTGGGTGCCATAGCTCCTGCAGCTGGTTTCTCTTGGTCTCCAAAACCAAGGGACAGCACTGAGGGCTGTGGGTCAGCCTGGTTAGGGTCTTTAGATGGTTGTTTCGTTCTGGAGGTTCTCGGATGGGCCACAAAGCCATGTCCCATTGGAAGATGTTGAAGCATCTAACCTCACAGGGGATTGAGTCCTGGAGGGCTGTGCCTCACAGTGTGAGGAGGAAGCCAATTTCTTCTCATCAGAACAAGAGAGAGAGAGAGAGAGAGAGCGCGCGCGCGAGCTTTCTCTTGGCGGGACGCAGAGAATAAGGATTAGTGGATGAACTGGCCAAACCTGAAGGCTGCACAGGGGGAGAGTCTGAGCCCAGGTCCGATGCTAGACGCGGTGATTTCTCCATGAGAAGAAGGTTTAACCGAACGTCTCGGTCTTTTCTGGCCCTGGCAGTCAAGTTGTGGCAGTGGGAACACTTTTGTGGTACATGTCCCTCTCCCACACAGCAAATACACTGCACATGGCCGACCGTTACTGGGATGGAGGCTCCACAAGAGATGTGCTTTAAACCCAGGAGATCCAGGCATAAGGGTGAGGGAAAAAGCTTCCCAGTTGAGAGGACCAGAAGCGGGGAAACAAAAACGTAATCTATAGAATAACTATAAAGGTAAAGTGAAAATAAAAAAATTGAGGATTTTTTTTTGAGAGAGACAGAGAGAAAAAGAAAAAGAAAAAGTACTAACTACACTAAAACTGACAGGTAAGGCACTATCTACTGAGGGAAAAGGAGAAGCAGGCTCTGCTGCCATGTCCGTCCCAGACCAAAGGCGGTAGAGAAGAAAGTGGGGGGCGGTTGGACCATACAGCGCTAAACATACATCCCGCTCACAGCGCGAAAAGGGGGAGGTGTGCATGTGCAGTCCGACGGGCACTGGTCATGAAGATCTCGGATCCCAGGCACAGGGGGCACTGCCACACGTACAGTGAAGCACCCAGAGGGACGTCACTTGAAGAAGAAGCTACCTTGCCAATAGCCTACTACACAAAAACTACCAAAAGGAATTAAAAATCATTATAAATGGTCCAGAATGTGGGTTAAGTATTTTTTAAAATGCAGAAAAGAATAATCCATGTCCGCTGTAGGATACAGGCTTTTTAAAACTAAAGACCAAATTGAATTTTCTGGGGAGAAAGACAAATAAAAACAAAACAAAACACAAAACCAAAGCATCTTGCTCTCAAAAGATATCCTGCATAATACAAATTTAAAAACATAGAATGATAGGGTTAGACAGGACCGCAAGGGTAATCTAATCTAATCCCTGCCAAAATGCAGGATTTGTCGTCTTTAAACCACCAATAATCAGACCTCAGTGGTTCAGAAGACAAATTAACTATCAACATTACCCAAAACAGACACAGTGGTGTGAATTCATTGTTTCATTTAAAAATATATATATATCTATATATAAATAAATAAAAATACACACCAAATATTCTTATTTTATCCACTACAACTGGATAACAACATAGTAAAAGCATCCTGATTGGTTAGTAATTAAATCACACAGTGTTTTAATATCACGTGCTGCAAAGAGCCACAGGAGACCCATTAAAGCCCCACTTTCAGTTCGTGAGCCTCAGTCTGAGTATCACGGATCTAAATCAGTGGTTCTGAAACTTCACTGCACCGCAACCCCCTTCTGACAACAAAAATTACTACACAACCCCCAGAGGTGGGACTGAAGCCTGAGTCCCACCACCCGGGGGGGTGGGGGGAGGCAAAGCCCAAGCCCCACTGCCCCAGGCGGGGGAGGGCCAAAGCCCCATAACTTCTGCCCCAGGCAGCAGTGCCTGTAACCTGAGCCCCACCACCCAGGGGTGAAGCCCTCTGGCTCGGGCTTTGGCCCTGGGTGGTGGGGCTCGGGCTTCGGCCCCATGCGCCAGCAAGTCTAACGCCAATCCTGGTAACCACACTAAAATGGGGTCGCAACCCACTGTTTGAGAACCATTAATCTAAACCATCCAAGGCAAAGGACTTCCCTGGCCTCTTTTTGAAATCCTCCAGTGAAGGAGCTTCCACAACTTCCTTAGGCAGTTTGTTTCATTGTGCTATTGTTCTTATAGTTTGGAAGTTTCTCCTGAGATTTAATCTAAATCTTGTATGCAGTAGCTTGAATCCACTGTCTCTTGTCCTGTCCTCTGTGGCAAGAGAAAACAGTTTTTCTCCATCCTTTTTATGGCAGCCTTTCAAGTATTTGAAAACAGTTATCATATCTCTCCTTAATCTCCTCTTTTTCAAACTAAACCTACCTAGTTTCTTCAGCCTTTGCTCATATGGCTTGCATCCTATCCCTTTGATCATCTTTGTTGCTCGCATCCTTTCCAGTTTCTCTACATCCTTTCTATACACTGGTGCCCAAAATTGGACACAGTACTCCAGCTGCGGCCTAACCAGCGCCAAGTAGAGCGATACTATCACCTCCCATGACTTGCATGCTATGCTCTGTTAATGCAATCCAAAACTGCATTCACTTTTTTTGCAACAGCATCACATTGTTGACTCATATATGCAACAATGTTATCTCAACATTATTAAGTCAATATGCCTGAAAGTTTAATTCAAGTCAGTTTGCCCCTAACTTTACAGTTTTAAGAGACACCATTAAACACACCTGAATGTAATAAACAAACATCAGAAGGAAAAATATTTTAAGTTTTTATTTGCTACGTTTGATAGTACTTTTAGTATGCTCTAACTAGGTCATTATAGATACTACAGTGATAGTGACCCTAAGCACTACACATGTATTTAAAAATAGAAATGACATCTCTCTTTTTCCCAGCCTATAGTCGCTTGATATTTTTGTATGGGTGGGTGAGAGCCTGTGGGTCAGAAATTCATTGCAGGAAAGCCAAGTCCTCAATGCGAGTAGTTCTCAATGCAGTCATTATCTCTTGCAGGAGTTCAGTAACCCACATCCAGCGCCTGTGAAAACTGTCACAGTAGTCATGAGTAAGGCTAACATTTAGTCATGGGTATTTTTTAGTAAAAGTCATGGACAGGTCACAAGCAATAAACAAAAATTCACAGCTCCGTGACCCGTCCATGACTTGTATATACCCATGACTACATCTTGGGGGTTTGGGGGGGGGTCTCCAGGGCGCCCACTGTGTTCCGGGGGCAGCAGTCCGGGACAACCACTGTTGCTGGGTGGCCAGTGGCGGGGCTGGCCCCAGACTGCCACTGTTGCTGGGGGGGGGGGGGGGGGGGGGGGGGGGGAGGCCGGGGGGGGAGGGGCCCTGGGCGGGGGGCGAAAGTCAGGGAATCCATGGCTTCTGTGACAGATTCGCAGCCTTAGTCGTGGGGCTCTCATTTGGGGGGGCGGGAGGGGGGGAGATTGCTATATTTCAGTGGAACCAGCAATCTTAGGAGGTCATGGAGGAAGAGACAATCTGTTGGGTAACCAAGGCCGGTCCCAGAGAAGACTGTTAATATCAGACCAGAAAACCTGAAGCGGACTCTGCATTCAATGAAGATCCAATGCAGAGAGCAGAGCACTGGAGTGATTTACTCATGACCATCTGGGTTGCTCAGATAGATAAATTGCTGCATTTTATACCAAATGAAACCTTTTCAGGGTGTGGGACTTTATTCTTACATAAAAGTTGTAATGACCAAGTTTGGAAGTCAAACCCTTTTAGAGTTGCTACCCGTCCAGTTTTTACCCGGACGGTCCAGTTTTTGGCTTCTGTGTTCAGGTGCCATTTAGGGTTACCAGATGCCCAGACATTCTGGTCGAAAACCGGGCACCCGGCAACCCTAAATGGCACCCAAACCAAAAACAAGGTGGAAAGAGATGCCGGGTTATTAACCCATGCCAGACCCTGCTCAGCCAAGGCCGCCTCCTACATGCAGGTAGGCTCCTTGAGACGATACTGCAAGTGACTGAGGGAGGGAGGGAGGGAAAGGAATGAGCAATGGGGATGGGACCTTGGGGAAAGAGACAGAGCAGGGGTGGGGCGCCAGGAAAGAAGCGAGGCAGGGGGTAATGGACCCTTGAGGGTCCATTACAAGCAATTAGAAAGGTGGCAACCCTAATATGGATTATTGTGTCCAGGACTGTGCCCAACAGGATATAGCACAATGCCTCTGTGAAGCAAAAACCAAGACCATGAGTAACTGGACAAAGACTGGTCCAGGCAAGACAAAAGGTGAGATTATCCAGTAAGCAGAAATATTAGAAGGAATCAGTCTACAAGGAGAAACACAAAGGCATCTGCCCCAGGGTCAAAGTTGTACACACAAAATTCTGCTCTACTCTCCATTGCTCCTAGATGTGGAAGTGAATTAATACTAGTGAAGTACAAAAATCAGTACAAAATTGAGAGCACATGGTAGCTGTGAGATTTATGCATTCAGGAATTTATTCTCAGCCACATTTAGTAAATAAAAATTAAAGGTTTTACTGATGAAATATGGTGAGAAATTCTTAGTTATACACACTAAATATAAGTAAATGCCTATTCAAGTAGTGATATTTGTATCTAAAATGTGTTTAACAGTCAAGACAGAACACTTAGCACTTCTAGCTCCTAGATATTATGGTGATTACATTTAGGTGTTAGGTGGAACAGTTCTTACATTTAGCCTGGCAACAGCCCTGTTGGGTGCTACAGGTTAAGAATTGAACCAAATTTCAAGGAGGGGAAACTGAGATTAAGGGTAAAATCCCCAATAAAGTCAGAATGTCATTTTATGTGATTTATTCAAAGCCACAGAGAAGATCAGTGGCAGGGCTGCAATTAGAACCCAAGACTTGAAGCTTAAAGCACTAGACCTTCTCCAGAAGAGAAGACATTCTAACATCTGTTATCAAAGATCTTACTGAAGAATGAGGATTCTGCAGTTTACAGAATACATTTCTACTATGAAACTTGAGCTACAGGGCAAATGAAAAACGTGAGCTGATCTTTAAACCTAGGGAACCTCAGAAATTCTAAATGGAGCATGTCATATGATTGGTATTCAGGGACTTACAATGTGTATTTTATTTCTTATAAGAATAATTGACTAAAAGATCTAGTTGTACATTAGGAAACACATGATTACAATGCATAGTTATCACTGTAACCCTCATCCTCTCTCCCCTGTTCCTTTCCATTGTTTGTTACATACACTTCTTGGGGTTTGTCTTTAATTAGATTTTAAGCCCTTTGGCACAGTGTGACAGGGTCTGCTCTGTTTACCTCCCGATGGCACCTGTTTGTGGCTCATCTAGGGAATTAACTCTGCCATCTGGTTGGACACCCCTTCCTGCAGTTATTCACTCCATCATTCCACTCTCTCACTTTGCAGCCTCATGCTCCTGGAGCTGCAGTGCTTTCCTCTTCATAGCTTAGCCCTCCAGCCAAGTCACATCAAAGTTCCCGCCCCCCTTCTGAGGTATCGCAAGCCCTTTGAGGCAAACTGTCCCAGGCAGTCCGCTCCCCACTGCCTGATCTATGCCATTCCCCCAGTAGCTGGTAGGGAAACCCAGACCCCACCCTCTACACTGGGTTCCAGTCCAGGGACCCTCAACCCAACAGCTCTGAGCTTTTATTCTCCCAGCCCTTACTGCCCCTTCCCTATTTTCCTGCTCTTCCCCCTTGCATCAGGGAGTGTGACTGCAGGTTTCTTCCCCCAGCCTGCCAACTTCCTCTATTTATAGATCCTGCCCAGCTCCTATCCCCAGCTGGATTTCACCTGCAATTAGGCCCTAGCACTTCCTAGGTTTCCTCCAGGTGCAGCCTAAGATTAATTGGCCTCATTTACCCCTTCAGGCCTTGTATGAGGTGGACACCCCATCACATGCAGGAACACTCCTTTGCTCTGCACTAGAGATCTCCGAGTGCTACTGCAGTATAAAAGTGTCATGTTTGAGATCCACTTGCTGTGCCAGTGACACTGCATTGATTGAAGTGCTGTAGGGGAAACCTGAATTTGAAGTGAAGTAAAAACTTTTTTTTTTTTTTTTTTGGGGGGTGAACCAAAATGAAAGCATTAGGCAAGCGATTTGCTTCATCTGCAGGGGTAGGGTTGTAGTAATAAAGAGGAGTTTGGGCTAAATCATGGACTGACACAAATGCCAGCCTCTGGGATGACTAAAACCAAAGAAAGATAGCTTTTCAAGGAATTGTAACAGAGGATCTAAGGTCTGTCAGTTCATTTATTTATTTTTTTATTATTTTCTCTTACCATAACTTAATAAGGATCACATCCTAGGTATCTGCATGTTCATCAGAGATGGAAACTGAGGCCTTGTCTACACCAGAGAGGGTTTGTTGGTGTAGCTATACCAGCAAACCCTCCAAGTGTACATGCAAATTATATCATGCAAGAGAGCTTATAAAGCAGTTCTCTGAACAAAAGAAGGTATACTGGCAAAAGCACTCTTTTGCCAGTGTAACTATATTAAACTAGGGCTTTTGCAGGTATTGTTAAAGAAGAACCACACACCCCTCTACATGACTTTACTATACCATCCAGAATGTCTAATGTAAACCAAACCTGGCTCTATCCAGCTAGAGGGCATGAGCTAGCTCTTATAGAAATGAACAATGAGAGATCAGATTTTTAAAAATGGAAGTTACTTGGGTTTTTGACATACCAGCTTGGGAGACAAGGCAGCTGTGGAAAACTTCCAGATGGATTTAGGGGACAGATATATGGTGTTCCTCCCAAATATTACTACTAATTAAAGACTTATGTATAAGCATTAATGAAACCATGGACTCTAATACCTGAGATGCACATGACAAGAAAGGCATTGCTAGATATGCAAGTTACTGAGAAGAGAGACTTGAAAAACAGGTCCTGGAAAAAGGGAGTTAGCATGTAAACAGCAAGAAATGCTGACAGACTTATTACAAAATGAGAAATAAAGGAAAGGATGGCATTCGGGAATGTAAGCTATTCACTTTTCTTTTTATCCCTCTGTAATTAGCCAATTCAATGAGGCATTCTCAGTCTAAGAGAAATAAGGCCCCACACCAGGGGTGATGGAACAGGGGAGATAGGGGGCCATGGCCCTCCCATTTTTACTGGCGGTAAGGGCAAGTGATGGGGGAAATGAAGGCAAAGAGAAGCAAACAGGGGCAGGATCTTGGGGGGAAGGGGCAGCGCAGGAGCAGGGCCTTCAGGGAAGGGGCAGTACGAGAGCAGGGGCTTGGGGAGAAGAGACGGTGCGAGGGTGGGACCACGGGGGAAAATGGGCAGCGTGCGGGCAGGAGCTCGGGGGGGGGGGGGCGGGTTGCAGGGCCATGGTTCAGGCACCTGTGGCCCCCCCACTTTCAGGGCACTTTCGCCGCTCCTGCCCCACACTCAACTTGGCATTTTTCTGCTTGTCTGCTGAAATATAATGCAATAACTTCTGAACACAGCAACTATCAATCCAGGGAACGTTCTGGGCATCAATGGGTGGAATCCTATGGAAAAACAGAGGGAGGATATGGGCTACACAGCGCCCCTGGCATCTCATTAACAGATTCTGCTATCTATAGAGCAAAGAACTGGTTGGTGGCACCAATTAACCATATACCACCACCATCCCATATCAGTTCTGCCCATCATCTCAATGGATATTAAAACATTGACACCTGAATGACTCATCTCCCTCACAGAATGAAAAGAAATAATTGATTAAAGTGTGGGAGTGAGGGTGAAATGGAGGGCTACTAGGAGCCCCTACCATGAAGGATGGAGGAAGAGAGAGATCAATATACAGAGCCCCTGGAAAGAGCGAGTAGGTGGAGGAGTTGCAGTGAGTCCCTGAAATATAGGGGGTTGGGAAGGTGGCACACAGGGAGAGGGGAAGGGGGGCTACAGAAGCTATAAAGTATGTAACCATCTAGTGTAGCTTATGAGAAGTATCAATGCAGATAAGTCATTTAATTCACTTTTCCCTTTGCTTACTACATCGTGTCACTGTTGTACAAGTAATTTCCCCAGAGAATAAAAGAGAACACCATAACTTCTAAGGAGATGTGCTGATGACTAAAGAGTTTATAGAATTTATACTCCCAATCAATTTCTGTCAAGGGATTTGAACAGAGTAGTTACCACCAAAGGAGCTGTTTGGCCATTAGGCTGCAGCAGATGAACACCAGGGGAGAAGCCAGAAGATGAAGAAAACAATAGTTTGCAGTGTTTGTCAGATGAGTGGAGGAAAGAATTGATTAGAGATTATTTCACAAGCTTTACTTACATGAAGTGGTGGGGTTCTCTTTGGAAATTCCATCATTAATGGCTTTTGCACTTCACAACAAGAACCAGCTACTACCCTCTTTCTCCTATTCAAGCTAGGCCTCAAGTTGTACAAAATGGGATGCAAAACATGGTGACTACAATATGGTCTCAACAATGAGTCAAAGCAGAGAGAGACAGATGAATTTCACAAAAGCTTAATATGTATCCCACAAAATTACCCTATAAACATCACTATAAATTAGATTATTATTGGTGAACAGAATGAGTCCCAAACAGATTAAAAGGCTGCATAATTAGGCCCAGGAGACAAGAAACTTAAAAAGGAGGTCCCTCAGAAAAAGTATTGTTAAATATTACATTTTAAGCTAAACAGAGAATACTTAAAAAAAAAAACAAAATCTTAAAGCCACCAAGAAGCTAAATCTATGAGTGGCAAAAATTCACATATGCAGCTTCATCTAATCTATGCAAGACAGTAATTATATAGTGTTAGAGTCTACCCATTATGCATAACAAAATGCAAAGCCAAAAAAAGGGAAAAAGGATATGCCACCAACTAGGAAAACAACAAATTTATGCATGAGATTGTTATTGTTTCTCAGTGACACAGTATGGCTAAAAATACAATTTCTTTCCTGTTCCTAACATAGATCACTAGCAGGGTCTAATATCTAGTTTCTTCTGTTATCCTTGCACAATTATTAGAGTTCTACTCACTCAGTAAAGCCATAAGAAGATAGTGAAGAATTATTATTAGGTTTGCTGGATTGTATTTGAGAATATCTTCTTTCCTAATACTACAGCCATCTTTCTTGTCAAGATAAGATACCCGTTGATTTAAGAATGGGTTGAGGACTTTTAGCCACCGCTAGAAAGTTTTTGTTTGCTGATTCGGTTTTTATTATTATAAAAAGATGCCAATTGATCCTTCCTAACTCACTTTAGTAGGTGGTGTTCATTAACCTGCCCTGCATATAAGGAAGGCAGGAGTAGTCCTTTCATCAGGATAACCTAGATTCTGGTTAAGCTGTGCTATGAGAAGAACAAGAACAGCCAAGCATGGGAGAAGGTTTTGGGTTGGAGTCTGTTTTAAGCTTTCATATATATTATATACATAAAAATATACTTAGACCTCATATAAAATCCATATATCATCTTTGCTCAGATTTTTAACAGCTTTCAAGGTGAGAATCACTGTAGGTATTTTTCCTCTTACCAAATAAAGAGTAGCTTTTCCTTTTGAATATAAAAATATACATTGAAAGGAAGCTCTAATATAGTAGGGTTTTTTAAAAAAATTAAAAAACTGTTTTCATATGCAGCTTGTTGAATTGGAAAAAAATCTTAAATCGCTTATTTATTATGCCAAAAGCTTCACTTTGAGATATTCTTCAAGACCCAGGATGTTAAATACATTTCATTTTCTTTATTTGCATCCATTTCTTCAACTATTCAGAATCCTAGTGAGTTTAGAAAAAAAACGCACTTGTCTGCTCATATGATGAGGGTTTTTTTGGGGGGAGGGAGGGAGGGAGGAAGGAAGGGAGGGAAGGTTAAGGCAAAAATATATGCATGACAAGTTACACGATAGTATGAAATACTGTACTGGTAGCTGAAGTATTTTTCCACTGCAGGCTATCAGACTGCAATAATTCTATTAGTACTTTTAAGGCTTGAAACACACCTTCTGTTGAATGCTGTGAGTCACAGTTTTAATGACAGCGTGTGATGTTCTGTAGCTATGCAGCTTATGCAAGAGAATACTATTTGCATTAAATACCCAGATTTAGAAGCCACCTTTTCTTCATCATTGCTAATAGTGAACAACAGCTGGTAGTAAAAAAAGAACAGGCATATATTCCCTGCATGCACTCTATCATTGCATCATAAGAATTCTAGTTTGCTACCTATTAGATAGAATGAGCAGAAGATTTTTTGTTGTTGTTGCTGTTGGTTTATGCATGCGTTAAACTTAAAATCTCCCTTTCTGCAAACAGGAAAAATATGACAATTAACTTTTAAAGTTTACAGTATGCTTTACCCAGAAGCAGGTATCTGGGGCATTCCGCAGGTGTTGTGGACTGTTTTCGTACCCTGAGGGCCAGGTTCTGATACCCTTATACACCTTGGCACTACTCAGTATGAGTAAGGGTATCTCAATGTGGCCCAAGTGCAGTATCCAGATTCTAAAGGCTAGACTGTGACTTTCTCCATAGCTCTAAGCCAGAGGTGGAGCATAAACTACACCTCCCAGGAGTAGCCCCAGGAGGCGCTGTCACTCAGAGTCACCACTATAAGACACAATTCCTACTCTTCTTCTGTCTTGCTCCATGAGGATACTACTACTCCGTAATCCTCTGCTGGATCTGGTGCTCTGGGCAGTGAGTAGGAGGGTGGAGCCATTCCCCGCCCCTTCCAGCTGATGACTCCCTGCCCACCTGCTCCAAGGCAGGTCTAGGCAGGCGGGTAGCCCTACTTACTCCCACATGCCTTAATCAAAGGTGTAAGGAATAGTGGATGCCCTCACTTCCTCTGACTCCCCTGCAAAGACATGCAGCCCGAGTGAGAATCTAGCCCTGAATGAGGATGCTCTTTGATTTGGCCTCTCCAGATGAAATGGCGCATGCAGCACCTTATACCTAATGAACCATGCCGCCCACAATGATCCACGAACATTTGTGATTTTTAAAACAAAGGCACATCTCTCGAGGGTGTCATAAGGAGGAGGGAGAAAACTTATTCACCTTAGCCTCTATGGATAGAACAAGAAGCAATGGGCTTAAACTGCAGCAAGGGAGGTTTAGGTTGGACATTATGAAAAAGTTCCTAACTGTCAGGGTGGTTAAACACTGGAACAAATTGCCTAGGGAAGTTGTGGAATCTCCATCTCTGGAGATATTTAAGAGTAGGTTAGATAAATGTCTATCAGGGATGGTCTAGACAGTATTTGGTCCTGCCATGCGGGCAGGGGACTGGACTCGATGACCTCTCGAGGTCCCTTCCAGTCCTAGAATCTATGAATCTATGAATCTATGAATTACATAGGCAATTTTTTAGAAGTTTTAAATGGACAATGTTCTTCCCCCTCCCTTCCTCTACTCACAAAAGAGGCATTGAAGTATTTTAAAATGAGAAAATAGCCTTCAGAAGTAAGGGAAGTAAAAGTCTGACAAGCCCAGTTTATAGACTGGAACAACCACAAAAACAAAAAACAAAAAACAAAAAAAAAAGCCAAGGATTATGAGTTTGATGGTATCAGATACAAACACTTTGTAGCACCTCTCCCCTCTTATTGCCAGTTCTATTCTCCTAAGGCAAGAAATTGAAATAATCATGATTCCTGCTCTTAGCATGAGAATTTTATCATCTTCAGTCTCCTGCTGGCTCATAAGAGCCGAAGGATGGTGCAACAGAGACACTAACCCAGACAATCAAGTAACAATTGAAGACCACTTTAGCCCATATTTTGGACGTGTAAAGGGATTGGGGGGGGGAGAATTGTGCTATCAATGAAATACTTTAAATTCAGTTGTTCTTAAAAGGGGTGGGAGAAGACTCATTTTGTGCTTTTCAGTTCTGACAGTGCCCC
Source organism: Terrapene triunguis (assembly GCF_002925995.2). Lineage (NCBI taxonomy): Eukaryota > Metazoa > Chordata > Testudines > Emydidae > Terrapene > Terrapene triunguis. Next base: position 18,306,217 of record NW_020664374.1, on the reverse strand, counting down.
ATTATTTATGTACTGTTCTTTGTCTTTTTCCTCAAAGGTAATTACAGCCAGGGAGTTTGGCAGGGAATTGCTCAGAGCTGCCTCCTCTACCAAACCGGTAAATGAAACTCTTGTACGGATACCATTGTGCTAATAATTTGGTTTCACTAAACTCAATTTGAAGAACTGGGGATTTGACCTTCATCCTACATTTGTTTAACAGGGTGTCTGAACTGGTTCTTGCACAAACTAATAACAAATAGGATTAAGAAAAATATATGAAAAGGGGCAAATTCCAAATTCTGAGTAAAATTTCCTATCTAGAATTTATACTGTAATCAATCCTCCTTTCCACTACCTTGTAAGGGATGAATATGAGCAAGTGATATTCCCATTTCCACCCTGCTCCAGAACAGCCATCACATGATGTTGATATTTATCACTTATGTTTCAACCATAAAACAGACTCCAACCGAAAACCTCCCCATATTTGACTGTTCTTATTCCTCTCATAGGCCTGCTTAACCAGGTTATCCTGACCAAAGGACTACTACTGCCTTCCTTATATCCAGGTCAGGTTAATGAGCAATGCCTACCAAACTGAGTTAGGAAAGCACAATTTGGCATCTTCCTGCAGGATTTCAACACCTGCTCAGAAATAATCAACAGAAGAATGAATCATCCTGTTTCAATGAAGAGACAAAAGTCCATGTACCCTCATCTTAAGAAAAAACATTTAAAAATCTGCTGATTGAGAGCATAGCATTGACATCCTCTTTGTGAGAGCTTCAGGTCACAGTAATCTTGTAAAATCTAATACAAGGGCCTGGATTAGAGTTCACACAAGCATCACAGCTTTGCAAGATTCTACATAAGGAGCCTACTTGATTAGAAGGAAGCTGCACTTGCAGCAGAGAGTAAGGCATACATATTCATAGCACTATCTACTGCCTGGCTGTTCTGCAGATAGAACTTTTGTCAAACATTGCTGGAGACAGACACTCTGAGTACAACCCATGATGACAGTCTCCAGTACTAGAAGGTGTAATCTCAAGACAGAAGAAACAGTGCGACATTAGCCTGTTATACCTCAGGAGAATAAAGTTTCATTTTAAAAATATGTAATTCTATTTGATAGGAATGACGACACTTTTTCACTTGACTATCTAAGGAGAGCTTTCCCACCTTTTGATAACAAAACTAATCCTCTTCCTTTTGTTTACGTAGAAGCCTGCTTTTATCTTTTCTTCCCCTGCAAGAAGAGGATGTCCTCAAAGTACAGGCATCTCTCCTAATGCAAAACCATGCAAGCTCTGGAAAAATAGTTTTAAAGAAGTTCAATTAACTTGAAAAATATATTAATCCAACTTCTAGTGGTTAATAGAAATTTCCCCTGGTGAGTTTATTACTTAGTTTAATTTTTGCAAAATTTAACTTCATTTTCCAAAAAGTGATGCAGTACAGTCTTTCTAGGTCTGCAGGCAGGCAGTTCTAGTGACTCGGATGCTGCTGTATATTTGGTAAGTAGCAGCACAGTTAAACAGATTTTGCTATTCAGAACAGGATTTCATCAGAAAATACCAATTTGAAACCAAAATGTTTCACAGAACCCTATTGAGTTCAAACAAACTTATGCTGAACCACAGGCAGAGAGTTCCATCAGAAACCTACCTGTTTTTTTGACAGCTTACTTAGCAGGCTGCTGGGGCTTAGGGTATCCTGGGTCCATGGCATGGATTAGGGCTTCCAGACCACGGTCAGCTGGCTCCCCACTGCCAAATGGTGTGCCACACCTAGGCATTCCAGGGGGAATAAAAAATAAAAACCACCACTGCTACTCAAGGGTAGGCAGTGGCAAAAGTGACAATGTCAATTTCACTCAGCAGCTGCCAGGCCCTTCGGAGATTTTTTTTTTGTTTCAAAACCACCATATATTTCCACAATTTACAGATCAAGGGAAATTTTGAAATCTTTGGTTTTGGTCTAAATCAGAACAAAACCAAATTTTGAAATTTCCCACAAATCGGAAATTCTGAATTCTAGGCAGCTGTATTCAGAACACTGTTGGCAGCAGCGAAAGTGACTAGAAATCAAGATATGAGCAACAGCATAGTTCTCCACAGGTTAGTGTAAGAAGAAAAATCCTGACCAAAAAAAGTGTACAATATGATAAAACTACATTATAATCTTCCATTGATAAGAAAATTCCACTAAGAGCTGGAAGAAGACAAACACAATTTGTTGAAAGAAAACATTAGCAAAAGGATTATAATTTTCTCCCATAGGGTACATTAAAACAAACATTTCACCTACAGTTCTCATGTTTCTATGAAATACACATTTAACTCAAGGCTTTCATATATGTGCCTAGTTCAAAATCATCCATCTGTCAAAAGACCTTATAATGAAGAAAAAATTTATTTTTTGGTGCAAATATACTCATCTCCCCAGCTAATGTCATCTTAAAAAGAACCAGTAAATGACATCACAGTGTTGCCAACTTTCATGATTTATTGCAATTATTGTTATGCCTGGCGCTTTTCTTAAATCCCAGTTCTTGGAGTCAAGCAACTAAGTGAAAAAATAGCTGCTTCCATTTTAAAAATCTAAAGTTTCTAACACTCATGGTTGCAAAAGAAAGCTTTAAAACATGAACCCTAAAAGGCTCAAAATCAGAGTGTAAATAAAAAGAATCCACCATTTGTTTTTCACTTCTCAGGATTCTGGGGGGCTTGACTCATGACTTCTGAATACTTGGGGTTGGCAATACTACCAACAGTAGAATTTTATTTTAGTTTTTTAAATACAAATTTGTCCTCATCAAACCTATTCTTAAAATCCAAGCAACAGTAGCCTAACCTTGCCTGAAGCACACAATTAAAGCAGTTCAACAAATGCAACTATTTAGTCACCATTCTTTCAAAAAATCCAAGCAAGCAAAGACCAAGTGCACAGGATAATTTAATCATCTTAATAACGCATAGGTTCTGCTTACTGCATATTAACCAGAATGAAGGGATATTCCCAAATCATACAGAAACTAGTGCCAGCTTCATTTTCCTACTCTGGGCAGCACTTTGATTGTTCTGGATTCATCCAGTTGAACTCATTTGGTATTATGTAATTTATGTGGAGGTTTACAATGTGTCAATTTAAATTTAGAATTGAAAGGGAGTGTTTTTAATAACTGCCAGATTTCTTCCCATTTCAAACCCAATAATTTAAAAATTACAATTATTAATCTAGAATTAGAAACCAAAACAGAATCAAGTTTTCCAATAAGTTAGACCACATGTAAATCCCTCATTCAAAATGTATATATTTTACATAATGTAAAAATAATTGACCATCTTTCATCCAATTGTTTAACTTTCTGATTAAAAAAAAGTATTGGGTTTAAAATGAACTAGATTCCACTTAAAACTGCATTTCTTCAGACACCTTCCTTCAGCTGTCAGTTTTGTTTTATTTTATTTCAAAACATATATTTACTAATTTGGTTGTGACCAAGAGATATCACCCTTTATTGATACAGATAGGTCTTTAATGTAAAAAATACAAAAAACTCATTGCATTACTACATATTACAAAAGGACACAGAGCAAGAGGTATAGTAGCGTAGCAGTACCCGTTCCCCTCCCCCACCCCCACCCACACACAGCCTAACGGATCTATTTGGGGGTGGGAGAAGAAGAGAATCAGTAGAGAAGTGAATTTATTTTATCTGGAAGCTAGAGGAATAGGGTACCTTCACATTTATCAGACACACCCACTAGCCAGAGATTGATATAAAAATAGATAGCCTTAGCCCATCCTTCCCAAGCAAGGTCCAGGTACTGCATCCAGGCAGGATTAGCAGCATCTGTCTCTTCCCAGCAGCTTGGAGTTAAGGCTAAGTAAGTTGCTCAGAGGATGCACTTGAACCTTACTGATGAAATCCCTTTATTTTTAAAATAACCTATCACTAACAGACCTTTGGCTTTTAGGTGCTTGTATACTAAAAAACAGGCCTTAATTTCTGTAAACTACCTTAGACAACCAGGGTAGTATGAGGGTGATAGCATACCTGCACCCTCTTGTCCAGGACAGGGTTGAATGGATCCTGCCACCTTATCTACAGGTACTCCTCTTCTGATAATCTTAGAATCACTGTCTTGCATTTTCCTAGGCATACGCCAAGTCAAAAGGGAGACCCATAGCCATTTTTTCACAAACTGGTGAAATATTAGATCATCCCTGGGAGAAATTATCTTTTCCTCCTCCCCAGTATGTACATGCTACTTGATGAAAAGCCAGCATTATCCTCTGCATCTAGAAAACAGTCCTGTTTGTGTTCTTCAGCAAACTCCCCTTATCTCCAGCAAGCACTGCAGTATGCTGCAACAAAGCGATGTTTTGACAACTGCCATGCAGAGCCCAAACGTAGGAAGGCCTAAGGGGACACCAAGAACAGAACCAGAAAACAACATCCTCCCTCACATTGCTATATCAGTTTGCAGCCTACAATTGTTGGACTCCACAGTGCTACTGAATGTCCAAACAGGCTTCACAGTGGGAATTCCCACTTGCAGCTGCAAGTTGCCAGAAGAGTGTACCCAATCCTATCAGACTCAGATATGGCCAGAGCTTCCAGAGCTTGATTATTGCAACTCATATCTAGAAATGAAGCCCTACACCTGGAAAAGGCTTCAACTTATACAAGACAATTGTCCCATCTGCATAAGTAGCCAGGAGCACAGGTGTGTGAGCACATAATCCTGGTGCTCTGCACTGACCTCCCCACTGAACAGAGTCCAGTATGAGGTCACTGAGTCAAAATCCTACATGGGAGTATCCCTACCTGCTTGAGAGATTGCCTCACCCTCTGCAACCATGAGGGACCTACATTCAGTGGAACCACAAATTTATCAGCTAATGGGGCTTATATGTACACAACAAAACCTTCATTGGTCCTGGGCTAGATTATGGAACTCACACCCTGATGAGATATAAATATTGTAACTTGGAGCCTGACTGCTTTGAGAACTCTATGCAATTCTCCTCCCTTCCCCCCCGCTGCCCACATACGTTCTCATGACTTCACACATACTTCTCAGCCTCTGAGCAAAATAGCTCACTTCTTAGTTATTTTTCTAAGAGACAGTTTTGTTATTTCTGTTGATAAATATTAGAGAAGCATTTAGATCCTCTGGTGATGGCAGCCATGTGAACACTTAGACAGACAAATGAGATAAGACTATGTAGTCACACACCATCACAAACAATAATGGCCCTTGCCCTTTGTGTTCTCTTCCTAGGAATACCTTCTCTGCTGCATTAACTCGAGTGATAGCACCCAGTGCTGAGTATCTAGGTTGGCCTAGCTCAGGTGTGAGCAGCCACGCTTCAAAGCCATACTAGAGTTACAGCACCAGCGAAGGTATAGTACTCACTCATGTGTCAGTAGGGCTTCTGCAGTAATTTGACTAGGGTCTTTGTTCTGCAGTAATGATTCTTTCCCAATGAATTATGGGAGAACTTGTCTGTCCTTTTGGCACATGGGTGGAATTGTGGGAAGGCAGTGTTAGATTATCTGCACTTGAGTGATTTAGCATCCTCACTTCAAAATGGGCAGGTTACCCCAGAAAGTCCTACTGGTCAAAAGTTCTTTGTTGCTGGACCCAGCAAGTGGGGGTGGGTAGAGGTTGTGTTGTCATTCTTTTGTCTGTTCACAGTGACCTCAGGAGCTCGAAATCCATTCAAGTTGTATTTATCCCTCCTCTTCCCCCTCTCCCCAGCAAAAACTTAAATGCTTTTGTAAGGAGGATATCCAGCTTCTCCAGAAAGGATCTGAAGAGAATAAAGAAATTTCCCTTTCCTCCACTGAGCTAAGGAATGAGTCCTAACTGTGCTCCCTTGCATCACCTTTGCATCTAGCCCTCCTTATCCCAAAGACACTCAAACACACACCCATAGAATCATAGAATATCAGGGTTGGAAGGGACCTCAGGAGGTCATCTAGTCCAACCCCCTGCTCAAAGCAGGGCCAATTCCCAACTAAATCATCCCAGCCAGGGCTTTGTCAAGCCAGGCCTTAAAAACCTCCAAGGAAGGAGATTCCACCACCTCCCTAGGTAAAGCATTCCAGTGCTTCACCACCCTCCTAGTGAAATAGTGTTTCCTAATATCCACAGTATGAAGAGCCATCCCAAACCTGCAAGACAGAATGCAAGAGGGGAAGGTAGGGGGACAATCCCAAACACTAGCACTGCAAAAACACATCATGCCCTTTTATAGTTCCTTTCATTAGAGAATCTAAGTACTTACAAAGATTAGTTGTATACATTTTACAGATAAAACACTGAGGTCCAGACAAAAACTGACTTGACCAAGATCACATACCAAATCAGTGGCAGAAAAATAACCGAGGTTGACAGACAGCTTATTACCTGCAGTATTACCTCAAAATTAGTCCAGGTTTACACAGAAATAAAGGGGGAGGGGCTATTTGGAAACACCGTAGTCAAGATTTTAAAAGGAGACCCCTTTCAAAATCTTGGTCCCTACCATCCAAGGGCATGGAAGAAAAGAATCCTTTACCCTTTAGTGAAATTATACCTTCATTTTGGTTATTATAATATTTTGAAGGAAAAACCAAAACAAGGTGCAATACAGCTCAGATCTAATATTCATTTTTAAAATAAATAAAGCAAGTTCAAGAGAGAGTTTTCTAAGAAGTGTGTCTGAAGGACTGCATCAGTAGCCAGGAAGATGATGGTGCAAAGTGGATATGGTCATCATTAAACTAGACTAGTTGGTATTTTAACTAGCAGAAATTAGCAAGTCTTGACAAAATATCTTTTCCAAGAGAAATTATATTTTGCAGGACATATGGTTTTTACTTTTAGACATGAGTCATACAATAATGTAAGTTATTAGAGATTTTATATTTTTCTCAAATACCAAATGGTATTTTATCTGGAGGTGCAGTGCTGATATTTTTTATTAGTTCTTAGACTATTAATACTATATATGTATAATTTTGTATTATGGAAAAATTATAAATACTTTCAAATCACTAGCACAAAACATATGTGGAGAAAGGTATTCTGCATATACATACACACAATTTTTATTTATTTATTAAACACAAGTCTTGACAGAGACAAATATACCCTGAAAACATGGATTGGAAAATTTACGCCATGTGAACAGCACATACAGACTTTTCTATTCTACATTGTCTTTTTTCAGTCAAATCTTTCAGAATCCCACGATCATGCAGGAACAGAAGCAAGCCATAGGACAACTGTATTTGGAACATTTTAACAACTCCACCATCTCAGTCTGTACTTTTCGCCACAGAAGTCATTACATCTAAAACGGAGGGGGAGGAGGAGAACGGGAGAAACAAGACAGAGTATGATTTGTGGAAAAAATCCCTCTAACCTCCACACATACTGGTTAATCCCATCCAAAAAAAAAAAAAAAAAAAAAAGTTACGGAACCCTTTATTATATTTCAAGTACTACTTTTCCCTTATGCACCAATCTCTCCTCTAATTCTACTTACACGTATTTTTCTTAATCCAAACCTACAGTTCTGTTTTGTCCAGTAATTTCAAATAGCTCTTCATGCTTCACACTAAATGGGTACCTCTAAGAGACTGCTTAAAAGCCAGGGCATAGCACAGACCCTATGGTTGCATGATAGCTTTAGGAAGAACTACAATTCAGATCAATCCCTGCTCTCCAGGATCTCAGGGAGCCACTAGCTGTAATCAGGGCCGGCTTTAGGAAGTGCGGGGCCCAATTTGAACATTTTTGTCGGGGCCCCGGCAGGGATGACTAAAAAAAAAAAAAAAAAGCCTTTCATTTCTTAGCAACCGGTTCCCTATAGAAAGTTCTGATTTAAGTGATGTGCCACAGTATGTATTTTTTGTACCAATAGGGTTACCATACGTCCGGACGGCAATTTAAGAACCAAAAAGCCTGACATGTCCAGGAAAATACGGATGTATGTTAACCCTACCTAAAGTTCTTTTTTAAAAAGATGGGCCTGAACTAGAAATGAGCTCAGTTTCACATGTGTGGGTCACCACCACTCCCTGGGGGTGTGTGCACATGTGTGGGTCCCAGCTGCTCCCTGCCCCCCTCATTGAAGCAGGTGTGCAGGGTTACTGCCCTGGGAACTGCAGGGCACCACTGGACATGGGGCTGGCTGGAGGCAGGGCAGGGGCTGAGTGGAGGTAGGGTCTGGCTGCAGGCAGGGCAAGGGGTGCGGGGCTGGCTAGAGACAGGGGTGTGTGGTGCGGGGCTGGCTGGCTTCAGGCAGGGCCACGTGGGGGGTGCGGCATGGGTTGGCAGGGCTGGAGACAGAGGAGTGCAGGACTGGCTGGCTTCAGGCAGGGGCTGGCTACAGGCAGGGCAGGGGGTTCAGGACTGGTGTGGGCAGGGCAGGGGGTGCAGGGCTGGTGCGGGCAGGGAGTGTGGCAGGGGCTGAGTGCGGGGCTGGCTGAAGATAGGGGCTGGCTGCGGGTAGGGCAGGGGGTGTGGGGCTGGTGCGGGCAGGGGGTGTGGGTACAGCCCACCCTGTACGGTAAGTGTCCCCTCCTCCTCCCTCCCCCACCGGGGTAGCAGCAGGAGCCTGGGGCTCCGGGGCTATTTAAAAGGCCCAGGACTCCCCCGCTTCCACTGCCTCGGCCCTTTAAATAGCCGCGGGAGCCCTGGGGAAGCGGCGGGGCTCCAGTGGCTATTTAAAGGGCCGGGGCGGTAGAAGCAACGGGAGCCCCGGACTTTTTAAATAGCCCCCAGAGCCCCGCAGCCCTACCCCAGGGCTCCAGCAGTGGGGCTCTGGTGGCAATTTAAAGGGCCTGGGGCTCCAGCCCCTGCTGGGAGCCCCAGGCCCTTTAAATTGCCCCCTGGGGAAGCCGGGCCACCCGGGTACAGCACACGGGCTCTTGCCGGTACACCGTACCGGGGCTTGGGCGCGGGGCCCAATTCAGGGGAATTGGTCTAAAGCCGGCCCTGGCTGTAATTATTCTGAGCCAACACCCTATGAGGGGAAAGGATAGTTCTAGCTCACATACTGAACTCCAGTCTTGGGCCTAAAAGCAGATTTGCAGTCTGAAGTTTTCCCATATCCTACACTACCGCCCAACGCCACAGGTATTGTTCCTTCAATGAGGTAGTACTGGCTAAAGAAAAGTGATCCTCCTAAACCATAAATGACTGGTACCCTATTACAACACTCATTCTTAACTTTCATTTTGTTTGGTTTGGAACACTAATAAGAATTTGGTGCGTACTCACCATCTTGCCAAAAAAAGTTATATACTGCATATATAACGTTAAGCAATAGTGCTAATACTACTAATTCTAATGTATACTGTTAGCAAGATGGAGGACAAATTATCAGAAACAGAAAGGAGTCTGAAAGAATAAAACTATTTCTATTGGCTGACTGACTGGACAAAATTATATTACTTGGCTTACAGTCGGGTGATAGATGGAATGCATATCCCAATTTTGGCTCCCAACCATCTTGTGACAGAAAACATCAACTGAAAGGGCTAGTACTCTATGGTCTTGAAGGTGCTGGTGGATCACCAGAGCCGTTTCACTGACATTAATGTGGGGTGGTCAGAGAAGGTGCATCATGCACCATCTTTAGGAACACTGGACTGTAGAGAATGCTGCATGCTGGGATTTTCTTTCCAGAACAGATGATTCCAATGGGGGAATGTGGAAATACCCATAGTGATCCTTGGAGACCCCACCTACCCTTTGCGCCCATAGCTCAGGAAACCCTAACACCAGGAACCTGGACAGCAGCAAGGAGTGCTTCAACAACAGGCTCAGCAGGTGCTGAATAACTGCTGAATCTGTCTTTGGCTGATTAAAAGGTCATTGGTGCTGTCTTTTTAGCCGGTTAACCCTCAATGAGGAAAGTATTTCGATAGTCATTGCAATCTGCTTTACTCTGCATAATATTTGCAAATTGAAGAGGGAAATTTTCCCCACTGAGGCTGATCAGCTGGCTGCTGATTTTGAGCAGCCAGATACAAGGGAAATTAGAGGGGCACAGCGGGAGGCTATTCGAATCAGGGAGGCTTTGAAGGAGCATTTTGACAATGATTCCCAGTAATGTGTCTTTATGTGATGCATTAGGCCAGGCAATGTTTACTTGTTGCCTTGAATTACCCCGTAGCACTAGCTTCCTGAGCATCAATTAATTGCAAGGAGCAAATATTCCTACCTATAACCATCACTCAGTGCTAACACAGTGTATGTACATATGTCACAAATAAAGACTCATTTTATTTCAAAGACTCAAGTTTAACAACAGGATAAAACAAAAATTTTGGTCAAACAGGGGACATGACAAAGAGGACCAGTTTTGCAGTTAGGTCTCTCACAGCTGGGTGTAACGCCAGCTTTCATTGGGAAACCAGTCCCTAGGTGTGGCGTGCACGGGGTACTGTGAGGGACCGAGAACACGTGAGGAGTGTGGCGGGGGAGTTTGGGGAGGGCATGGACTGGAGTGCTGTAGTGGCTGGAAGGGGAGTCAGACACAGATTTACTCAGATTGCAGGCTAATGAGAGACTTCAACATCTCTGTCTGGCCCTCCAGGAGCTTCATCATCTGCTCCTGCCCGTGTCCTTTCCTGGCTATCCAACCTGAGTCTTTCGTTGATTGACTCCCTCCATGCTCTTGTTTCACTATTTGCTGCATCGGTTGACTGCAGCACTTTGTGAAACATATCCTCCCCTTTTTCCTCCCGAGTCAGCACCTTATCTGATGGAGGTGCTCCTCAAGGGCACATCTGCAGAAGCCAAAGAAACAATGAACAGAGACACTATTGTGAGTGCACTCAAAGGTGTGACTCAAAAATTAAACACCTCTTTCTCACTGTCCCTTGGCTAGCATACAGATAAGCATGATTCCTGAATATGGTGAGTTTGTGGGGAGGGGGCAGTGGGCAAGGGGGAATGGGCAAAAAGAGACAAAGGGTGGCTTGCAAAGGGGGCTACTATAAGCAGTTAGGGAGCCTATTCTGAATATTGGTACCCTTTTCCACAGACTAGGGTAATTAAACCAGATCTCTCAATCCTAAAGGTAACCCAGGTAACCCAAGGGTGCATATCCTGCATGCATGTGACTTCAGACTGGTTCCATATGCCGCTTGCCTGCATGCCGCTCTGGTCCCTGCAGAAATAATTACTGGGTGGTATGGCAAAGTTTCCTACAGCAGGAGGAGAAACAAGGAAGCCATCCAGAGGAACCTTTGGCAGGGGATTGCAGAATACCTACAGGAAAGATTCCTAGAGATCTCTATGGAGGATTCCAGGGACATCCCTGTGTACATTAACAAACTTTTCCACTGTGGCCCCACTGGACAGGCTCTGTTGCTAATTTCTGAACCTTATCCCTCCTGTACCATATAACAGTGTAAACGAGCTCAATTTCCTCTCACCGTGCAGTACCAAAGCAAAATGAGCACTTACTGGAGCTGCCTTCTCCTGCATCCTGCACGCCAGAGTGCTGGGGGCTAGGTCTACACTACCCGCCTGAATCGGTGGGTAGAAATCGATCTCTCGGGGATCGAATTATCGCGTCTCGTCGGGACGCGACAATCGATCCCCGAATCGACGCTCTTACTCCACCAGCAGAGGTGGGAGTAAGCGCCGTTGACGGGGAGCCGCGGAGGTCGATTTTGCCGCCGTCCTCACAGCGGGGTAAGTCAGCTCTGATACGCAAATTCAGCTACATAAATAGCGTAGCTGAATTCGACGTATCTTAAATCAACCCCCCCCTGTAGTGAAGACCTGCCCTGGGACTGGCTAGCCCCCTCCAGAATGTAGAAGAGGTCCTGACTCACCATGTCACCTGATGACCCTTCGGTGCAGTTCTTATATCTTACTGAACAGCTGCTCATTAAAGTGAGCCTGGCCATTCTGTGCATTGAAGAGGCAGGGATCCGGTCCAAAAAAAAAAAAAAATAGTACGTACACAGTAAATTAAAGACTATCATAATGCATATGCAGGAAGGGCTCAAATAAAGGTTGCACAGATCACCTTAATTCTGGTATTTTCTACTTCTTGAGTGCTTGACTTTGAGGTTGTAATGTTCTTTTATTGTAGTTGTGTAATATTTTATATGTATTTGGAGTTAAACATTATGCTGTATATAATAATTCATTTTATAAGTTCTCTTTTGGCATGCAATCTTGATGCCATGAAATTTTATCTCTATACAGATAAAATACTAGATGGATTTTTGTTGTTGTTTTAAATGTAACAGAATTTCATTAACTTAAAAGGAGAAGCACAGTTTTTGAAATGAAACACTGAATATACTTGCTCCTTGGATAAGATGGTTCACTAGTGACAAATGAGATAATGCAGCTTTCTTAACTGACCATGAAGATTACCTTTGTGGTAAATTGGCTCTTCACTAATATTTCCTAGATAGGGCACACATTTGAAGGCATATTTACATTTCAGGGCAATGGTGTAAACAGAGAAGAACATAAGAATTGCCATACCAGATCAGGCCAGTGGCTTGTACAGTCCATTAACCTGTCTGGGAGCGACTAATGATAGCTTTCTCAGAGAATGGTGCAAGATATCCTGCAGAAGGCAATTATTTCATGATGTGCCCCAAGGAAAAATTTCTTCCTAACCCTTGTTAGAGGTTCTCTTATGGCCTGGAGAATGGAGGATTATATCCCTGCCAATATTCTTCTTAAATATTTATTATAGATCATCCATATAAATGTCCAATCCCGATAGAAAAGGATTTTAGGGATCTCTACTGCATGTTGCTGTTTTAACAACCATTCTATGTTCTCATGAAGGCACAAGGCCTGCTTCTAGTCCTACAGTTTGTTAATTCAATTTTGTAATGCTTCTGATTTACCATATTTTTGGTAGGGTAGAGAGGAATTACTGGATCCATTTATAAAATATAAATGTAATTCAGTTCTTCCTGCATTTATAAAGGATAATTACACTTATTGCATGCTTCCAAGGCTCTATGCACCTACGCTGAGTAACTTTCTGGCAGGAAAATAAAATATCTGTATTTCCTAGTATCTTCATCAATCTGGGAAGAATGGGTGAGTAGATTTTTGTCCCTGGGCTGATAAACTTTCATGATGGGTTTTCAGATCTGCTTTATTATAAACTTTTGCCTTGAGTTAGTTAAATGGTTGGGTCAGTGCTCTTGATTTTAGCCTGTGACAGAAATGTTTTCTTATATACTTCTAAGAAAAGGAGGGGATGTGTTTCATTTACTCTGAGTAGTTGTGACTTTTCAGATCTTTTGTATGATTAAACGAACGTCATGGATACAGGAAAGGTGGACCTGTACTTTTTTGAATGTTTTAGGAGCAGCTCATCCTGGAAAGGAAATGTGAGTCAGAATTACTTTAGGGCTTGCTGATACATTAAGCATGTGTGTGTGAATGGGTAAATTCTGCACATGGCATGATACATGCTTCCCTGATTTTGGGACAGATCACAAATTAATATTTTCTGCTAACTGCTTGAGACTGTGAGCAAACTACTCTGAAACCTATTAGATCCTAGGGGATTTGATAAACTTCAAGTATTTTTGTACTAAATGCGATATGAACTTACAGTACGTATCTTAATAGCAATATTTGTTCAGCTAACATGGGCTCTCTAATTAGTAGGAGAATAGAGTTAGGAAGGCTTCTCAAAGTAATTTACTGAAAGTGATTTTATGTTTTACTAGAACATCTTTGGCACATTTAGTTTCAGACTAATTTTACAAGTCTTCTAGAATCTTTCTGGCAAATAAAAAATAAAGTGAACATTCAGAACATGATCAGAATAGTATAGAAGGAAAAATTCTCCAGGTGTGTATGCGCTCGCAGTAAATAGAGTTTTACTTACATTGCCTTTTTTTCTGCCCAGTACTGTGTGCACAGCTAGGATCCCATTCAGATTATGAAGTATGCTTTGTAACAAAATAGTCGCAAACCCTATATCAAAACTTCTTTAATAGCAGTTAACAGAAAAAGTGACCTGGTTCATATGTCCTATAATCCTCCAATGGGACTCAATTCTGGAATACAGATTTTAATGGAGCTTCCCTTTGAGACGCTAGAGTACATCTACACAGCAAATTAACGTAGGACTGTATTACCTTACCCAAGGTCCCCAGTGGACTTCTGCTAGAATCAATCACATTATTATAGCATATGACCAGAATAGTAGACCTTGTCTCAAGCTGGTCAGGTGCCTTTCTTCTAGAGAACTTCTACTTCCCAGGCACGGAGGTCTGAGACATTCCCCCTCTGAGGAGTGTACAGTGGCAAACTGTTTATTCCCTTGGAATGATACAGTATACAGCAACAGAGTCTCCGGTGGCACCTTTAAGACTAACAGATGTACTGGAGCATAAGCTTTCGTGGGTGAATACCCACTTCGTCAGACGCATGTAATGGAAATTTCCAGAGGCAGGTATAAATCTAAATTATCAGCTGGACCTTGCTGCATTCCAGAATGTCTCCTTTGGACATCAGGTTTTCTATGTAGCACCTTGAGGTTTTCCTCACTACATCCACTAATGTCCTGACTGACCAATTGTAGGATGTGAGAAGACTAACAAAACAGAAATATATCACTGAAAAAGTAAAATTATGCAGAATCACTCACCAGCTACAGATCATGTTTATGTTCCTGGCATAGTAGTTCTTCCCTAAAGGCACCACCAGCAGAATGAAACAGACTAGAGTCAATTCAAAAAAAGCATTATGGTCCAGAAGCAAGATATATATAGTCTAGTCGCTTGCTAGAGGTGGTAAGAAAGACTGAAACCAAGAGAAGATGGTGGTAATGATACAAGAGAGGCTGCCCAAGAGGGAGCAGAGGATTAATGGGTCTGAATCCAAAGAAGATGGTGAAAGAAAGAAAAAACAGAGCTAAATACAACCAAGGGGAAAAGAAAGTAGAACTTATAGCTGAAGGAGGATGGTGGTGGTGATGAAAGAAAAAATAGTACTATAGGTAGGGCACCACGGCCCTACCATATTCACGGTCCATTTTGGTCAATTTCATGGTCAAAAGATTTTAAAAATTGTAATTTCATGATTTCAGTTATTTAAATCTGAAATTTCACAGTGTTGTAATTGTAAGGATCCTGACGCAAAAAGCAGCTCTGGGGTGGTCACAAGGTTATTGTAAGGGGTTTGCGGTACTGCTACCCTTATTTCTGCACTGCTGCTGGCAGTGGCACTGCCTTCAGAGCTGGGGAGCTGCAGACCAGTGGCTGCTGGCTGGGAGCCCAGCTGTGAAGGCAGAGATGCTGCCAGCAGCAGCGCAGAAGTAAGGATGGCATGGTATGGTATTGCCACCCTTACTTCTCCACTGCTACCTACAGAGTCAGGCCCTCAGTCAGCAGCCGCCACTCTCCAGCTGCACAGCTCTGAAGGCAGCAGTGCAGAAGTAAGGGTGGCATGGTATGTTATTGCCACCCTTGGAGTTGCGGGGGAGGGGGTCGCAAAGTTATTTTAGGGGGGTCGTGGTATTGCCACCCTTACTACTGTGTTGCCTTCAGAGCTGGGTGTCCAGAGAGCAGCGGCTGTTGGCCAGGTGCCTAGCCCTGAAGGCAGCAGCACAGAAGTAAGGGTGGCATGGTATGGTATTGCCACCCTTACTTCTGCGCTGCTGCTGGCAGGACACTTGCCTTCCGGCCTGGGCACCTGGCCAACAGCCGCCACTCTGTGGACACTCAGCTCTGAAGGCAACACAGAAGTAAGGGTGGCAATACCACCCCCCCCCAAAATAATCTTGCAGCCCCCCTGCAACTCCTTTTTGGGTCAGCCCCCTTATTTGATAAACGCTGGTCTCCCCTGTGAAATCTGTATAGCATAGAGTAAAAGCACACAAAACGCCAGATTTCATGGGGGGAGACCAGATTTCATGGTCCATGATCCAGATTTCATGGTCATGAATTTGGCAGGGCCCTAACTATAGGTAATTAGCGGGAGAGTGGAGACCTCACTTCTTAACTTCTGTAGCTCATTTGAAAATACATAGTAGGCAAGAAGATCGCCGATACAAAGATCAAATTAGCAACCTAATACACTTGCTTCTCTTAAAGTCAGTAATGAGAGCTGGTTTAACGTTGCCATTTAGAGCACATTGAAGGAGGGAGGAATTTCACCAGTGACCATTTTTTAATCTTCATTCAAAAGAGATAGTTGGAGCAAACATGAACCCTTTTATTGTGCAGGGTGCCCTCATCAGAGACTCTGGTTTCTTGGGCTTTTCAAGAGGCCAAAGAACATGCATATTTTCCCACACCACAACAGGTGTAATTAACCCGGGAAGAACAATTTAAAGTATTTATTCTTGTTCTGTAGAGAATGGAGTTTGGGGCGTTTCTTACCAAAGCCCTTGAATTTTGTTTCAAAGTAACACTATGTTGCCACTTTACAACCTTGAGGGTATTTTGGCAAATTATGCTTCCTAGATACGCACTGTAAATTAGAGTGAATAAAATTGGATTCCTTAAGCCTCAGTAAATAAAAGGTTCACTATGTGTCATCTTTCATTTAAAATAGTGTGACCAGATGTCCCAATTTTATAGGGACAGTCCCGATTTTTGGGTCTCTCACTTATATAGGCTCCTATTACCCCCCACCCCATCCCAATTTTTCACATTTGCGGTCTGGTGACCCTAATTTCAAATAATGTTTAATATTAGTCACAATACCTGAGTTATCAGCCAGTAAGGACTGGTAGGGTTTAACCATCAGCAATTACTCCAGTAACAGCCACCAGGAAAGGCTTTGTTGTGACACTACACATTTTCATATCTTAATGTTTAAGAACTTCTGGTTTCAAAAAACTGAACCTGGCAATTCAGTTTTTATATTTAAACTGGAAGTTCTCTCTCTACAAGGAAAGTACCACTACACAACTCATCAGAACACAGATATTGAGGGGCCAGTGGTCTAACAGTTTTAAAGTAGTTTTACTAGATATGCTAATTAACATCTGCTGTCCAGCTTGTTTTAAACTGAAAATGGAAATAGGAATCCAATGAGAGAGGGAGGCTGTCTGTCTATACAGGATTACTCTCAGAATACTAACAGCAAACAAGATAGGTCTATTTTCCCCATTTCCATGTTTCAGTTTGGTAAGATTATTTGGAACAGGGGGAGAAAAGGAAAGGGGAATGGTTCAAGAAGCTTACTCCAGCACAAATTTCTGTAAAACCCTAAACTTCAGAGGTTGAAGGCATGTCTGTTGGCTCTAGACCTCCCCGTGCCCCCTGATTTTGTAGACAGAGTTACTTTACATCAGGATGTGTCAGCAGAAGAGCACTGAAGGTGAGCGCCTCAAAGGGATTTAGGCACTACCGAGATCCTCGAAGCCGTCTTTCAGCTGCTGCCTAACCATACCTAATGTCCTTGGGGCCTGAGTTTCAGCTAGTAAAGTCCTCAAAGCACCGAAGTCCTGCTGCTGGGCATACACAAAACTATTTAAGTCCTAATGCCACCATGCTGCTCAGCAACTTAGCCCAGGTAAGATTCTCAAGATGGTGGGGGGGCAGAAAATGTGTGTCCCAGAACACCCAATGAAAACAAAAAAGTGTAATAAAACTGAACACACATTACAGTAAAATATTAAAAGCCAAATACAAGACTTAAATAGTAACACCATTTCTTACATTTTTTAAAATAAATATCACTGCACATGTAGGGTCCAGTAATCATTTTACAGTGCTCTGATAATGTATTAAATATTTTGTTATAAGTTTGAAAATGCAAGACAAGTGCCTTGATAAGTGAACTTAAAATTGTTCCTATTTACTGTACATTATGGAATTGGGCACTCTCCATAAGGGTTAACAGTTGATCAAGTTCAAAAAGCATACCCACATATGTATACACGGGTGGAGATGCAGGTGGTTTTGGAGAAAATTAGCAGGAAGATCAGAAAATTCTGATGCACAGCTGACGGGAGGTTCAGTGTTTTGTTTTTAATGCTGACCCCAAAAACACCTCTCCCTGCAGACAGATTACCCAGAAGTACCCATTTAAATGAAAAGAGTAAAAACCTTAACATCTATTTGTAGCACTGAAAAATCGTTATTACTATTAATACAATATAAGTCTAGGGACCTGTGATCTAATTAAAATATCTAGGACAAAGTTTCAATATCTAAAAGATTAGGAGAGTCTACGTTTTTCATATGTAGCCTACAAAGAGGCTCAACTGAAGTGTATTTAAGAGTTTATTTAAGCATTTGTCTTCCATTTTTCATTGCAAATAGAGCTAGTTGGAATTTTTTGGCACAACACTTTTCCATCAGATAATGCCATTCTGACTGCACCACATTTTGCAAAATCATATTGATTGAGGAAAATTTGTTTCAAAATGTTTTCTCCAATTATTTAAAGTGTCAAAACATCCCATTTCAAAATTCTCAGAATAAAAAGTTTTGATTTTTCATTTAGAAATGTAATAGTTTATATTTAAAAAATTAAAAAACTAAAGAGGGTCAGAATTGAAATGGAGCATTTCAACTGGCCCAAAGCAAAATTTTCTGAATTTCGTTTTAAGACAAATTTTGAAGTTTTGGCTTTTCAGCCCAGCTCAGGATGGAAAAAAATTAAAATCTCAAAGACTTTCACAGGACAGAAAATCTCTTTCCCAGCCAACTCTAATTATAAGGAAATGCCCTTGAAAATGGGAATTCTCTTGTGGCAAGCACATCTGCTCCTGTGGCTTATTTCTCATTTTACTATTGTGAATATCAGCAAGCAGACCTCCAGATAGTAGTAAATTTGAGGAATGGGCTATGTAGTGTAAAATAATTTTAAACAATGCTGTCTGTCTGCAACATAATTCTCACTTAAGATCTAATGCTTAAAAAAAAAAAAAAACACACGCACACACACGCACCACACACACACACACACACACACACACACACACCATGATTGCAATGTTTAAATCAGTTAACCCTTTACTTGGAGCCAGATTTCAGCATGCTGTTGATTCAAGATGCTTTGCCAAGTTGCCAAATACAGAATGGGCTCCCTCAATTCCCTGTCTAGCAAACAAAGGCATAACAAGTCCAACAGCTAGAAATGTAGGCTAGACAAATTCAGATTGGAAATCAGATTCAAGGTTTTAACAGTGAGGGGAAGTCAACACTGGAGAGTAATGTGGTGGATTTTCCATTACTTGAAGTCTTTAAATCAAGTCGGTTGTCTTAGTAAAGGATACGCTCTAGCTCAAATCAGAAATTATGGTGTTAAAACAGGAATTAGGGGTGAAATTTTATATCTTGTGCTATACAGGAGGTCAGAATGGTTGACACCAATTCCTTCTGGCCTTAAAATCTATTAGTCTTATCAGATGGTATAAAGAATATCATTTTACAGGGAACAGCAATAGCTGAAGTGCATTGCATCCAGACGAACCAGGATTACAACAGTTAATCCAAAAAGTATGCTCCATTACAGACTGTTTCAAAACAATATTTTCTAAAAACGTCACTTGTTATAAAAAGACCAGAAAGCATATAGCTTGTTTGCAAGAATATCAGTCAAGTCATTTCACTGTCACCAAAAGATTAGGGTCCCAAAGAAGCCACTAGAGGGTTGCAGTGTTTTTGGTATGTGTGCCAGTCACTGAAGTGTAAGCCATGTCAAAACACTGCAACTCCTTCCCATTTGTGGGAGGGGGGGGGCGGGGAGAAATACTGTATTCTCAAAACAGGGCTAAAAAGGTAAAATATCTATTCCAAACAACAGACATTTGATACTGTTCAGGGTCCCAATTCATCAATATTTTTAAGAATGAGCACTGTAAAAAAAATAAAAAAAAGCCACCCCACCGAG
Source organism: Terrapene triunguis (assembly GCF_002925995.2). NCBI lineage: Eukaryota > Metazoa > Chordata > Testudines > Emydidae > Terrapene > Terrapene triunguis. Next base: position 18,286,367 of record NW_020664374.1, on the reverse strand, counting down.
AGGAGTACAGCTTTCTGTGCCGGGGTACAGCACCGTGGTGCCAGTGTACAGGGGTGGCAGGTTTGTAGAAATTTTGGTGGTGCCCAGAACCCGCCCCCCACCTGCCTAAGGCTCTGGGAGGGAGTTTGGGTGGGGGGAGGAGGTCTGAGGTGCAAGCCCTGGGCTGGGGGTGCAGGCTCTGGGCTGGAGCAGGGGGTGGGGGTGCAGGAGATGGTGAGGGTGCAGGCTCTGGGAAGGAGTTTGGATGCAGGCTCCAGGCTGGGGCAAGGGGTGGGGGTGCAGGAGGGGATGAGGGGTGCAAGCTCTGGGAGGAAGTTTGGGTGCAGGCTCTGGGTTGGGGGCGGGAGGGGGTGCAGGGGTGAGGGCTGTAGGGCTGAGGATGAGGGGTTTGGGGTGTGGGAGGGGGCTCAGGGCTGTGGGGTGGGGCTGGGGATGAGGGGTTCATGATGCAGGAGGGCGCTCAGGGCTG
>NW_020664374.1:18270700-18285798 GCF_002925995.2 Terrapene triunguis | reverse complement strand
GGGAACATTTATTTTAATGTTTAATCCAAGGTAGCGCCTCTAAGGCAAATGTGGCTGTCCATATGGCGTCTTGACTTAAGACCAGCAAATGTGTCAGGTAACCTATTGATGATATGAACACCCAAATAAATACATGCAAGGGTGTTTTATGTACAAGATACAGCCTGCTGCCTCAAAAAAAAAAAATGTTACAGTGCACTGACATTTCAAAACACTGCTGCTTCCTGGCATATGTAATCCTTAGAATAGCAGAATCAGGGAAATTAGAGATGGGAAAAATGTGTTAGGTCATTTTCATCTCCCCTCCCTGTAGAAATTTTTTTTTTACAATACATTTACAGTGCTTTGTCTAATCCAGTATTATATATATCAAGCAAATAAAGCTTTCATCACTTCCACTTAAAGATTCTTCTTAAGTCTCATAGATGTCAGTATCAGGAAATTCTTCCTGATATTCTGTTTCCATTGCTAACCTTCAGCCAATGACTTCTAGTTATGTCCTATTAAATCACCTTAGACAATTATTCTCCCTCTTCGGTGTTTACAGTCTTCACTTCTCAGAGACTTGTCCTTTGCCCAGGGTATACTTTTTAAAAAACTCTTTCCAAACACTTGATTATTTTTGTGTTTCTCTTCTCTGAATTCCCTTCTTTTTGTCAACATCTTTCTGGCACCAAAGTACCCAAAACTAAATGCAATATCCCAACCGTGGTCTCACTTATACTTGTGATGCAAAAAAAAGTAAGTCATGTTAATTAAACCCCTTTTTCTTAATTACAAGAATAATAATCTGAAATGCATATTCATTGGGGGAGAAACTTGGAAATTGGTAATGTTGAAAGACAGGGGTGCTGGACCAATTTTTGTAGTAGGAGTGCTGAGAGTCATTGATCCAAACTGTAAACCCTATATATAATGGAAACTACTTCAAGCAGCACCCATACTTCCAGCTCCTATGCTGAAAGACATCTAAAGGTGGTACTGAAATGCGAACTAGATAGGAGCTTGCAATATAATATGGTAGCAGAAGAAAAATCAAATATTCACCTTGCTGCTTCCAAAGCCAACTCTCTTGCAAAATGAGTTTATATGAATGGGTGATCATTAGACCACCCATTCAAATAAGAACACAAATTTCAATGGGCATTCTGATGATCACATATTCAAGTTAGGCCATAGCACCCCTCTTGTCTCTTTCACCAACTTTAAATGGAAGGAAGGAAATTGAATCTAGAACTTTGTTTTGCATTTAGTATTTTGGTTGTGATGTTTAGACATAAGCAATCCAGAGTTATGATTCTAATGATAGCAGAAACTATATTGCTCAATTGGTGTTTTAAAAATTTGAACCAGAACATAGAACTTTGCATTTAAACAGTGTAGGCTAAATATGTGACAAACAGATTATCTCCTCTTCTATAAAATGCCATCTAGTTTATTTATTCATGGTTAAAAAAAAAAAAAAAGCTCTTGGGTAAACAAGAGCAAGATGAAGAGCAATTTTCCAGCTATTTCTCTAGTCTAAATATTATTGCATTTCAGTTTATTTTCCACTTAGAACCACTCACTCAATAATACAGCCCCCCACACTCGTTGGTAAAACATCTATGCCTTTTAAAACAGCCAATCCACACTACCAAGTTTTGTCTGAAGTAAATAGTATCTACTTTAAACATGGGGCTGGAGCAAGTATGATGCTATGATGTAAAGTAATTATTAATATACTATTAACTTTTCTGGCATGTCATTGCACTGATCTACAACATAACAGTCCCAGTACAGAAATGACCATTAAATTATTGCTACTAAGCAGGGGATGGAAGAAAGAAGAGTCAGCCTACTATACGAGTTCCCATTATGAGGCAAAATTAAATGAGAATAGGAGTTTCATTAAGTTTTGAACAAGTTTAAATTTCAAACTTAATTTCAAATTTACAGTCATCTCAAGTGCTAAGATTGAAGCCACAGTCAATTCAACAGAATGAAAATATCAGTTTGTGTATCTAAAGTAGGAAATTGCCATCAAAGTAGGATTCATGACATCTAATGTAGGGTGCTTCAGGCTATTAAGTAGCATCAATAAAACTGAGTAGATAGTTATAGTTTGGGCCACAGAGTGGCTGCTAATATTCAAATCTCAGTGTGATTAGCTTAGTGACTGAGGGAGACAAGATTTTTGTACTTCACCAGACTCATTGGGTTCCCCTACCCTCACTCCCTGAATACTTTGTTAGTTGTTGCTTGGTGCCAGGAACAAGATTAGTCTCATCAGTTTCTCAAATGCACACCCAGTAGTCATAAGGTGAACAGATGTCCTGATATTATAGAGACAGTCCCGACATTTGGGGCTTTTTCTTATATAGGTGCCTATTATCCCCCACCCCCTGTCCTGATTTTTAACCCTTGCTACCTGGTCACCCTAAGTAGTCCAGATAAAGAAAATACATACTTTACAGCTGCAATGCCTCTTCTGCATACAAAGGTGGTTTACCATTGCAACAAATTCCTCTTCCAAGTTGTTAACCAGCAATTTGCAACAGTTCAGAAATTTCATTTTCCTGCTGGTTGCAAGTAAGCATTTGGGGGAATACGGTACTTGAATTGATCAGTCCTGTCTACTGTAACAGCATTTGCTTCTTTAGGTAAGAGTAAGATTGTTAATCCTGATGTCTTGGCCAAAATTCCAGTTTATCAGTTACAGTCTCTCAAAATTCCTTATGCCAAATTAAGACATAGTTCAATATTTCCTCCCTAACAGGGGCGGCTCCAGGCACCAGCGCAGCAAGCACGTGCCTGGGGCGGCAAGCCGCGGGGGGTGGCCTGCCAGTCACTGTGAGGGCGGCAGTCAGGCTGTCCTCGGCGGCGTGCCTGCGGGAGGTCCGCCGGTGTCGCGGTTTCAGCGGCAATTCAGCGGCGGGGACGTCGAAGGCACAGCACCGGCGGGCCTCCCACAGGCATGCTGCCGAAGCCGCGTGACCAGCGGACCGCACCACCGAAAGCCACCTGACTGCCGTGCTTGGGGCGGCAAAAAACAGAGCCTCCCCTGCTCCCTAAAAGGATAATTTTTAGTATAGTTGCAGAATAGCTGACACTTGCCAGTCGAAATATGGTGGTAGTTCAGTAGCAGATTGAGGGGGAGGGATAGCTCAGTGGTTTGAGCATTGGCCTGCTAAACCCAGGGTTGTCAGTTCAATCCTTGAGATGGCCATTTAGGGAATTGGGGTAAAAATCTGTCTGAGGATTGGTCCTGCTTTGAGTAGGGGGTTGGACTAGATGACCTCCTGAGGTCCCTTCCAACCCTGATATTCTATGATTCTAAGTGATGCCCCATACATATATAGCATGCAAAGTGCTTTGGAATCTTTCAAAATGAAAGCCATATATAATATATCTATAATTTTAAATAACCAACAACAATCAACTAAAGGTAGTTTTATTTTCAGTCAACACAATTATTTTAACATGTTAGTTGTAATGGTTCACCGTAACTTCATTATTTATCAAAATATATGTAGGTAGTCTATGTTACAATGAAATGTAGAATCTGAATTAATATAAGTTATTACAACAAAGCATGTTGTGGCTTTTATACCAATCTCTAAGAAATATATATGGAAAGTAGCAAATAAATGATAGTTTATAAAAATATTTAATTCATTAGCTTTAATAGGTCCTTTTTAAAACAGATTTTAGGTTTTGATCACCATCACTTTCATAAGGTGTTCCTTAACAACCCTGCTGCAAAATGGCCACACCACCACATTTTGACAGCAAATGTCACATACCAACCATTATAAGCACAAATGAACCATGATCCTTCAGGGGAAGGAGTTCATGTCTATCTTTTTTTCCTTTTAAGTCTATGTAATGGTCCCTACATACCGTAGAAGTGGATAACTTACAAATTCTTAGAAAGAATAAACAATCATAATCAATCCAACATGTGACCAGTCAATATTGTGCTAAATTCGTTAACAGTAGATGCAAGGATGGATGAGGAGGTTGAGCAGAGCAGACAAGCACAAAGAGGAAGGTAGAGATTGAATTCGAGTTTGTGGCCTTTTGATAAAAATTAGTATGGTGCAGAGGAGAATAGGGACTTTCTTATGTCCATTATAATTGGATTACAGCATGCTGTAAATGAGTATCATAGTACACAAAGTCTTAGAGCATCTGATGTCTCAACCCAGTATGTCACTAGGATATTTTTCTCTTTGGCAATTTGTTTTTGCCAAGATTAAAATATTTGGAAAATCATCATAAAAAAAACAGTTAAAATAGTGTTAAGATCTGATGTACCCAAATACCACGTAGGAAATGTGAAAGCTATAAAAGCTGAAATATTTATCTGAATGCCCAATTTCAGGCAGTAACTCATGGATTTAAGTTACACATTCTTCATCTCCAGAAAAGCTGACCGCCAGTTTGGTATTTAACTCACACACATGATATACTAGATATTTCTTCTAAGGAAAAACAACAATACTTCTCACCCATTAGCAACAATGAGTTATTACTTTTGCAGCCTTACAGTCTGGTTCAGGGGTGGGCAAACTACAGCTCGCGGGCCGGATCCGGCCCCTCAGGGCTTTGGATCTGGCCTGCAGGATTGCCCCCTGTGGCACCGCGGGCCCTACGCCGCTCTCAGAAGTGGCCGGCACCACTTCCCTGCGGCCCCCGGGCAGGGGCTCCGTGTGTTGCCCTTGCCTCCAGGCTCCGCCCCCCGCAACTCCCATTGGCCAGGAACGGGAACCGTGGGAGCTTCGGGCAAGGTACCTGGAGGCGCGGGGCCGGGGACAGGGCAGGCATGCAGGGAGCCTGCCCTGGCCCCGGTGCGCGCCGCTGCCACCCCGGAGCTGCTTTAGGTAAGCAGCACCAGGCCAGAGCCCGAACCCCTCCTGCACCCCTCGCCCCAACTCCCTGCCCTATGCCCCATGCCTACACCTTGCATCCCAACCCCCTGCCCTGAGCTCCCTGCTGCACCCTGCACCCCAACGCCTTGCCCTGAGCCCCCCCGCAGTCTGCACCCCAACCCCCTTCCCTGAGCCCCCTCATACACCCTACACCCCTCCTCTGCCCCAATCCCTTGCCCTGAACCCCTTCCTGCACACCGCACCCCCTCCCACACCCTGCACTCCCTCCTGCACCCCAACCCCCTGCCCCGCATACAATTTCCCCACCCAGATGTGGCCCTCGGCCCAAAAAGTTTGCCCACCCCTGGTCTAGTTAATCAAGTACTGCTGTTAAGTTTTCACTTCTATCACATATTTTCTAACCACAGTAATATGAGGTTTGGAACACAAAGGAATTAACAGATTTTTAAAAATAAAAATTTATTTATTTCTGGACAGGTTGCCTAAAATATAAAATTTTAGTAACTAAGCCCTGCTGACATTCTTGCTTATATATATATTTTTTAAGTCTGCCTATTATACTTCAGCGTCAGAGAAAGGGAGCAACTCCCACACACAGAACCTTACTTGTCAAATTCATGATACGTTTCTTTTTATCCTAACTATGAGAACGAAGCTGTGCTATCTGATAAAAATGCATTAATGTTGTGGAACCACTCATGTTTAATAATCATGACTGATTTCTCCCCCCCCACACACACACTTGAGAATGTCATTATGGCAAGGATATCTCCATTCTTGATGTACTTACAATAGTCCAACAACAGTTTGCATGTCACAGAAAAACAGATTAAGCAATTAAGTTAGTAAAAGTGCATATTCTACCACAGAAGAAATGCTTCCACCTTTTCAGGAAAATATTCCAATTGGTAACAGGTTCCAACATAACAAAATAAAAGCACTGCACTTCTATAGAAAGGATCTCAAAGCACTTTATAATGTTAAGACTCCCACACCTCTGTGAAACTGAAATTACTCCCGTTCTACAGACTGGGAAAACTGAGGAAAAGATTAAATAATTTGCCCAAGGATGCAGGAAGTCTGGGAATAGAAATTAGGATATCTGAATTCTAGCCTTTGTTATTTATTAACTGCCAACTGGGTACCTGGCTGTTTGCAAAACCATTGTGCTCTTTAACTACAAAAACTATGTGTCCTCTCTAATAATGAGTTATAATTTTAGAGAGGCACTAGAGACAAGTTCTTTCCTAAATCTGACTAAATGTTACTTTAACTTGGAAGTGTTAAAGCAATTTTACCTCGAGGCTAGCAGAGAGCATAGAACAGATTTCTAACTCTTTATCTCCCCCCGGCCTCCCCACATCCATTAAAATTTTGTATTATGCCAAATATAGCTCCTAGAAGATAGGAAAATTTTCATCCACAGAGTTCCTACTTGCCTCAAATAAAAAGATCTACTAAAATCATTAATTTGAAGGATTCCTTTTTGCCAAATTCTAGTAAGGCCCAATCTGTAGGTGACAACGCTATTCAGACTTAGCACAAAGGTTAGTATAATTTAATTTGATACTAAGAAAAATAAATCAATGAAAACTAATGAACAACCAATCTACCAATTTTTTTTCTTAGAGATAGAAATATCACACCAACATAATTTATTAGCTTAGTGGAATCAGAGAGAAAACACACACTTTGCAAACATTGAGATTTAAGTCCTAGAAAAAGCAAGGAAGTCAATTTCACTGTTTCTGTGAACATATTTACCATACAGTAGTATATGAGAAACAGGGACGGGGGTCAGGGGACAGCACTATCAATCAAATATTGCAAATAAAACTGCAAATGGTTCTAGATGGTCACTACTTCTCACCATGATTTCCACCAGGATTGAGTATAGTAGAGATCTTTTAATGTCTTCACGGGTGGCCTCACTCCTCTGAAGATGGAGAATTGTGTGAAAGAATACCACTAGCAGTCTACTGTTCCACCTTCCAGAGTAAAATATATGATTCTTGGGGCACAGAATATGGCTCTCTCCCTCCCCCCACAGATACCTCTCAGAAGCACCTTAGCCAAACATAACTATCATAAACAGAAACATCTCTCTCCAAGGGACCAATATTCCATGCCTGTTCATTCCCCAGAGAGACACTGCCACCCATGCATTCCCCAAACTGACTCAGTCCTGCTTGCAGCCAATATTAACCCCGTAAGAGTGGAAGAAGGGCAGAACGAGTTTAACCCTTCCTTATCTCTACTTAAAAATTGTCATGAGTAAGCAAGGTTAATCTCCCATTTACTCCAAAATATCTACAAAGAAGAAAAGCTGATATCACTAACAAAACACTCTCCCTATTGCTCACCATGGGAAAAAACCCAAAATAGATTTTCCACCATCCCCACCTCCTCCCCTCCCCCCCGCAAAAAAAAGAAAAAAGAAAAATCAGTGTTAGTTATATGTTCTGCAACTTTTCCACATGTTGCATGACCCTTCCAGAGAACTGCAAGATACTCAAGTTCAATGGTGAGTCCTGATATAAAAAGCCTACATAAAAAGAACATGGATCATTAAGCATAGGCAAGAGAACATACAAATTACAAGTGGTTTTCCAGCAAGGGCTGCGGTCAGGCAAATTCCATGATCATAATTAACAACAAAGGCTGCAAGATTCAGAACAAATCTAAAATTAGCCCCAGGCACAAGAAAGAGCCCTGAAAACACACTGCCCGCCATCCAGCTCTTTAAAATAACAATTAAAAAAAAATCCAGATGAGGTTGTAGAGCTGGAACAAAGAGGAAAAAAAAAAAAAAAAAAAAAACCTGTTCTGCAACATCCCCCCTGAAAGACAGTCTGCAGTTGGAATTTCAAAAGGAGGAAAAAACCTGTCTGGGAACCTCTTCATAACATCCCAGTTCTAAATTTCCCACACCGCAATTCTTAAAAATTTACCACACCTTTAGGGTGCAGCATGCAGGACAGAGTTACTGGCCAGGAGAAACATCAAAAAAAATTCCCTCTTGGTTACTGATTATTCAGAGGGGCATACTCCACCACATATCTCCTTTCAATAATTCTCATGGAAAGAACTCGCCTTCACTTAAGCTTTACTTAGAATAAAACTTATATAGGAAAGATCTATCCTTATATTGTCTTTGTGCTTAGAGGCCTCAAATGAAAAAAAAATTCATTGCAATAAGCACAGTACAGAGTAGTTTACAGTACCAGCCATTCTATAATGTGCAAAGAAAGGACAGAAGGTAAAAATCACGATGAAAGTCATTTTATGAGGGACTTCAACCATTGCTATTATATATTCTGCACCTAGAAATTGCCACCACACACTGGTGAACAAGATAACAGTTTTTCCATTTAGAATATGAAACTATGGTAACAATATGGTACAGCACTTGCTTTTTAATCTAGAGCTATTTAAAAGCCAGCACTTTCCAGTAGATGCAACAAAGGTTCTGCTTTGCCCATTGAAGAACAGAGCAGTGAAGCTGAAAGCCACATAGTAATTGAGATACAATTAGAGAAATCAGCAGATACTGACAGAAGTGATAACCTTCGCATTAAAGCTTTGTTGTGACTAATATTTTTGTTTTAGATACCTGTATTTCCCCAACATTTCAGAGACATTTTCCTAAATGCCTTACGGAGTCAGAGCAGACTTGTGGTGGTGTCAACAGAAATGTAATAAAAGCAATTTAATATCTTTCCTGTCTGAGCATATTATTTCTGGTCATGCTCAGCACAACTCCTTGTATAACACTGATTTGTAGGACCATGCCTCAAGTTTCACAGTCATTACTTTATCAATTTATAAACCAATATATTTATTTACTCCCCACACAATGTCTTTACACAACTGCTTTCAGTTATTTATAGTGTAATATGTATAGTCTTTTATTACCTAAAGTATATTATATCAAAGACCCTATATACAATTTTTAAATTGTACTATTATTGTAATGCTATGGGCATCAAGAGAGTCAAGAACACATACACAAAAAGATTATTCTCTAAAGTTTTTAATTTATACCAACTGTGTCCCAAAGGTGCTATCATGAAAGACACGTCTTTCATTTTATAGTAACTGTAGTTAAAGATTTTTCTCAAAGAAAACTAGTAGACAGGGAAGCAATCTTAATATATTTTTCAGAATAAAATATTGAGGATTAAGTTTGGTACCAACCCTAAAAACTCCTTTCTGAAGTTGACTTTTTGGGTAGAAGATCCATTTTGATAGCATAGCTTAATCCGAATTTAAAATCAAGATGTGCTCAATGGAAGAAAGTGATTTTTAATATGAATTTTTGGAATATTTTATTTATTGGGTCCATAAACTTTTTTCAGTGGCTATACATCAAAACTCACTTCTCCAAGCATCAATCCTGCAGTTGATAGCATACAGGCAGACTGCTGTATCCACATGTAGCCACTTTCATACAGCACTGTACCTATGTGCTACCACTTGCAAGATTGGAACCCTAGTCTATATGGATGAGGTCAGAATGTGCACAATATTTTTTCCATTAGTGACTTGTTACCATTTTGGGAATTTTTCTTCTTGTATATGGTTCCCGTAAGATTTCCTACATTGCAGTTTAACGGCTTACAGGGTTCTCCTATCTCCAGCTGTCTACACTTGCCTTCCCCAATAACCTTGTCATCACCATTTACTCAAAGTCAACATTTCTCAACTGGTGCTAGTAATACCTGCCAAATTCATTATGCATTTCTTTCTTCTGTATTGTTAAGACAAAAATGTTTATAGATAAAGAATGAGACTATAAGTATGAGATAGGAAGTATGGCAAGAGACCACCCTGGCTTAGCCAGGAGATCTTCAATTATCTGAAACTCAATAAATAAATAAATAAATAAATAAATAAAAGTTCTACAAAAAGTGGAAACTAGGTCAAATTACAAAAGATGAGTATAAACAAACAAGTATTTAGGGATAAAATTAGAAAGGCCAAGGCACCAAACGAGATTAAACTAGCTAGAGACAAAGGGTAACAAGGAAACATTCTACAAATACATTTAGAAGCAAGAGTAGGGTAGGACCGTTACTCAAGGAGGGGGGGGGGGAGAAAAGAGAGAGAATAACAGAAAATGTGGAAATGGCAGAAGTGCTAAATGACTTTGTTTCAGTTTTCACCAAAAAGGTTAGTAGCGAATAGTGAATACCAGTGAAAATGAGGTAGGATCAGAAGCTAAAATAGGGAAAGAACAAGTTAAAAATTACTGGAAGGACATATGGAGTGCAGTCCCACAGGGATCAGTTCTGAATCCAGTTCTGTTCAATAGCTTCCTCAATGATTTAGATAATGGCATAGAACGTACACTTATAAAGTTTGTGGACGATACCAAGCTAGAAAGAGATTTGAGTGCTTTGGAGGAAAGGATTAAAATTCAAAGTAATCTGGACAAACTGGAGAAATGGTCTGAAGAAAATAGGATGAAATTCAATAAGGACAAATGCAAAGTACTCTAGTTCGGAAGAAACAATCAAATGCACACATACAAAATGGGAAATGACTGCCTAGGAATGAGGGAGTACTGAATAAAGGAATCTGGGGGTCATAGTGGACCACAAGCTAAATATGAGTCAACAGTGTTGCAAAAAAAGCAAAGATCATTCTGGGATGTATTAGCAGGAGTGTTGTTAGCAAGACACGAGAAGTAATTCTTCTGCTCTACTCTGTGCTGATATGGCCTCATCTGGAGTATTGTGTCCTGGTCTTGGCGACACATTTCAGGAAAGATGACAAACTGAAAGAAGCCCAGAGAAGAGCAGCAAAAATGATTAAAGGTCTAGAAAACATGATCTATGAGCGAAGATTGAAAAAAATGGGTTTGTTTAGTCTGGAGAAGAGAAGACTGAGAGGGGACATGATAAGTTTTCAAGTACATAAAAGGCTGTTGCAAGGAGGGAGAAAAATTGTTCTCCTTAACCTCTGAGGTTAGGACAAGAAGCAATGGGCTTAAATTGCAGCAAAGGTGGTTTAGCCCTGCCATGAGTGCAGGGGACTGGACTAGATGACCTCTCAAGGTCCCATCCAGTCCTATGATTCTATGATAAATAATGTTTGATTAATACAGAAGAACAAACATAAGATATTTCGAACATCCTTAGATAGGAAGGAGCAGATTGTTACCAACTCACTGAATAAACAAATGGAAAATTAATGCATAAGTGATGTACTGATACGCCAATTAAGAAGCCCATGGAAAAACTGATTAAAAATGTAATTTCCCTTCAAGTTGGGACAGTTCATTTAGCATTTGGATGACTTATCTTGTTTAATTCACGGATATATTTAAAGGATAAAACTTGGCCAGAGTCTAGGATTTTCATACACAACAGTACACTTACAGCAGAGGTTCTCGAACTGTGGTCCATAAAGCACATGCTGATAGTGTGCAGAGATGGGGCTGGTCACATGATGCTGTCCCCTTCTCTGTTTCTAGCTGCTACATTGCACTAAAGATAGCTGAAGATAATATTACAAGTATATTGAACGTATGTGCTTGCAAGCGGTGGGATGGTCTGTCCAGTCACAAATGAGCGGGGAAGTACTCCAAACTATAGTAGAGTCTGAGAACCAGTGACTTATAGTAAGGATGATGGGAATGGCAGCAAAACACCAACTTATCCAAGCCAGACTCAATACAATTGAATGTGGGTTATGGTTAAAGTTATAGTGGCTCCTTTTTTATATAAAAGTTATTTCACTGATTCGACAGTTTGACTAGAAACTAAAATATTGAATATTTGTGTTGCTAGTGAAAGCAATGGTTATGGATTGGATATGGTTTTAATCTAATCAGATCAGATCTTAAATTAAGCATTATAGTAAGTTACTAATTAAGAGACCAAACCTGTAAACACTTAACGGTCAGGCACGGTTACTTTTAAGTATGACTAGTCCCCACTGATGCCAAGAGTCTATCAGACTACAGAAGGTAGTAAATGCTATGTCACAGGAATAAGTATTTGCAGGCTCAGGCCTGAATATAACTAGATCTAGTATATGCTGACTAAAGATATATTATCTAAAGCTCTATGTTTTATATTATAAATTAAGCTTGGCTGTGCCATTTCACTTCTGGATCTAAACTCTACTTTGAGATCTATTTTAACGTTATATCTGCCACTGTACTATGAAGACAAGCTGTTCTGCATAACTAGCCATTGGAAAAGTTCTGAAATACACATGCCTTCAGATTTGTTTTGGTTTTTGTGCAGAGCAGTTCTGCCATCACTACGAGCTACTTGTAATGAACATGAAAACCTCCTAGTCAAACATTTCTAACCAAAAATATATTTTATAAAGGGACACTCTAGAAGCATAGGCTACAACTTCCAATTTGACCAATTTCCAAGTTTTTAATCTGTCCTACAGATTCTGAGTAAGAGGTTATATATTATCATTCCTCTTCATCTGGGAGAGAGTTAAAGCACTACACAAGAGAGACACAAAAGTGAAATCCACTAGTCCCCATCATAAGCATATAAAAATCACGAAGGCCTATTTCTACTGCACAAAAGGAAGATGGAAGCCTGAAAGAATCTCCCTTAGTCACTACAGAATTTGGCTGTGTTGTGCGATCTCTGCAGCAGTTCGAAAGGGGTTTGAGAGCAGTGTGATGAGAGGACATGGTGGCAGGGGATGTAATCAGTGGCTCATGACCAGTGGCTCACTTGGCCCTCCACTAGACTAGGAGATGAGGAAGAAGATGGGACGGGAATGAAAGAGGGCACAGGTGCCACTATTCATATCCATGATTTGGGGAGATGGGGTGAATTTCATCCTCACTCACCCCCAATCCTCATGTAAATTCTGATTACTTGTACTTTGCCAAATTCATCTTAAAAGAAGTGATCAATGAAAGGCTAAGTAAATATTGGTCCACAAATTAAAGTTATAACAAAGCCATACACTACATATCCTCAGTAGAGTGGGTGGCTCTACCTAAGCAATTATGTTACCTTCTTCCTCTCCATATTACTATCTCAATTCAATTTCTTCCACCTCATAGTTAAAATATACTCTTATTACTTATATTTTAACTTGTACTTAATATTTTAAGCTTTTTTTAAAACTCACCACTTAACTGGTAAAATATAAACAAAAAACTAAATTATTTGTGATGCAATAACTGTGATGGGGCACCATTGTGCTAAGCACTTCACAAAAATATAAAGACATGGTCCCTACCCTGAAGTGCTTAAAACATACAGTCACGCACACACACATACCCTAACTGTGCAAACATTTATCCATATGCTTAATTTTACAGCTGTGTAAGCTACTGTACATAAAAAAACATGCTCCTTGTGGTGACTCACCTGTAGCATTTAAGACTATTTCCACATATAACACCTTATAAATCTAGTGACCAAACAAGGAATTGAACAACAAAAATGTAAATTTCAAACATAATTAGAAAAAGTTAAAAAAAGAAATCCCTATATTTGCCAAATGAAAATTAAAACTATTCACCACCTTTTTAAGTTTCTGAGAGAGATTAAAAACAGTTACCATAATACAAAATGTTTAAAACCTAACTATATTTAAATATTACTGTACTTTCTTGCATGTTCTCCATACTTTACTGTCTTCAACCTGTTACTCAAAACAGTAATAGGATCTAATTATTTAGGAGGACAGTATATTTTTCTCAATTCATTGCTCTGAAAAAATACTATGTTCTTTTAGCACATGCTAGCTTTTCACCACTAATGAAATAACTAACAGTAATAGCTTCAAGTGTGAAACTCTTTTATAAAAGAATATAACTGGGACCATCTGAAAGAAAATCTCACTCATTTTCTGAATCTTACAGATGTAACTAATAAAAATCTCTGCCAGTTCTGTAAAAGAATAAAATTAACATGTTTTACATCTAAAATTCAGAAACACTGTCTTGCATCCAAAAAGAGTTATTTTTAAGAAAACAGTTGAACACGATCCACTACTTCTAAAAGTTACATTTATTCACTTATGTAATGGAGGGTTTAATATAAACAGAATAGCATGAGCTAGGTTCAGTTGCACTGGTAATTCTTATAAGCAGGTTAGTTATGGAAGAATTTCTCCTCTCCCACACAAAATAAGAAATGCAGAAGTCAGTGTTTTCAGGAACCATGCCTCTCTTCTTTGTACAATACCTAGCTAGCACACTGTGTGCACAATAAACCCAAATAGCTGCTGTATTGAACTAAAAACTATAATATTTAAATAAATAAAAATATCAGGACTTAACATTTCCCCCCCAATAATTACTTATCTGAAGACTAGGCTGATCCTGCCAGATGCTGAATGCCCTCAACTCCCACTGACTTAAGTGAGAATTGGAGGCACTCAGGACCTCCAGAATTTGCTCAATATCTTGCAGGATCATGCTCTAAACTTATGAAAGTGGAATACATGTACATGTCCCACCATGTCCCTAAAGCCATGAACTTTTATTTCCCTACACACTCAATATACCAGTTCTGATCCTTACCCATATCAACTTTGTCACAAATGTACCTTAGAAAAGAAAGGAAGTAGCTGTTGTAAATATAGGAAAATATTGTTCAATCTAGGCTATCACTGTGTGCTGTCTCTCAGTAAGCACTGACTTTTTATTATCACCATTTTAATAAAATATTAACCATACTTTACAATGGAAAGATGAGTCACTAAAAATTCAATTAGTTTGCACAAAAATGTAAAAGACAGACAATGGTAAAAGCCCGAATAGAACAAATCTCTTATAGCTCTCAGAGTTCTAGCTGACGCATAAGACTGTTTCTCAAATAAACAAATTAAAAGTTCAGATGGACCATTTTTGTGAAATACAATAAGCTAATTTGAACTGGCAGGGGCAGCTGAAGAAATTAGTACCACATGAGTAAAGACACATTGAACAAAAAAGTGCATCTGAAAACAAGTTATGAGCAACCCAAAGAGTCCTGTTACATAATCTGTAACAAATATGCTACAAACAAAAGTGATATAATGACAGTTTCCAACTGGTAAAGCCACAGGATGTCTAATTAGGAAGAACAGGATCAAGATTCATTGTTGACTTGGAAGATTCTTCTTAATTATTACTACTACTACTACTACTAAGTGTATACCATACCTTCACTTTATTATTAGAGTTGTTGTTTTTTAAACACACACACACACACACACACACACACACACACACACACACACACA
>NW_020664374.1:18234551-18270690 GCF_002925995.2 Terrapene triunguis | reverse complement strand
CACACACACACACACACACACACACACACACACACACACACACACACGTTTATCATTACTGATAAGGCAGTATAATAGTTCTTGGAACCCTAAACTAGTCCATACTGGAGTATCTTTTATGAGTCTTAGGAAAAGCATCATACAGTACTTTCAATTCTCTCTTATTTCAGTTACCACAGTATCCTTTACTTTGGCTTCCCCTTCTCTAGTCTACAGACAACTCTGTACTTAGAGTTCTCTCATCACTGCCTTCCACTCTCACTCTTCACCAAGTTCAAGCTCCTGGTCCTAACTTTGGAAGATCTATACAGCCTTTTACCCAACTACAGCCCATATCATGCTTTACACTCCACCCATACTTCTTGATTGATCCCACTGGCCCTTGTTTGCTCTCTTGGTTTTTTTCCCCCCATGCCCAATTTTACGTGGAACACCCTTTCAAGTTATATTCAACCCTTTCCCTCTCCTTCAAAGAGGGGGGGGGGAAATCTTTAAAACCACCCTGTTCTGTGAAGTTTTCCATCTGCATTGACCGCCCCCTACTTTGTTTTCTTCTGTTTTGTAACATACTGTATTGCACCAAACTGTGCCTTCAGTCTATGATCTCTCATTGGATCAGCACATTGTACATCATGTACATCTATAGCACTCCATAAATAATTCTGTCTAACACAAACTGTATCCAAACAAGTTGCACAGCTAAACGGACAGATAACAGTTGCATAACAATATTACAATAATATGTGAATTAAAACAGTCAATCTTAAGTCTAATAAAAGAGGAAGAAAAGTTAAGAAGCATACACAAGGGGAAAGAAGTTTTTAAAAAGGAAATATAAAAAGATAGAGAGGTAATGATAGACTATTCCAGATTAAAGAGCTGCAAAGAATGTTCACATACCATCAGCCATAAAGGGAGAGAGAAGAAGCTGTACTAGCTAAACAGATGGATCAGGGTAGTATGAAAAGGTCCATAAGGTAGGCTGGAGTTTTTTTAGACATCACATTTTTGAAGCAAATGGGGGTGGAGGTGTTCTAAGCATGAGGATTATTTGGCCACTATTTTATACACATATGAGAAGGTAGGCAGCAGTATGTTGCATATGTAACTCTGGAGAGTTTGGATTTGGGGACACCACAGAGGAAGGAGTTGCAATAATCCAGGCAAGAAAAGAAAGATATGTGGAAGGATTTCTACAGAATTATCTGAAGTGATGTATACAGGAAATCTTATGCAGGTGGTAACAGACCAACAGCAGCAGCAAAATCAGGAAGTTTGAATTGAGAGACAGATGAGAGAGAGTTGCAACAGAGAATGCTCTTCCAACCCAAAAGAAGCAGTTTGGTCTTTGACACATTCAACTAAAGGTGAGAATGAGCCACAACTTCACTTAGTCATGACAAGGGCCCTACCAAATTCATGGTCATGAAAAATGCGTCAGACTGTGAAATCTGATCTTGTGTGCGCTTTTACCCTATACTATACAGATTTCACAGGGGAGACCAATGTTTCTCAAATTGGGGGTCCTGACCCAAAAGGGAGTTGCAGGGCCGGGGGGGTAGAATCACTAGGTTATTTTAGTAGGGTCGTGGTATTGCCACCCTTATTTCTGTGCTGCCTTCAGAGCTGGGCAACTGGAGAGCAGTGGCTGTTGGTTGGGTGCCCACTCTGAAGTCAGCACCCCACCAGCAGCAGCACAGAATTAAGGGTGGCAATACCATACCATGCCATCCTTACTTCTGTGCTGCTGCTGGTGATAGCTCTGCCTTCATAGTTGGGCTTCCAGCTAGCAGCAACAGCTCTCCAGCTCTGAAGGCAGCACTGCCGCCACCAGCAGTGCAGAAGAGTAGCAGTACCGCACCCCCCACCCCCTCAACTCCTTTTGGGGTCAGGATCCCTACACTTACAACACAGTGAAATTTCAGATTTAAATAGCTGAAATCATGAAAATTAGGATTTTTGAAGTTCTTTGACCATGAAATTGACCAAAATGGACTGTGAATTTGGTAGGGCCCTAGTCATGAGTGTGAATAGAGAGGACTCTAAAGCTACCAACAAATTAAAATGTCAACATAAGAGTTGTAGATAAAAGCAAAGACAAGAGGATGGAGCAAATACTGATTTTTGGAAAGAGCACAGGACAAAGAATTTTATTTCATGGAACGCTACAGAAATATCCGAGAGGTGAAGCCAGAGAGAAAGAAATCAACCAACTCAGAAGGAACCAGAGTTGCCTACATAGTTATGGAGGCAGTCCAGGAAAAGGGGTGTCCAAAGCATAGAAGCCTTCTTCAAGGGCAGGGAGAATAGTCATTGGAGAAGAACCATTTCAGGGAGTCATGAAGTTATCAAAGGGAAGGGAGTTGCTGATAATGGCAAAAGCGTATGACAAAAACGTGTCTTCTACATGCCTACTTCATATAGACTTTCACTTCATGTAAATTTTAAATGATCTTCAATTAAGGGTTACAACAAAAGCTTGTCTTTTCATCTAAAGCTAGTATATGAGTAGGATTTTTTAAAAACCATCACCGGGGCAGCTATTGATCAAAGTAATTAAACAAAAAGGCATGCATGAACTGGTTCACAATTTTTGTTTTGTGTTTAATTTAAATTTGTCTAGTTGTAGAAACAGAGTAGAGTCTAACTGGTACAGGGAAACTTGTCTTCATAAGAATCCCACCTCAAGTGGAACTATTAAAAATAAGACAGTCTGTGTTAATTTTCTCGCTGCCAAGTCACAAAAACCTAATATAGTTCGCTCTATACATATTATATAGATCAGTGGCAGGGCCGGCTCTACCATTTTTGCTGCCACAAGCAACAAAAAACAAACAAAACAAAAAAAGGGCGCTCGGACTGTGCCACCCCAAGAATGGACAGAATGCTGCCCCTTAGCATGTGCCCCCCCAGGCACGTGCTTCCTCCACTGGTGCCTGGAGCCAGCCCTGATCAGTGGTCCCCAAACTGTCAGGCACGACCCCCTTGGGGGGCATAGAGGAATGTTTGGGGGGGAGCATGGCAAGGCTCAGGCCAGCCCCAACAGGAGTCAGGGAGGGAGCGCCACCCAGCTCCACTCTGCCCCCAGCTCTGCTCCAGCCCCAGCCCCACCCCCTCGGCCCAGCTTGGGCCCCAGCTGCAGCCCCGCTCTTGTCCCCGGCCGCAGGTCCTGCCCCCAACTCCTGATGGAGGGGGGGGGGGGGAAGAAGAGGACTAGGTTCCATTACAGGTAAGGGATGGCACAACAGAAAAAGTTTGGGGACCATTGGTATAGATATAGCCTCACTCCAGTAAAAATCTATTGCAGTCATAGCAAGTAAAAGAATATTACTGTTTATGTTCATCAATTTATTCTACTTTCCAAGATTCACATACAATGTAGAGTGTAATTACTAGGATTGTAAGCCCACTCCTTTACTAGCAACTTGTTTCACCTAAAGAAAGTATCAAGCCTAAAAAAAGTTAAAGCATTCTATATGTAACCAACCTATAAGCAAGATAGCATAGAATATTTTCAAGTGTTCAGTTGAGAACAAAAGATACTCATTCTACATCATTACAAATTTATGCCTAATGAGTCTTCCACTCTAAAAATATTTCTAATATAATTAAAAGTTCTGCAGATGCCTAAATCTTATTCCACTAATTCATTTATAGCACCACAGTCACTTTGAAATCTAGTCAATTAAAAACATCCCACAGAAACAGTTTCAGGTGCTACTAGCCCACCTGCCAATGTTGTGGTTTCACAATATCGCTGCAATCTCTCCTTCCCCCGTTGCTATGCACGAGACCCACCCAAACAGGGGAAACTAGGTGACCAGATAGCAAGTGTGAAAAATCAGGACATGGGGTGGAGGGTTATAGGCCTCTATATAAGAAAAAGACCCAAATATCAGAACTGTCCCTATAAAATTGGGACATCTGGTCACCCTAGGGGAAACTGACATGGGCCCCAATCCTGCAGACACATAAAGCTGAGTAATGCAATAAGTTTCATTAGTACCACCACACAGGTGCATAACTATTTGCAAGAATAGGCACTTAGATTACAGAGAGGAAAGAAGAAACTGACTATACACAAAGTGCTATCAAAGGTACAAAGTGAAAAAGAGAACCACACAGAAAAGGAATTTTTTGCCTGTATTTCATCTCTATTAATCTTAACTGTTGCTTAAAACAATAGTTAATTTAAAAAGTCAGAAGTGTGGTTTTTGGGTTGAAGGTGACCCTTTAAGGAAGGCTAACCAAGATTTCCACTTTCTTCTATTGTTAGTACTTCAGGTAGGCAAAAAAAAAAAAAAAAGAAACCACCACCACAACCAATAAAGGTGCTGTATGGTCTGAAACACATACCTATCTTCAGGCAACTGTTCTCAGGAACTAGCGATTAATATGGTCCAGTATAAGGAGTAAATTACAGCAAGATTAATAAGAATCCTTTGTAGTAGCTATTACTGTTAACGCTACAATGACAGGATACCTTACAGCAAGTTTCTCTTGTGTTTATCTACTGTAAATACCTACTTTAACAAGATAAAAGTGTTGTTTTGTGAAGACAAAGGTTTTAGAGTTATGGAAAGAAGAATGTCGTAACAGGAAATATCCTGATGTGTGAAGAGGTTCAAAATAAAACAAAACGGTACTTATAAGTTTGCCTTCTAAAGACAAACTCTACAGTTATATGAGCAGATCCTGAAACCCATACTCATACATGTAATTTCACTGAAGTCAATTAATCTAAGCATGCACCTATGTAACTGCCATAGGACATATCTCAGATGTTAAAAAAAATAAGCCATTTTAATCTGTATCATCTCTGGACTTCTAACCTTAACAGTACAGAGCTTAACAGATCTTGCATTTTAAAATAAGATTATTTTAGTAAAATGATATAGATATAACTATCTTTATACCTTAAAGCTGCCTTTGAAAGGAAAGCTTGATGGTTCAGGGGATTGATGATAGGATATGGAAACTCTGACTTCAAGGTCCTAGTCACTGACTCAACAGCAGGCCAACACTAGTAATAAAACACTGTTACCATTTGATAGCTGTTTAGCCAGGCTGTTGGGTAAGTCCAATTCCTACATGACTTCTGTTTCATATGTAAAAAACCACCACAATTAGCATGTTACAGGCAAGTAAGGAACAGGTAGAGTGAACAAATCTTTCAAGGTCAGAGCTGGTTGAGATACACTAGTGAGGCAGTGAACTGAAGTATACATTGCGGTTATCTACCTAGTCTGTGAATAAGTAGGACATCAATCTCCATGGCTGAGAAACTATTCATTTCACAAACACTAAACTCAATTTAAATACACAATATACTTGGAAGATTTGCAAGTCACTGTATTTTAGACCACCATAGATCTTGTTTTGGATTACACAATCCACTTTAAGATGTCAAAATCATTTTGCATGTGTCAGGAAAATGAAGTGATATTTTGAATTAAAGTACAAATATAATTGGTCCACGAATAACCATGTCATTTGAGGAGATCAACGGAAGCAAATTTCTGAGGACAGTGAACTAGCTTTAAAAAAAATTCTTTTGTAAATACACCAAATGATAATCATTTCTTCAACTTCGAATATTTGTAAAACCTCAGCAAATAGATAACTGCTTTTAAATATTGGTTGTTTTTGGTGAAAAAACAAGCCAGCTTTACTTTGCACTTATGGTCCAAACTTAATTTTTTGTGTTTCAAATAGTTTCATGCAAAAATAGGTTCATGAATATCTGGTTCTATGTAATCAGTCAGTCACATTCCCCCTTCACTTCACCAATGAATGAAGCAGTGTGTTAACATCTGTATTTCTATAGTCATCTGTAAGATTAAGAAGAACAAAATAAGGGAGACAGTACTACTATTCACCAAGATACAGGAGATCTCTCTAGCCGGCATATTAAAAAAATATTTAGAACTTTACTCACATTTCTTCTTAGGATTTATTCGTCACTTTCACATAGTGCCAGCAATTTTATCTGAGTGCCACCAATATCAAGATGATGTTTTCCTCTCCCTCCCCCCCAAAAATACATTCACGTCAGTGTTAAAGTAAGAGAGACAAGATGGGTGAGATAATATCTTTTATTGTACAAAATTTCTGTTGGTGAGAGACACAAGCTTCCAAGCTTACACAGAGCTTGTCTTCGGGTAGGGTGACCAGATGTCCTGATTTTATAGGGACAGTCCTGATTTTGGGGTCTTTTTCTTATATAGGCTCCTATTATCCCCCCACCCCCGTCCTGATTTTTCACACTTGCTGTCTGGTCATGCTATCTTCAGGTCTGGGAGTTTCCAGAAGAATTCTGTGTAAGCACAAAAGCTCGTCTCTCTCATCAACAGAGATTTTGTCCAATAAAAGATATTATCTCATCCACCTTGACTCTAATATCTGGAGACCGACATAGCTACAACAACATGCCATAATGTTAAAATAAGTCATTTATTTCAGTTTTCAAAGTACCATTGACTAAAGAGTTAATTTGAGATATCAAGGGGTAATTCCAGCATTAGACAGTAAACTGAATAGCACCAATTCAGAGTCACACTACAGATTTGAAGCCAAGGTGGAAAACAAACACTAACATTCACTACACAGGACTAAGCTGGTCAGAGGAATGCCCCACACTGCCTACAACACATTTTAATTTTAGCCTTTTTAGAGAGACCTAAAAAACTCCAATATTATGTACAAAAATGTTAATGGGAGCCAGATATATGAAGAAGTTTATAACTAAACTCTAAGGATATTGTTGCTCCTTTTTTTGTAGTTGACAAAGCAAAGGTTTAAATTAAGTCTCATAATTATGAAGTAATGTATGTGTATAGATCTTGGTACGAATAAAGTAGTACCAATTCCACAGCCCTCATATTCAGATTTTTATTTTGGTCTGAAATGTATTTCATGAATGCAAATGTAACAGTATTGAAGCCCTAAAGTGGCTAGTTTATCCCTTGAAAATTCATGTAGATGTTACGGACTGTGTAGCCTAGAAGACAAAGTATATGTAGAACATTTCAAAGGCATTAAGATAAAATTCTGTTGGGGGTGGATTTTTATTTTAAAATTTCTATTTTCCATTCTCTCAGTGTTCAGTTAATCAAAATATTTAATATTTAACAAAAATAGTTAAAACAATTTTAGTGAAGGAAAATATTGTATTATGAAATTTTGCATAAGGATGGCTTGTGCCTAAAAGCTTATTATGATAACAGATTTTTGTTAACTCTAAGAAGTTAGATTTGTCAATATAATAGTTTAAATATTATGAATTAAACTGAATAAGCTCTGTAGGTAGAGCATTTTAGATCTATAGTTCTCATCATTTTTACTGTGTTATGTTTTAATATATGAAATTGATTCTTACCACTTTTTAAAAGGAAAATATTACCATGTTCCACATGTACTGAAAAGTTTAGATGGAAAGAGATTACACCATATAAGCTGCTATAATAAAGACAGCAAGATTTAGCAGATAGAAAAGGTGATATTACAGTTAGAATATAAGACATGAAGTCAGAAATATGGACTATTCCCAGTTACTTCCACATACTTCCTGCATATCTGTGCAAGTCACCTACCTTCTTTGTACCTTGGTTTCCCGATCTGTAAAATCCAGATAACACCTACCTCAGTGTGGTACTGCTAGGGTTAGCTCATGTTTAAACAATCCATTTGTAAGCAGCTACAGGATAATAGGGTTATAAGTAATAGCCAACATGGATTTGTCACGAATAATTCATACCAAACCAACCTAATTTCCTTCTTTGAAAGGGTTACTGGCCCCCGGATAGGGGAGAAGTTGTAAATGTGATGCATCTTAATTTTAGTAAGGCTTTTAGCAGTCCCTCAGGACATTCTCATAAGAAAATTAGGGAAATGTGATCTTGATGAAATTACTGTAACATGGGTATCAAAGTTCAGGGCAACTGCACCTCTACTACCCCTCTGTGGTCCAGTTGAGGGCATTCACTCTAGACTCCAGGATCCTCAGCCATCACCTGTCTTGGGTAGAGAGTTGCAACTCTCTTCCTTCTGACCAGGGTTTTTCCAGGCTGCACAGTTCCCAGCCTACACTGTGAATTCCCCAGCAAGTCAGATGGCCTCAGCAGGCCTGTTTTGCCTTTTCCATAGAGACTTTAAACAGCATTATTGCCCACAAGTATGAGTTACCACACAGCTTTTCCTAATCAAGCATATTTATTCTTAAGGTGAAAACATTACAACGAAACCATATTAAAAACAATACAAGAACCTACACCCATGCAACTAAGCTTACAAGTGATCACCCCCCTCCAACTCCAACAAGGGCTCTGGCGTCCTTCAAACCCCACCAAAAGGTTCCCCCTCCTCCCCCGGTCACAAGTTGATAACAGCTGTTATCAAAGAACAAGCACACACAAGAATCTGAGAATCACTCCTTTAGGTTTGGGTCTTTGATCTGCAGATACATGAATAGGTAATCAGCCAATGGTCCCTTCCTCAGGGTAAAATTCAAAGGTTGGGTCTTTGCATAACTGAAGGAAGTAATTTGCATTCACCCCCTCCCACATATTGCCAAGGAACCCCACTTAACTTTTTCTATTACATTATTTAAAATTTATTAGCGCATAAGCTAACTAACAGACTAACACGGCTGCTACTCTGAAACCTGTCATTATTTAAAATAGTTCTTTGAAGTTCATAACACTTCCCCAGGTTTACATTGGCCATGTCTCTTCCCTAGAAAAGTTACATAAGACCCCACAATAATACATAAACTTTGCATTTTTAATACAATGGACTCCAAAGTTACTTAAATTTAATTCAGTAAAGTTTATCCAGGATACTGCATGCATTGCCATATCTGTCACAGTGGGTGCAAAACTGGCAGAAAGATCAATCTCAAATAGTAGTTCTTGATGGTTCGCTGTCCAACTGGGAGTGATGTATCTAGTGGGGTCCTGTATGGGGTCTATCCTTGTATGGTACTATTCAATATTTTCATTGAAGATTTGGATAATGGAGTGGAGAATATGCTTATAAAATTTGCATTTGATACCAAACTCAGAAGGATTTCTACCACTTCAGAGGACAGGATTAGAATTCAAAATGACTTTGAAAAAAATGGGAGAATTTGTCTGAAATCACAGAGATAAAATTTAATAAAGATAAATGGAAAGTACTATCCTTAGGAAGGAAAAACCAAATGCACAAATACAAAATGGAGAATCATTAGCTAGGCAGTAGTACTGCTGAAAAGGATCCAGAAGTTATAGTGGATCACAAATTGAATATGAGTCAACAAACTGATGCAATTGAGAAAAAGGCTAGCCTTCTGGGATGTATTAACAGGAGTGTCATATGCACAGGAAATTGTTAGTAAGTGTGAGGCCTCAGCTGGAGTACTGTGTCCAGTTCTGGGTGCCACACTTTCAGAAATATGTGGACAAATTGGAAAGTCCACAGGAAATCAACAAAAATGATAAAAGGTTTTTAAAAAACTGACCTGTTGGGAAAAGGATAAAAAAAATTGACAAGTTTAGTCTTGAAAAAGGCTGAGGGAAGACCTGATAATAATTTTCAGATATGATAAGAGCTGTTGTAACGAGGACTGTGATCAATTTTTATCCATGTCCAATGAAGGCAAGACAAGAAGTAATCTGCTTAAACCACAGCCATGGAGATTTAGGTTACATATTAGAAAAAGTATCAGAGGGGTAGCCGTGTTAGTCTGAGTCTGTAAAAAGCAACAGAGGGTCCTGTGGCACCTTTAAGACTAACAGAAGTATAGGGAGCATAAGCTTTCGTGGGTAAGAACCTCACTTCTTCAGATGCAAGACATATTAGAAAAAAACTTTCTAACTATAAGGATAGTTAAACACTGGAATAGGCATCCAAGGGAAGTTGTGGAATACCCATCACTGGAGGTTTTGAAGAACAAGTTAGAAAAATGCCTGTCGGGGATTGTCTAGATAAACTTGATCTTGCCTCAGGAGCAGGGGCTGGACTAGATGACCTCTTGAGGTCCCTTCCAACCATACAGGTCCATGATTCTATGCTTGCTCATAAAGCACCTTGAAATCCTCAAATGGAAGGTATTATTACAAATGAAAGAGATTATTGTTATTTTTAAACAGTGAAATGACAGGATGAGCTGGCCTATCTTCCCATCAAACTTCTCCCAAGGTGTCCTTTTATTTCTTGACTTCTTTTAAAAAAAAATTGCTTAAGATATAACCCCAGGAAACTTGTATAGCCAATATAAAAAAATCCTCTAAACCAAAAAACTGTCAAAGTAGCAATTCAAATAAGCCTCTAAGGTAGGGGTGGCCCAACTGTGTCTTGCAAGCCACAATCATCTCTTCTCCTATTAAAGTGCAGCTCGCAGAGCCCCCCACCCCTCCCATTCTCCACCTACCAGATGTGGGGGGAGGGGGGAGCTCAGGACCTCTGGATTGCAGCAGGGTGGGGACTTCTGCCCAGTGGGGAGGGAAGGGTCTCGGGGCTTCTGCCCAGCAAGGAGCACTTGCCAGGGCTCGGGGCTTCAGCAGGAGTGGGGCTGAAGCCCCAACCCCCGGCAGGTGTGCCCCAGCTCTCGAACTTCTGAAGATTGTCATATGTGGCTCGGAGGGCCAGTAAGGTTGGCCACCCCTGCTCTAAGGGTATATTTACACTGCACTGTAAACCCGGCTTGCTGACACTGTTTCCAAGCCCTTGCTCGAGCATCCACACTGCATTGCAAGCCTATGCTTACAGTTGCTGGACCTAGGGCTCACAGCTATGCTAACACATCCATACTGTATTACACGGATCTTCTGACTCAGTTCTATAGCTTGAGCAGCATCCACACTGCAAAATAACCAGGCTTGAACCTGAGCCAGTGAGACTTGGGCTCTGAGTCCATCCCCCTAGCAGGGTCCTAGGACCTGGGTCCCGTGCTCTTGCTGACCCAAGTAAGAGAGGTGGGTGGGTGTGAGAGAGAGAGCGTGCCCAGGCTTAGTGTGACATGTTGACATAGCCTAAAACTCTAGAACTTTGCCTTCTCAAGTCACTATTTTCAAGAAAAGACCAATGGGAACTTTCACAGCACATTGTGAATGTTGTTAAAAAAAGGGGGGAGCTTTTTGGCCCATTGGGGAAATGAATTTCCAGAGATGACAATCCTTCATTAAGAATGCTCTGCTTCTAGATCTCCAGTATTCAATATGGTAACTGTTCAGAAAAATTTCACAGGTAATCCCAACTACCATGGCAGAAGGTGAAAAGAAAGTTGTCTCTGAGATAGCCAGAACCCATGTCATATAGAGTTTTAGCAACAACTTCAATTCCATCAAGAAAAACTGATAGCTACTGAAGTCTGAGAGCAGTGTGTGATATGCTTCATAGAGAAGCACTGGCACTGAAGCATCTGAACAGTTTTCAATGGTATCCCTACGTAGACAGCATCTCAACTAATTTTTTTTTTCCAAACAGAGTTGAACTGTTCTTTAACTAGACTCTTTTGTAGATGGGAATTTTTTTTTAATTTTACTTTGTACTTGGAGCTTTGATTCTCCTCCCACCCACCCATTCTACTCCATGCATTAACAGAAATAGCCACTGCTACTGTCAAACCACACTAGTGCTACAGATAAATACACCATTGCTCCAGTGGTAGAATCTGACATGCTAGCTCAAAAATCTGTAAAGCTCTGTCATGAAGCAGTATATATTCACTAAGTTGTATAGTCAATGTAGTGAACAGACACAGTAGCAGTGACTTTGCTAACCCTCAAGATTTATGGAAATGAATACTCCTTGATGGCTTACAGTTAGGATTATACAGCATCACAGTACAAATTTTTTAGTATTTACATACTAAGATATGAAAGTGTGTTTTCTTCTGAGTTACAAGGAAATATAGTCATTCTAGTTTAAAACTAAGATGAAAATATTATTTTAGTAGTTATCAAAACAAATTTTGAATATTTCAGTTAAGCTGAAAATAAAAATATATGATTCTTGTACAATATTATATGCAATACTAACAGCATTGTAAGACATTGTTCTTACAGTAAGGTCAAACAAAAGTGATCTGAAAAATTTCCTGTTCGAGACAACAATGTTCTAAAAACCTTGAAGAATTAGTACTTCGGGATTTTTTAAATTGATATTTTTAAAACGTTACACATAATCAGAAAAGATGCCCTCACAGAACAACTTGCCAAGAGTGCAGGTGACAAGTTTCTATTCATTGCCAAAATGAGTAAAATGCAAACAACAACAAAATAGGGAGAAGTAAATGTGATTTTTTTTAAAACATGTTCAATTTAAGTAATATAAAGGTATTCGTAACGTAAGCATATTTTCCCAGGGGATTTTAAACAAAAACAGATTCCACATAAAGTCTTCCACCCCATCTTTAAATTCTCCTGTTTTCATCAGTTTAACTTGACCTTTAACATCACTTTAACGTGCAATCCGAGTATTGATTTTTGAAACCCTCAAGGCTACCACCTTCCCTTCCCCCTCTCGTTTTAATAGTTTCTCTGATTAAAAGTCTCAAATTATTTTAAGCCATAAAAGGGCTAAATTATAACAGCAGAAAAAATGCAAGTTTCTTATAAAATGTACGTGCCTTGAATAGAAGCACAAAGCATTATTGTAACAGACATGAAAGTTGAAAACTAGACTTCTTTGCTATTCAGGTAATATGCATACTGAAACTTAAAAAAAAATTGCTGTTTACTTTGGGTTTTGGCAAATCCAAAATGCACTATGGAATGTAAATTCAATCATATTATGTTTAATTACAGAGGAAAACAATTCAATTAAAATGTTTCACACAATCAATAAGGAGAAGCAGGATTTACGGACTTGGGCTACTCCATAATCAAGCACTGTAGCCAAAAGACCATTGCTACAATGGGTACTATAGAACTTAGTCAACCACTTTCAGCATGAGCTGCAGGTGCTCAGCACCTCTTAATTTTTTTATTTTTATATCAGGCCATTATTTGAATTATCATAGGACCTAGGAGCCCAAATCACGGACAAGGACTCCACTGTGCAAGGTGCTGTACAAACACAGAACAAAAACACAGTAATTTATTTGAAAGTGTTGGCCTTAGTTACTGCATAACCTGATGGCTTAGGCCTCTCAGTCTCCAGGGAAAGCTTTCACTTGCCAGTACAGAGTAAACAAATTGATTTTTTCCCCCAAATCCTATTTTATATTGTATTAACTCACAATCTGATCTGTGGAGCATCAATGCTTTCACTTAAAAAAAAAATTAAGTTTCACATCCATAAGGAATAGAAGTTAATCTTCCAAATGTGAATGTAGACCATATAGTATTGTCTTTCTGATCTACAGAGAACCCTAATGCTCCTGATGTTGCTTATAGCTTTCCCCAACAGCTGGAAGAAATTAACTGATTCTTGTCAGTTTCACTATAGCAGTTTCCTGCTACAGCTTGGAAAAGCTACCTGCCGCATCAAGGGTAGGCAATGGAGCTATGCAGACAGGAGAAGGAGGATCCAAAACCAGAGGCTGGAGAAGTAGTTAAGCAGCAGCACCACCCACACATCCTCCACACAGAAGCCAGGAACCAGGAATTAAAAGGGTAACGCAGCCCCCTCCCCTCCAGCCCATAACAGGCTCTGAAGGGCAGGTTAGAAGTGTGAGCCATAAGCGTCCCACTCAGAACATCCCTCTCCCTTGCAGCTGTCCAGGACCGGGGTGGGGGCGGGGGCAAAGGAAATCCATATTTAATTGCACATCCACTAGCCAG
This sequence comes from Terrapene triunguis, assembly GCF_002925995.2. NCBI lineage: Eukaryota > Metazoa > Chordata > Testudines > Emydidae > Terrapene > Terrapene triunguis. The sequence goes on along the minus strand of NW_020664374.1, from coordinate 18,256,924 downwards.
ATGCTGATCTGAAAGATGGAGGCTTGGAGCAGAGTCAAGGGACAGCCCCGCCGCGACCGGGATCCCTGCGCCTTTCCCCTTCCCCGCAGCTGAAACTGGGGAAGGGGGTTTCTCCCCGACCGGGGTGGGCGGGGGGCTAAGCCTGGAGCTCCCCGAGGCTCCCCGCGCCACCTCTCCGCCCGCATCTCTCCTGTGTGTCGCTCCCTGCCTAGGAGCAACTGGTCCATCTCCCTAGCAGGGGGAAGCCGCAAACCTACCGCGGGTGACGGCGCGGGGGATTTCCGAGGCAGCCGCCAGCACCGACCCGTCCCAGCCGGGGACGTGCCATGAATCCGACAGACCCCTGCGACCCTCCGCCCCCCAACTGCCCTCGGCCCGAATAACCTCAGGGGCAACCGTGAGCCCGACACACCCTCGCCCCGGAGCCCGGCGCCGCGGGGAAACCAGCCCCAGCCCGCCCCGCAGCGCGGGGGCCGCTCACTGCCCGGGGCGGGGGAGCCCAGCCGCGCCCGCCGGGCGGCAGAGAGGAGCGGCCCCGCCGTTACCGGGCAGCCCGGGGAGGTGACAGGTGGGGCTGGGGCTCCCCCTCGCCGCGCGGCCCCGGCACTCACCCGGCTCCGGCAGCTGCTCGGCTGCGGCTCCGCCGCTGTTTTCGTTACTCCCGGCAGCGCCCGCCGCCCCCTCTCTAGCTCTAGCCCCCTTCCGCCGCCAGCCAGCCCGCTCCGATCTCAGCCTAGCCCGCTGCCCGCCTCGCCCCGCCCCCGCGGACTGCATTGACACCGCCCCCCACCAGTGGGAGAGAGAGGAAGCTGGCAGGAAGCCACGCCCCCCACCAAGCGGCCAATACGAGCGGGCTATTCCTCCGCACGGGCGGGGCTGGGGGCCCCACCCCCTCCCTCTGTCCACTCTCCTATCTCGACCCCGCCCACCGCGCGGACAAGCTCGGTTGACTCTGCAGTTCCCGAGCAACCAGAGCCGGGGTGCGGGCGGCTGGCTGACAGCTGGGGCGGGGGGAGGGTCCGAGCCTGAGCGGGAGGGGGAGGAGCAGCAGCGGGGGTCGTGACAGGAAGGAGGCGGCAGCAGCAAGCGGGGGGAGATCCTGATAGCGAAGAGGGGGAGCAGCTGCTGTCAAGAGCATGCAACATGCAGCATCCCTGTGACACAGACAGGTGGAGGCCAAGGGCGGTGATCTTCGGGGAGGCATCAGTGGGTTTGTGTAGGACTGTTTCTAGGGGCTGGCTGTCAGCTGCTCTTGGGGAGGCAGAGCCCTCTCTGGGGGTTGTCTAATTTAGAAGGGGTTTTAATCTCTCCCCGCTCTCTTGAAATCGTTGCACTGCATCTATTTTTGCAGGCGAACTATTACACGCACAACACAGAGACGCATAGAGCTGCAAGAATCACTGGTGTGGCGAAAGACAAGAAGAGAGGCTGGGGGGCTGAGATGGAGATTCCCCTCCCTCTGGATTTGCAGGACAGTCTGTGCGTTAAATCCCCCTCTTTTCCTCAGTTCAATTGTCAAATGGTTCAAACGGGGAAAACCCATCCTAAAATACCAGTATTGCCAATCCATTAGCATTCAAAAATCGTGAGTCAGTTTCAAAAAAAAATCTTGTGCTGGCTTAAAAAACCATGAGATTCTTTAAAAGAATAATACTTCCAGCCCTTTTTACATGTCTTCTGCTGTTTGATTCACCTTTTCCAGCTTTTCTCTGCAAACCATCTGAGCTAGAAATGTACTCTTAAAAAAACTGAAGCTGAGAAACTCACAGATTCACATGATTCCAGGAGCCAGGGCTATCAAACAAAACCCCATAAAATATTACAAAAATAATGGTAAAATTGCAAGGGCTGGCAACATGTACTCTCCTGGAGATGCAACATGGAGGAGTAAGGCTGTTTGGTAGCTGTTGTTTGGTTTGAGTTCCCTCTCTCATACTGTATCTTGTAATTGTATTTACCTAAGTGAGAGATCATTAGTGGAGAGTCATCTTGGGACTGAATTATGTTTGCTGATTCAACATGGCAGATAAAGAGAAATTCATCTGTTTTTTGTGGTGTTGCTTAACAGCAACTTACAAACACTTGCAAAAAGGAAATTACTCAGATACTATAGAGATGAGGGCCTTATAATTACCTAACTAAATGGACCAATCAATAGAAACCTTTCAAGAACAGGGGAATCCCTTCTCCAACAGCATTAGCCACTGTTCAACTCTAGATATAACCCTCATCATACACAGTCCTCCACCCTGAAACATACAGTGTATTGCAGTATCAGAGATAGATCACATTATCCATGGTCATGAACATAATCTGAACTGAAATTCAAGTAAAAACATGAAACTGATTCCCAGAGAGTTGTACACATGCTGCAGCATCTGCTACTCTGGACTCTATTGGTGTATATTTATAAACCCTTATTATCTCAACGTCTCTACAGATTCCAGGATACAGGATGCTTCTGCCACCACTGAAAATGGTGATAAATAAATGTGATGTACATTAATTCTTAAAAGAAGTAAATGATTTTCCTGTGACATATGCTTATAATTAAAACAAATATTCTGTCTTATTGTGTTTCATTTTCTCTTTAATACCAGGCCTGATTATAAGTGCAGTAGCACAGTCACTGTGAATTCTTCTAAATAGTCATGGAGTGCCATACACTACTGAGACAAAAACAGAGTGGAGAACTGTCATTTGTTGTTGTGGTTAGTTATCTACACAATAATAATTTCTATTTTTAGAATCAGATGCTTCTCAAAGGGAAGTGAATTTTCAGGTTTAGGGGGTAAAGATCAAATATGATTACAGTAAACATTGCTAACCTCAGCCCTGATCTTGCAATGAACTGTGCCCAGGTACACCTTTATGTCTTATGGAGACCTATGGGGGCAGGGGGAGTATTTTGCACAAAACTGATTCAGGATTGGGGCCCTTGCTTGTTTTGGATAGGTTTATATTATATATATATATCTATATATATATATATATGAGCTGTCAAGCAATTAAAAAAATTAATCATGCAATTATTCACACTGTTAAACCATAATAGAATACCATTTATTTAAATATTTTTGGATGTTTTCTACATTTTCAAATATATTGGTTTCAATTACAACACAGAATACAAAGTCTACAGTGCTCACTTTATATTTATTTTTGATTACAAGTATTTGCACTGTAAAAAAACAAAAGAAATACACCTCTACCTCGATATAACGCTGTCCTCGGGAGCCAAAAAATCTTACCACGTTATAGGTGAAACCGCGTTATATCGATCTTGCTTTGATCCACCGGAGTGCGCAGCCCCGCCCCCCCCCCCGAAGCACTGCTTTACCGCATTATATCAGAATTCGTGCTATATGGGGTCGCGTTATATCAGGGTAGAGGTGTAGTATTTTTCATTTCACCTAATACAAGTACTGTAGTGCAATCTCTTTATCGTGAAAGTTGAACTTACAAATGTAGAATTACATACAAAAAAAACTGCATTCAAAAATAAAACAAGGTAAAATTTTAGAGCCTGCAAGTCCACTCAGTCCTACTTCTTGTTCAGCCAATGGCTCAGACAAACAAGTTTGTTTACATTTGCAGGAGATAACACTGCCTGATTCTTGTTTACAATGTCACCTGAAAGTGAGAACAGGCGTTCTCATGCCACTGTTGTAGCTAGCATCGCAAGATATTTACTTGCCAGATGTGCTAAAGTTTCATATGTCCCTTCATGCTTCAACCACCATTCCAGGGGACATGTGTCCATGCTGATGACGGGTTCTGCTCGATAACAATCCAAAGCAGTGCAGACCAACACAGGTTCATTTTCATTATCTGAGTCAAATGTCACCAGCAGAAGGTTGATTTTCTTTGTTGGTGGTTCAGGTTCTGTAGTTTCCACATTGGAGTGTTGCTCTTTTAAGACTTCTGAAAGCATGCTCCACACCTCATCCCTCTCAGATTTTGAAGGCACTTCAGATTCTTAAACATTGGGTCGAGTACTGTAGCTATCTTTAGAAATCTCACATTGGTATCTTCTTTGCGTGTCAAATCTGCAGTGAAAGTGTTCTTAAAATGAACAACATGTGCTGGGTCATCATCCAAGACTGCTATAACATGAAAGATATGGCAGAATGCAGATAAAACAGAGCAGGGGACATATTCTCTCCCAAGGAGTTCAGTCACAAATTTAATTAACACATTATTTTTTTAATGAGCATCATCAGCATGGAAGCATGTCCTCTGGAATGGTGGTCGAAGCCTGAAGGGGCATATGAATGTTTAGCATATCTGGCACATAAATACCTTGCAATGCTGGCTACAAAAGTGCCATGCAAATGCTTCTTCTCACTTTCTGGTGACATTGTAAATAAGAAGAGGGCAGCATTATCTCCTGTAAATGTAAACAAACTTGTTTGTCTTAGTGATTGGCTGAACAAGAAGTAGGACTGAGTGGATTCGTAGGCTCTGATGTTTTACATTGTTTTGTTTTTGAGTGCAGTTATGTAACAAAAAAAATCTACATTTGTAAGTTACACTTTCATGACAAAGAGATTGCACTACAGTATTTGTATGAGGTGAACTGAAAAATACTATTTCTTTTATCATTTTTACAGTGCAAATATTTGTAATGAAAAATAATATACACTTTGATTTTAATTACAACACAGAATACAATATATATGAACATGTAGAAAAACATCCAAAATATTTAATAAATTTCAATTGGTATTCTATTGTTTAACAGTGTGATTAATTGCGATTAATTTTTTTATTCGTGATTACTTTTTTTCAGTTAATTGTGTGATGTGTGTGTGTATATATATATATATAAGTCATTGTTGGAAAGTTACAGTTTCAGCAGGAATTAGTTATGTCTTTGTTTTAAAAGTTCATCTATTTGCGTCTTGTACATATTTTTCACATCTTCAAGATCCAGCATATATATAAAATAAAATGTGTGCTACAGAAGATAGAGCACTTTGCTATGAAACTTTAATGTCATTCTGAGTATTGCCTGACTAAGGATGACAAAGATCAGGCCCATAATACCATATGCATCAAACCAAACCATACATCATAGGTTTAAGCTTATAATTGAATGGCTTTTAGGCTTTCTTCAATATTTTATCAGAGCATTTCTCCCTCATTCTGCGGTTATACTCTGAAATATGAGTGTATAACTGTTTCACCCTGCAGTTCCATGTTTCCAGATTTTACACTTGCAACTTAATTTTATTAGTACAGTATGAGCTAGAAGAGAATCCAGCTCACTCATACAGAACAGTAATGGCTTTGCAGTGCTAACCAGAATAAAATATAGAAAAAACATGGTTTAATCAGTAAAATAAGCAGAAGTGACTCTGAATACAGACAGGGAGCAGATCTTGTAGAATAAAAAAGGTGTCATTTTTAGTCCTTTTTCTTACCATAGCTTCTCTTTGATGACACAGCAAGAAGGAATAATGAATTTTGGGTCTCCTCAATAATTTTTTCAACAGAGGAGAAGAGAAATGCAGAATGTCTCACTCCAGAAAGTCTTTGAAAACAGCATAAAATTAGGAGAAAGCTGGCTTTAGGCCTCCTTTTTTGGCCCCATGATCTTCAGTTGCCCCAGTGCCAGACTTGTCCCCTAGTGTACATTAAAGCAGCACAGGGGCTGTTCTGGAAACTGGGGGAATTGCCCAGTCCTATATGTGCCCTGTCCAATGGGGGCTGGGAGTGCAGAGGAGCCATTATAACAACTCTACCCCTGCTGGGGCATGCTTCACTCACTGGATCCACCAACTTCATGCAGTTTTGTGCCACAAAATCAGTACAAAGTCGCCTTGTCAGACTGGAGTTTCTGGCCATTGGGCCCTTGTCAAGTCATTTACATCTTTGCAAAGTAGGGACAAAACCATAGGCGTAGTTCGACTTCTGTATTTGAGGGGGGTAGCTCCAGTCAGGCCAACCTTGCAACATGTGGGCGAGGGGAGGCAAATTCCACACCTGCTCAAGGCTTGCAGTTTAGGGGGGCAAACATCCCCCCTCCCACCACCAAACTACGCCCATGGGCAAAACTGATATAAGCATCAATGGGGAATTCTGAATTAGTAGCATTTTACATCCACTTTCCACAGGTATAAATGACTATATGAGGCACAAGACAATCATGCTCATTTCATTTTAGAAAATCACCTAAACAGACATGAAATCAATGGGAGTTAGCCGGCCCTAAACAAAAACTGCAGGAATTGGCACATGATCATGAGCAAATTATTCACTACTCTTTCTTGTTGTGAAACTTCATTTCATATGCAAGAAACAGAATATGAAGAAGTTAATAAATATTGTTTCTTCCCCAGAGTCTTAGGAATAAACAATTCAACAAAAAGGAAGCTTTTATTCTTATTCTCTATGTTCTGACTGCTGCCTTCACTGGGACCAGGCCCTTAATTTGGCAAGCACTCTTATAAAAAGCACTCAGCATCTTTTTGCATGCCATTGTTAGACTTTTAATGTATGTAGTATATGCAATTAATACTGAGGGCCTGATCCTCAGCTTGTATAAATTGGCATAGCTCCACTGAAGTCCCTGAGCTTTTTAAAAAGTTCTGTTCAAAATATGTATTTTAAAATGCACTATTTGCATATATTCTTGAATTGGGTCATTTTATTGTGATGATAGAACTGATCAAAGAACTTTGGCCTCATGTCTCCCAAGGGGGCTATTTCCACACAGATATCTAGAAACTAGTTAATTCCTCGTTGTTTTGCTGGGGGGCAATGGGGAAGGTGTCCCCCACACTTGGCAACAGGGCTGCCCAGAGGGGGGGGGCAAGTGAGGCAATTTGCCCCAGGCCCCGGGCCCCACAGGGGCCCCCACGAGAGTTTTCAGAGCCCCCCACGAGAGTTTTCGGCGGGTCTTCGGCGGCAGGTCCTTCAGTGCTGCTGAACACACCCGGAGAGAAGACCTGGAGCTTCTTCCACTCCGGGTCTTCGGTGGCAATTCGGCAGCAAGGGCTTCTTCCGCTCCGGGTCTTCGGCGGCAATTTGGCGGCAGGTCCTTCACTTGCTCCGGGACCCGCCGCCGAAGTGCCCCGAAAAACCCGGAGTGGAAGGACCCCCACTGCCGAAGACCCCAGGCTCCCTGAATCCTCTGGGCGGCCCTGCTTGGCAAAACGGGAAGGGATTCAGCCCACAGGATCTGCACATTCCTGAGATCTGACTGGATTGAAAGGGATCCAAGAGAGGCCAGGGTTTTCTGCACAGATGTTCCCTACAGTCCACTGACAGAGTGCTAAACTCCCAAGCCAGGATGGCACTTTTTGGTAGGGAAAGGTTTCACAGCATGAAAGAAGAACCTTTGCAAAATAATGCTGAGTCATTCAGCCATACAGTATTTTCCACTGGTTTGTCCTATGGGACTTGTAGGACAAGGGAAGTGAATGTTGCTCTGAAGAGTGACTGTTTTCTGGACCATCCATGGATCTAGATTTCATGAATCTTTAGAAGCAGGATAGAAGAAGTGTCAGCTGTTATGCCATAGAGCCAGGCCATGCACCATTCAGGATTCGCACCATCTGTGCGTATGTTTTGAGTTGCAGAAGCATGGAGGAGCATTTGGGCCTTCATATTTTGATTTATTTTGTTCAGTTGTAGTTCTATTGACTCTGACTTCAACCTACTTTTTTTCTTGTAATTTATAATTTTTATTGTAATACTACAGTGTAGTATTTAGGAAATATTATCATACGGAGATCTGATGAGAACTACCCAGGGATATAAGTCATAATTTGCATCATCTCCTACCAAAGTTGAACTGATTCTTCTTCCAGCAGAAATACAGATAGTAATTGGATTGCTCTGAATGCAACACAATATGTTAATTTCACAAAGAAAAGAGTTTGAGGGATGAAGCTCAAACATTTGTTTACAGACTCTTTTGTAATCTTAAATAATATGACAATTCTAAAAGCTATACTGTGACACATGGCTAGAAAGGGTTAAACAGCTTGCAGGCTGAATGACCCAAAGCCCACCTTTAAAGTCATGTTAGAAAGGTATGCGAATGATAATTAGGGCCATTCATGCTAAACAGGCTAGAACTTTGAAATGCAAACCTATATTGTTAGGAGTAATACTAATTATGTGTATCTTAGATGCTACCCATAAACAGACAGTTTCTGTCTGTCACTATAATTATTGATTCAGAGATCTAAAGGGAATATTATATTTGGATGAATGTTGGGTAAAATAATGTCATTGTCTACATGTCTCTTTGAAGTTTGTAATAAACTGCCTAATGGATAAATTGCCCTGTGTTAATTTGTGTAACTAATTACTGGTGGTGTTTAGAAAGCAAAAGGTTACATCAAAAGCATATTGTTTAGCCAGGACAGTGTGGTCAAGTGGGTGCTGAAACACTGTATAAAAAGACCCTTGGGTCCTGAGCCTGTTCATCTCAGATCTGCTTAAGCTTCATTGGGGAAGTTTGAGTCGCAAGACAGGTCCCAGTTATGCTGGTATGCCCCGAATATGACATTTGGACATTGGACTATAACCTATGAACTGAATTCTAAAGGAACTATTTGCAACTACAAAGCTCACCATCTATGCTATGAATCTGAACCTCAATGGATTGAACTCGTGTCTGTATGTATATTAATCTTTTAACCATACTCTCTATCTTTTTTTTTTTTAATTAGTTAATAAAAATTGGCTGTAGCGTGTATTTGGTTAAGATCTGAAACATTCATTAACCTGGGAGGTAATGTGTCCGATTCTTTGGGATTGGTAGAACCTTTTCTTTTATATGATGAAATAGGATTTTCAGAAATCATATTTGACTTAGGTACCTGGATGGAGGCCTGAGGCTGGATCACTTTAAAGGAACTGTGTTGTTTGGATTTTGAGTAACTAGTAAGGTAATAAAGAAGCTGTATTATGCTGGCTTGGTAAATGTAAGTATTGGAATATCCACCAGTTTTTTGGGATTGTCTGCCCCATTCTTTGCAGTTCACCCTAATTGAGTGACCACAGTTGGCTCCCACTAGGATCCCGGTCACATATATATTTTAGAAATAAAATTAGTAATTATAGTAATGGACTTGATTCATCCTAACAGATCCAGTAGGGTAGTGGTTTTCGAACTGCAGGTCGCGACCCAGTACTGGAAGGCACTGGATCATAGCAGCTCTGGTCAGCACCGCCGACCGGGCAGTTAAAAGTCCCATCGATGGTGCTGCCCGTCTAAAGCAGGCTAGCTCCTACCTGTTCTGACACCGTGCTGCGTCCCAGAAGCAGCCAGCAGCAGGTCTGGCTCCTAGACGGCGGGGGGAGAGGGCACGGGGCTTTGCGCGCTGCCCCCGCTCCAAGCACCGGCTCTGCACTCCCATTGGCCGGGAACCAGCCAATGGGAGCTGGGGGGGGCGGTGTCGGTGCCTGCGGGCAAGAGCCATGCGGAGCCGCTTGCGCACCTCCGCCTAGGAGCCAGACCTGATGCAGGCCACCTCCGCGGCACAGCACGGTCCGCGGTGCCAGGACAGGCAGGAAGCCTGCCTTAGCACCCCCACTGCACCACTGACTGGGAGCTGCCCGAGGTAAGCCCACACCCCATGCCCCAATCCCCTGCCTCAGCCCTGAGCCCCCCCAAACACAGAGCCCCTTCCTGCACCCCAAACCCCTCATCCCTGGCCCCACACCAGAGCCTGCACCCCCAGCTCAGAGCCCTGACCCCCTCCCGCACTCCAACCCTCTGCCCTAGCCCAAAGCCCACACCCTGAACCACTCATTCCTGGCCCCACCCCACAGCCCTCACCTCTGCACCCCAACCCTCCGCCCCAGCCCTGAGCCCCTCCCACACCCCAAACCCCTCATCCCCAGCTCTGTTGGGTCACGGGCATTAACAATTTTCTTCAACTACGTCTCCATAAAAAAAGTTTGAAAACCACTGGAGTAGGATGTAGTATACATCCTCTGTGGCTAAATAGCCAGCTGTGTCCCAAGAAAAAATTCACTCCAGAGGACAGTTGATAGTAGCACTAGCCCAGCAGAGTGGGCACTGCAGTCATTTAGCACCACTGAATTCCTGCTCCAGGCCTGTATCCCCAGTCCTGCAAGCAGAAGTCAGGGGAGTAGGCAATGAATATGTCTCAGTATGCATGAACTTCCTTTCTGAAATAATCAATCATGTACTTTTCAGTAAGTACAACCAGGTTTATTTCTTTCTAAATGCACTGAGTATTTGGAAAGTGAAATCCACTCTTTATCCATAGAGCACATTCATGTTGGGGTGGCCCATGCAAGCTTTACTATGCTGTTTTACCAACAGACCTTCATTTTTATGGAAAGTGAGAGGAGTGAGAGGATAGCTCAGTCTTATTCAAGTCCTTGGCCCCTCTACTGAGACTTCGCAACAATTCCATTCCATTCAATATGTGTCTTTATACCACATTGAACACCACAGTATCTAAGCACATTAAGAGAGATGACTAACATCGGTCACATGTGGCTCTTTCATCCTCTCACAAATGGAAACACTGTGCATGCAGTGTTTTGGTTTGGTAGGGGGTATTTTAAATGTGTTTATGGTGCTCTGTGTTTGCTAGAGAAGGTTAGGCCAAAGAAGTGCACCTGGAGCAGAAAGTGGTGAGGTTTTTGATGTTCATTCCTCAGTCTGGGACCAGCCCCCAAGAAATTTCAGCCTGCTACACAGACTAGTCTTACTCTGGTGGTAGAACATTCCATTGTGCCTGTGAAGCAGGCCTGGTAGCCCCAGTCCTTATCCCTGAACTCTAGTCCCGCTTTTTGATAGCCTGGGCCGCAGCCATTGAGCACCTTGAAGGATCAAGACCTTTAACAAAGGTAAAAGTTGTTGTTGTTCTTGTTAAATGTGGACACCTAGACTAAAAACTAGATTGAGATACTCATTTCACATAGCAACAGAGTGTCCGGTGGCACCTTTAAGACTAACAGATGCATGCGTCTGACGAAGTGGGTATTCACCCACAAAAGCTTATGCTCCAATACATCTGTTAGTCTTAAAGGTGCCACAGGACTCGCTGTTGCTTTTTACAGATCCAAACTAACATGGCTACCCCTCTGATATCATTTCACATAGGTCACTGAACAGTCACCAACAATGATTTTTGGTTAGTACTGACTTTTGTGGAATTTGACCCAGTGACCTACTGGACAGATAAAAGACTTCCTGTTCCAGTGCTACTCCCTGACACAGCCAGTCCATTAAATACAGTGAGTCTTTTTGTTGACATAACTAACCACAAGGTCGAACCTGGGTTGCATTATAATCAATCCTAATAAGAGAGTACTATTTTTAGTTGTATGTAGCTACTGAAGTGGTTTTTTAGTTACATTAAATGGAATCTGTGCTAGCCAGCCAGACTGCTAAACAGCTCTAACCATTACTTAGTGGAGGTTGTGACATCTGAAAGTGAATAGGCAAAATGGACATAGCCTCAGAGCAAACGTACACAGTTCAACTTTTTTCATAGTGCAGCATAGACCAGCAAAGTTGCAGCCCTCAGATTATCACAATATGATAACCTTAGAGATGCACCAGTATAGACTCTTGGATCACTTCCTCTTCCAACTTCTCAAAGTGCTCAGATGAGCATAGTATCAGATGAACTCATCACCCTAGTGATGAGCATAGTATGGAGAGAGATTAGATAGAACCTCCTAGTCATGATCCCAGTCAGACTTCCACACCTTCCCTCTAGCAAATAACAACTAAAGTACTTGGTGAATTTGTGCATGCACAGGTAATAACAGTAAAGAGACTCTATTGGGGCAGCGTGCCCCTGTACTACTCCCTTTGTGGTCCTGAGAATATGAGACATAATTCAGCCTTAACATTTTCCAGTGATTTCTTAAAATCAATATTTGATTTGAAAGCAAATGGCTTTTGGGAGGGTTAGTAGGTAACAATAAAATAGTAGTAATTTGATTTAGTTAAGGAGAAGATATAGTTTGCAGTATTTTCAATAAGCAGATAACATTCAATTTTATATAGTATCTCCATCTCACCACATTTGGTTGGTACAACTGAGAACTTACTCAGCATTTAACAGAGATTAAGGCATGAATGGGCTGAAATTAAACCTGGACAAGACTGAAGTGATGCTTGTAGACAGGAGAAAGCAATCGTCAGGACGGTTTTATTTCAGCTTCCATTATTGGAGGAGTGTGACTGTCAATAGTGATGCAGGTTTTCATCCTAGGAATTTTGTTGGTACCCCAACTGCTTCTGAGTGTCAAAGCATCAGCAGTGACCAAGACTTTGCTTTTCATATGAACTTTGCTTAGAAGTAGCAACCTTTTCTTTTTGATGCAGACCTTGCCACTTATCCATGCCTATATCACATCAGGTTTGGATTCCTGCAACTCACTCTACATGGTCACACCTGAAGACCACCCAGAAGTTTCACCTAGGGCAGAATGTGTCAGCCCATTTGCTTAGCAGGATGTCTCACAGGAAGAAAATTATATCAGTTCTCTATGTTTAGCACTGGTTTCCTGCTTCATGTCATGTGAAATTCAAGGTGTTGGTTTTGACAGACAGTATAATGGTTTGGCTTTGGGATCTGGCTCCCTGAAATATGCTTCTTTCCTCATGTAATACCCCAGCAGTTGAGATGAGCTGGGTTTCTTCAATTGACTTTCCTCTGGTGTAGGCTGGCAAAAATTATCTAATATTTCCCAACAAGAGGTCCTTGACTCTGGAATTTGGATCCATCTTTGGTCATACAAAGCCTGAGTCTTACCCTGTTAAGTCTGCTATGAAACTTACCTCAAATCTTCAGACTTTTGAGAAGAGAGTGGGTTAGTAGACAAGAGGCGCTACATAGTTTAAGAGAGTGAGTTCTATTGATTTTATATGAATGATTGTGGGAGGAGTGACTGAAAAGTTATGATTTAATTGGTTAGAGGGTACCTTGAAAGTCTCATTGTAAACACACACACACTTCTTTACCGTTTTTAATAACTGAAATTATTAAAAGTGAAATAATCTTTAAAACATGCTATTTCTTCTTGCATACCTCTAAGCTTGGGCAATTGAAATGCTCAAGCTGTTTTTGCTTTCATAGAATCATAGAACATCAAGGTTAGAAGGGACCTCAAAAGGTCATCTAGTCCAACCCCCCCTGCTCAAAGCAGAACCACTCCCCAGACTGATTTTTGCCCCAGATCCCTAAGTGGCCCCCTTAAGGATTGAACTCACAACCCTGGATTTAGCAAGCTAATGCTCAAACCACTGAGCTATCCCTCCCCCCAAAGGGAAGATTTTTGTAATTCAATATTTTGCTTTCAGGCATTTCAGGGGAAGACGTGTGTTGTTTAAATACTACTGTTTTAATTGGGATTTTGGGAAACATTTCTTTTTTTATTATAGTTTTTAAACTATTTAAATTACGGGCCAAAGAGATGTTGACAATGGTTCTTAAAATATATATATATATATACATGTATATTTTCCAGTACAAGCCCTCAGGACATGGGTTACGGGCATTTTAAAATACATGGAAATTAAATAAATAAGTCAGTCTGTCTGCTAACCACATAGTTTTCATGGTTATAACCAAAGATGGACTAAGGAGACAGAATTCAGATCTGGATCTGAAGTAGGTTTAGGGGTATTGATTTGAGACTGAATCAGGGCTAAGATTGAGGTTCAGCTTCACCAGCATTGAAATTGCACAAGCTGCCCTCATCCATCATCTTGAACTAAAAACATCTTATCTCATAAGGTCAGCTGTTCAATTGCATCCAAACCCAAACCAGAACTTAGTTCCTTACTGATTTTAGACCCAACCAACAGCAAAATACAGGGAGTGATTTGGATCTGGAGATTGAAATTCTACCTCCTTCAAAATCTGAAGGTATTAAGTTTGAGTTGCCAGTTTTGATTCCTCCCTAGTTCCTGCTGGTGCTGTTGTTGTGGGTTGGTTTTTTGTGTATTTTTTTTGATGGGGGGGAGGAGGGTTCTCTATCTTCAAGCTATTTTAAGGTAGTGTGGTAAATCCCTGTACTACAGTGACATCTACTGAATGAAAGTAGAAGAACCATTAAGGTCTTCAGTGTTTTTCGGTCCCGAACAGTATAAAGGTAGGTGTTTTATTTTGGTTTTTAACTTTTACCTTTGCAAACGTTTGCTCTATTATCATAGAGTTGGTGACTCAGCATCAGTCATCCACATGTCTCCATATTTTAAAAAAATGACTAATGTGTTCTGTGACTTGTTTGCATGCAAACATTTTTATTTCTCAAGGATTTTGTTTTAGCCTGTCCTCCATTTGATTATGGGAATGAACTCCATCTATTTATTGCAAGCGGGAGGGATAAGATCTTTATTGGACTGACAGTTTTATTAGTTGCTCAGATTCCACAGTACTGATGATATAAATGCCCAGATGAACAGGTAGGAAGAGACTGAAAGGATAATTAGAAGTATTTAGATTAATTGTTTATATTGGGTTTTCTTTATCCTGGGTTATCTATTCCCAGCAAGCATTATCTAAAATGTTTAACACCAAAATAAAGTTAAAACCCAATGATTAATGAGCAATATTCTGATTGTACTCCCTAGATCTGGGGGGAAGGAAGAGACTAGAGACGAACTAGATTTTTCATGCAAATAGTTTATTCACTGAAAACTGCAGATTTGGGGTGACTGAAACTATTTGTGGACTTGAGTGAATTTCAAGAATAGTTTTTGTACCAAAAATTGGAAAACGCATAACACCATTTCAGCATTTTTGTAATGAAACATTCTGACTTTTCATTTTGGAATTTCCCTAAATTTTATTTTGTAAAAATTACAAACACCCCAAAACAAAACAAAACATTCATGTTTTTGTTTGACCCCAAATGATTTTTTTTTTTTTTGCTTTTTTCATTTGCCAAGAAATTAAAAAATGTTGTGTTTCAATTTTGATCTGAAATGAAACTTTTTTTGTAGGGGGAGGGAGTGTTGTTGGCCAAACCAAAAAAAATGGGATATTTGCCCAGCTTTATGTTTCAGGTCAACCAAAACTATTCATGAATTCATCAAAGAATTTTGGCTCCAACATTTTGGGGGGCAGCAGGACAGTGGTGCTGCTGCTCTCCTTTATGCCCTTGTGATTGCAACACTCACTTGGATGTGGGAGACCCAGGTTCAAGTCACCACTCTGCCTTTGGAGGAGCAGCCATTTGAGCTAGGGTCTCCCACAAAACGCGTTAGAAATTAATGCCCTAACCACTATTGGCTATTCTGGGGTTGGGTTTGCTCCTGTTGAAGCAGTTTCACTTTATATAAATAATTAAATAGTCATTAGAGCAGGGACTAGACCCCAGCTGTTTCCCCTCCCATCTGAGTCCCCTAACCCCAGGCTATGGAATCATTCTCTTTCTGGCCCCATTAATATTTAAGTATCCATACAAAGTGAAACAGCTTCAATAGGTGAGATTCTCACTCCAGAATACCCTATAGTCCTGCAGTTGAAGTATTTATATGGGATGTGGGAGAACTAGGTTCAAGTTCCCACTCGGCCTGATTCAGAACAAGGATTTGAACTTGGGTGTCCCATATTGGAGGTGAGTGCCCTAATACCAGGCCAGGGTAGGGACAACACCATCTCCTCTTTCAAGCCCATGAATGATTTTTCTAAAAAACAAACAACAAAAAAAGTAAATAAAAATAGTGGTTAAAAAAGCCCCAAACCAAAACACAACATTTTATTCAATATGAAACAAATTTTTTTGTTTTATTTTGTTTCAGTGAGAAAACTGAAGAATTTACTGTTTGGTTTGACCTGAAATTACTTCCACTAACAATTTTTCAGTTTGTTCAATGAAACAAAAAAATCACTTACTGGCACAAATCTAGAGGAGACCCTCTGCATGCAGATCTGCCTCTCTTGGCTCTATGTGCTTATGTTGGAGAGGGAGGCAGTTGCCCCAGCTGAACTGTTTCTCCCCTTCCTTCCAAGGATGTGCACGTGGGGTCTAATCCTGCTCTCATCAAAGGCAATGGTAAAACTTCCTTGTCTTCAGTGGTGCAGGAACAGGACCATAGGGTGTGCACAGAGCAGGATGTGCACCTCCTCCTATTCCTGTGTGACATATTGCATAATATTGTATTAACTCCCCTTCTGCACTGTAGGACCCACCTTTGGCAGAGATTCTAGAGGTATCTGCTACAGGGAGAAGCCCTTGGGGCTCTGCCAGGCTGATAAGGAGCCAGACAAGTGCTGCAGGGGGCTAGGAAATATTGCCAGACTGAGGCCATGTTTGTATGAGAGAGTCCTGAAAATACTGGTATAAAGGTTTTATGGCTCTGCTTGCTACTGCAATTTATTTACAAATGTCCCGGAATGCTCTATTTATAGCCTGTAATTAAAACAGACTGACACAATTTGAATTCCCACTGAGGCAGCCTCTTCTAACACGTTACTCTTGCCCGTACATCTCTTCATTGGTATCTGGTAGAATTCCATGTTTATTTCAAGGTTCTCTTATTTACAGATCGTTTAATAATTGATGGCTGTCCAGGCTAAACCTCTCAATTTTCTCACTTTGAGCCAATCCCAAGCTCTCGGTGATTGCAAAAATTAGGTCTGACTTTAGCTGTTAATGCTCCACAACTGTGGGAGCAGTGCCTATTCACTGGCTATCTTTATTTTAAATCCTAATGAAAGAAATGTGTGCTTTATGCTATTAACTCACTTTAAGATCCCTGTACTGCCCTCACTGTATGTGCATAGAACTCTTATGTATGGGGTTTACATATGCAAAGGATATAGCACTGTCCTGTTGGAAGTGTTGCTCTTGAGATGAGATGTTAAATCAAAATCCTGGGCACTTGTCATCTTGACTGGTTGTTACTTTGTGCAACTCACCTGAACATGACTTCCCTTAGCAAGGCAATAAGTGGTAGCAAATGGTGTCTAGCAAGTGGAGTTTTCTGTTGATTCTCTAATTACATTTCCTTTTGGCAGAAACAGATAGGATTTTATTTTCTCACAATTAGTATGAGCTGAGAATAACAGCTCTTAAATTGGCACTGAGAAGGTGGAAAGGTGCAATAAAGAAATGCAAACACTCTAACAGTCTGAACACTGGAATGTAGAAATACTTCTTGGCATACAGATGAACTACAACTGGCATGTGGCTTGTTGATTATACCCCATCATATAATAGGTCATCAGCTCATAAAAACAAACAATATATATATATGTTAAACATTAACACTATTTGGGGTACTTCTGCTGGTCTGATCAGATGAGAATAGTTCATAGCCTATTTTAAGAAGGAGGATCCTTATATTATTTACCTTCATTTTTAGGTTTATGCATTACCTTTCAGCTTTGAAATTAAGCTTGTAGAGAATGCCATAGTACATATGAAAGCCATGAACTTTGTTAACATTGCTTTTTATAAATGTTTTCTTTTTTTCCAGTTCAGCTAGAAATCTGTTTTATTTCTTCTTAATATATTATTTTTGAATTGTACGTGTTTAATGTTAGGGAAATGTCAGTAAAACAACTTTAAAATCTACCTCAGCTACTGTATGTACATCTTTTGAGAAAGAGGCCACTTTTGACTTTGTCATGAGCTAGTTCCGCAAGTAGATGCGGTTGAGCCACTCTGTAATGGTGACCATAATGCAGTTAAGTTTGACATCCTCTCCAGGGGTTCATACAAAGAAGTCTTGTGCTACTGTAACACCAAAAGACTCCGGTCGTCGGCAGGTGGGATCGAATCTGGGGCCTCTGGAGCTTAGTGAGTGAGCCTCTACTGCGTGAGGTAAAAGCCAACTGGCTGGTAGCTAAGGCTGTAGAGCAACCTCATTAATGTCTCTGTTTCTAAGTGGTCTCGGTGCCAATAGATGGGACAAAACACCGCGCCCAGGAGGACTTTACACCAGCTGAAGATCTGGCCCTGGCTGTTCATTTGGAGTGGCTTCTGCAGTTTGAGATTTGGAAGGGAGGTACACGGTTGAGTTAGCTTCAATGTAGTATTATTCCCTGGGAAAGTTACACTATTTATATTAGCTATTGCTGAAGAACCAATAACTTCTGGTCAACGTTACACTCCCACACCCGCGACAGTTGTAAATCTGGAGTTCTATTAAACTAGGTATAACCCTCTCCCCCCCAAAAAAAACAACCGAACAACAAAACAAATACAGCTTGCAGAGGCCCCATTGCTGCTCAGTCCTTTTTGCAGCACACCCATCAGTAGTGCTGCAGCCAGAGCTATTCTTTGATATCCTCAGCAGACCATCAATCCTTAAAAAGGACAGGGCACAGGTAAATATAATTCTGACATTCCCTTATGACTCCTACTCTCCCCTTTAAATGTAATGTTGTCTCAACATTTCTATTAATAAAATATAACATGCAGTCCATCCATTTAACATATTGGCGGTAGTCCATGAGTCCCACAAGCCCATAACAGTCATACTCAGTTGAGTCTTTGGATGTCTTCTCTATCACAAATTCTGGTACAGATAGTGGAAGCTTCTGCAGCTCTCTTCAGTTTATTTCACATGAAGCAGAAAGTTTCTGTGGTAATTTTAGTTCCACTGTCCAACTGAATGGTCAGTTCAGAAAGCCGCTTGATATGGAAAAAATATGACAAAATGTACAGAAGAGTCAAGCAAAGACATTGTTAATGCTGTCTTCCAGTCCTTGGATGTGTATATCAACACCCCTTCCCTCCCCCCGCATATTAAACCAGCCTTGGGTGAAACTAAGGGAATTCACCTCTAAAATTGAAAAAAAGGAATGTTCTGCTGCTGATAAAGCACCCCCACCTCAGGAATATCCCTAATGAGAGTTATAAGGTTGTAAAGACGCTGGGAAATAGGGAAGGCTGGGAGGATCGCAGCCACTGATCCAGGAGGAAACATAGGTGAGTGGTGGTTGGTGACTCTCTTATGAGGGGGGCGGAGGCACCCTTCTGTCGCCCTGTCATGGCATCCCGGGAGGTATGCTGCCTGCCAGGGGCCCATATCCGAGACGTTATGGAGGGAATGTCGAGGATCATCCAGCCCTTTGACTACTACCCCATGCTACTCATCCATGTGGGCCCTTATCATACTGCAAGATATGACCCTCAGCAGATCAGAAGTGACTACAGGGCTCTGGGAGTAAGGGTGAAGGAGTCTGGAGCGCAGGTGGTGTTCTCTTCGATCCTTCCTGTCAAGGGTAGGGGCCCAGGCAGAGATAGATGCATCCTGGAGGTGAATTGTTTTTCTTAACCTCTAAGGATAGGACAAGAAGCAATGGGCTTAAATTGCAGCAAGGGAGGTTTAGGTTAGACATTAGGAAAAACTTCCTAACTGTCGGGGTGATTAAGCACTGGAATAAATTGCCTAGGGAGGTTGTGGAATCTCCATCATTGGAGATTTTTAAGAGCAGGTTTGACAAACACCTGTCAGGAATGGTCTAGATAATACTTAGTCCTGCCATGAGTGCAGAGGACTGGACTAGATGACCTCTTGAGGTCCCTTTCACTCCTATGATTCAACAAATGGTAAGATAATCTCTGACCAGTGTTTTATGCTGACCATCTGCACAAATAGAGAAGGTCACAATTAAGTTACAATGTGGGCATGAAAGATAAAATGTAAAGAACATGGGCAGGAAGGAGGACATATAGGTGCCAGTGCGTAATTGGTTAAAATTGTTGTTATTTAGGAGTGTATTGGGAGTGGTGAGCATAAGAGATGTGCTTGGTTTATATAATCTGTGTGTGTTGCTAATAAATAGATGTTTAGAGCACACATGTGTAAGGATCTTTCGCTTGGAAAAGCGTCTGCAAACCTGTAGAGCCCTGAGCCCCGAGGGAAAGGGCGGGTACTTAAACTGACCAGGTTTCTTCCTGAGCTCCATCGGTAAGAATAGGTGCCTTACATCATGAGCCCTCAGAAGGGAAAGGGTGGAGGTGCCTACATTGATTTGGTCATGCCTTGAGCCCTTGGTAGGATATAGGTGGGGTGCCCTAAATTGAGAGGGTGACAGATGTACAAAGAGATGGTGAGGCATCTTGGTTAGCTGCTATTGAAACCAACCCTTTAGCAATAGAAGACTTTTCCAGGGGTATTAAATCCACCATAAATCCTATTCCATGAGAAGACAGTTTGGCAGCTCAGAGAAGGATCAAGCTATTGCTAAAATTCTTCATTATAAGTCCTTGGAGCACAAATCAAACAATCAAGCAAACACAGGAGGATGTGGTAAGAACTCTGCCCTGATGCATGATGGTATCAGTTGCATTTGGATACAGACGGAAAACTTTATTGTAAAACCAAGTTACAAAATCATCTGGCATTACCTGAAAAATATAAAAGACAGGTATATCAAGAAGTACATGAAGAGACGTCCCATATATTTAGGAGCAGATGAGACATTTAGGAGCAGAGCAAGTAATCAGTCTTGCAAGAGGTTGGTTTTATTGCCCATAGATGGAGACACATTGAGCATTCTGTCACTAGAGTCTGTACATGAGTCAAGCAAAAGACACCTCACCAAACTACTAGAGCTCCACTAATATAGTTACAACAGAATCATTGGAGCTTGTATCAATAGACTTCTTGCATCTAGACAAAAGGAAGGGAGGATGTGAATACATCTTAGTCACAGTGAATCACTTCATTAGGTTTATCCAAGCCTAATCAACCACTAACTGGTCAGGCAAGATTGTAGCAGACAAGATATTTGAGGACTCTTTTCAAATTTGGCTTCCCCCAAAAGATCCATCATGACTAAAGGGCAGACTTTGAAAATGACAAGAAAGTGCATGGCGCTGCCTTCTCAGCAGGTGACTAAGAAATTGTCTGGAATCTTTCAGAGAAGGGGGATGAGGCAAATTAAGATCCTACTGGAAAGATTAGACTCATGTAGTACTTGAAAGGAAAGTGGATAGTCCAGTCTATGAAGTAAAAGCAGAAGATGGAAAAGGATGTGTTACAGTTCTTTTACTTCTTCAATATTTACTTCCCTGTGACATCTGATCCTTGGCTATAACACCACCTTCTAAACCACCACAGTGGAAGACACAGAGAACAAGACAAACTATTGCAATAAGAGATCAAAATGAAGAGAGCAATTTGGACTCCAGTGATTCTGATGAGAGTGAAGATGAACTACATTATGTGATGGTACCAGATACTGCCCATGCTACAGAGACTCTGAATCCAGAGGCAGAAACATTTCATCCATGTCTGGGAAATGAGGATGTTGTTGATCCTGTAAACTTGGAAACTGCTGATCAGACTAATGTGGTATTCACAGCTGCCACAGAATGGCATGAATGCCAAAATGAGAGCATGGGACCTGGGACCAGTAGTGCACAAGAGGAGAGATCACCAAGACAATTCACTGATGTGTGAGGTCATCTGACTCGAGGGAAGAGCCCCACAGACACTGATATATGAAAATCAGGGACACCTACTCAGTGTCCAAATCCAGCTATTGGAGTGGTGAATGCGCCATGGGTTTATCCTCATGTTTGTCACATGCCATACCAAATGCCTATTCCTGCATTCTTTCCAAGATGTAAGTATATAAAGTGATATTGACTTATGGTCTGAATATTGCTCTAAATGAAGTGGTTTTATAGTTCTGGATAGTTTGTTATTGGATTTGTAATTGGATAATGGAACTAAAATTATGGCAGAAACTTTTTGCTTAACGTGAAATACACTGAAGAGAGATGCAGAAGCTTCCACTATCAATACCAGAACTTGTGATAAAGAAAAGACCCAGAAACTCATTTGAGAATGACAATTATCAGTTTGTGGAACTCATGGACTACTACTACTACTACTAAGTCAAATGGATAGGCTGTATGTTATATTTTATTTATAGAAATGTCGGGACAACATAACGTTTACAAGGAGGGAGTGTAGCACACATAAGGGAATGTCAGGGTTTTATTTACCTGGGCCCTGTCAAAGAGTAATGGAAAAGGAGTCTCCAAAGGAGACAAACTGATGAATAAGGGAATTAAAGGCTAGTAATGATTAAATCAAAGGTGTGAAAGCTGAAATTAACATATTAAAGGAAGCTGTCCAGGCCCCTGAAAAAATAACTGGTAATGATATGAGTAGTCATGCAGACAGGCAACTCCAGAGAAAAGGATGTGCCAGCTGCAGGCAATCTGGCAAAGGCAGTACTTGGGATCACCATTTCAGATGTGGCAAAAAAGAATACCACCCATCAGGATGCCATGCAGGAAAATCACTAGAGAGCAGAGACAAAGCTGACACTATATCTGATTTACCAGGAGCAGCCTACATTTGCCATCTAACACCAAAAGCAGCAAACCAGAGTAGCAACTTTAATTGGGCTACGTCTTCACTACGGGCGGGGGGGGGGGGT
>NW_020664374.1:18219889-18234451 GCF_002925995.2 Terrapene triunguis | reverse complement strand
GGGGGGGGGGGGTCGATTTAAGATACGCAAATTCAGCTACGCGAATAGCGTAGCTGAATTCGACATATCGCAGCCGACTTACCCCGCTGTAAGGACGGTGGCAAAATCGACCTCCGCGGCTTCCCGTCGACGGCGCTTACTCCCACCTCCGCTGGTGGAGTAAGAGCGTCGATTCGGGGATCGATTGTCGCGTCCCGATGAGACGCGATAATTCGATCCCCGAGAGGTGTAGACCTAGCCTTGAGGGCCTGGGGACTGACTGATGGAGCTGTGTCTGTCTGTGGGTGGAAGAAGCTGAAAGCCAGGAGACAGAGCTTTTGTGGCATGGCTGAAAAGGCAGGGTTGGAATTGTGAGTAAGAAAACTGACTTCTACTGTTTGATTCCTAATGTGGTCAGAGAAATAGGACTTTATTGACATTCTTTGTAAATAAACAGGACTGCACCAGAATACTGGACTCATATTATTTTCTTCTTCTAATGGAAACAACTCAGCAAGACCACAAATATAGGCTAACAGCTCTGGCTAAGCAATAGTTCTTGTTTTTCAACCACTTAAGAAATACTTTGGTATGTTTTGTTTTTTTTTTAAATATATTTTGGAGGAATCAAAGGAAAGAATATAGAACTCATCCCTTTTTGTAGGCTTGATCTTACGTACATTAAAGTCAATGAAAGTGCCATCATCAGGGGTTATAACACTACTTGCATAATGTCAATAATATTAAATGGGAGTTCTTATTAAGAGTACAAGTCTGGTTTAATGTAACTGGAAGCCACATTACAGAAACCTTGCTATGAGAGAGAAAGTTACGCATTTGGACAGAATCAAAGTGGTGTTTTGAAAGGGTCTTTGTTTGGAATGGGTAACTTATTTATCTTGGAAATTTCAGGTCAAATGCAGCATCTGGTTTTCAAAGCAATCCTGATTTATTTTCAGTTGTTCAGATGTGCTGGCTAAGTTTTCCCCCGCCCCCAAAGGTCAAGTGACTTCTGCCACAAAGTCACACAATGAGACAATAGCTCAGTCTGATTCTGTTCAGGTTCCCAGTCGTTTCCTCTAACTATGACATACATCCACAGCCTCTTAAGAGCACAACATAACCTAAAGATTTACTTCTCCCTCCCTGGATATTTAGCTGAGGGAAAATAGTTATTTTGAAGCAGAACAGCTTTGAAGGGTGTATGTGTTCTGATTGTTTCCCTTAACTGCTGAAGCGAAGGAAATCATAAACCCATTGCAAATGAACTTACTCTGCTTTTAACAGTCAGTGCAACAGTAAGAATAGATGCATTTTTACTTCCTTCACATCCTCTCTGTGCAACGGTCACAGCTTTGAGTGCCCAGGGCTGGCTCCAGGGTTTTTGCTGCCCCAAGCGGCAAAAAAAAAAAAAAAGAGGCGGTCGCGCTCTGTGGCGGCAATTCGGCGGGAGGTCCTTCGCTCCAGCCGGGAGTGACAGACCGTCCCCTGAATTGCCGCTGAATAGCTGGACGTGCCGCTCCTCTCTGGAGGGGCCGCCCCAAGCACCTGCTTGGAAAGCTGGTGCCTGGAGCTGGCCCTGTGAGTGCCTCAGGCTTCTTGTGAGGAGGGCATCTCAAGTCTGGCTCAACTAAGAACTCTGTAGGGCCTTTTGGCAAGGGTTGTTTTAATGAACAAGTC
The DNA here is from genome assembly GCF_002925995.2 of Terrapene triunguis. Classification (NCBI taxonomy): domain Eukaryota; kingdom Metazoa; phylum Chordata; order Testudines; family Emydidae; genus Terrapene; species Terrapene triunguis. Next base: position 18,232,792 of record NW_020664374.1, on the reverse strand, counting down.
ACATAAAGAAAGCACTAGAAATAAAGCTTTCTGACTTAAGCCTAAAATAACCTGAGCTGATGGCATGTTTAACAGCAGAAAACAACCTCATTTCTCAGTACATTGCCTAAGTTTTCTAAGAGAGTTACTTGGGGTTACCTACATTGGATCATAGGAGCCCCGGTCTACATTACAAACGTATGTTGGTAGAACTATGTAGCTCAGGGGTGTGGAGAATCCACAGCCCTGAGCGATGCAATTATACCAACCTAACCCCTGTTGTAGATAGCACTGTGCTTATGGGAGAGCTTCTCCTGTCAACATGCTACCATCTCTCAGGGAGGTGGAGTACCTACGCTGATGGGAGAAGCTCTCCCGTCAACGTAGGGAGAGTCTTAATTAAGAACTACAGTGGTGCAGCTGCACTGGTACAGTTGTATCACTGCAGTGCTGTAAGTGTAGACTTGCCCTCTGTTCTTATTAGATCACAGGTGGGTACTTTTCAACTCTAATAACAATTAATAATACACCCAAAACGTGCTACTTTGTGGACTCAGGTCTATGGAGTTGGAGGTCACTGTAACGTTTCCCTGGTGTTATCTGGACCGGTGATCTGCTAGGTCACTCCAATCCTTGACTCTGGGAGCCAGCCTTACCCTGCTCTGCTGTGAGAATCCCCACTCTTGGGCTGTTCACGCACAGCCTCTGGCATGTAAGCTGCTCCTTGGATTGTGCAACCGAATGACACTAGCCAATATCTCCAGTCCCAGACACAACCCTAGGAACCTCCGTCTTGCAGTGTTCATTTATGCCCGCTGGACACTGCAAGCTTATATGAGTTCGTCAATTTAACAAATAAATTGATATTTACCAGGCTTGTTATCCCAAGGGGAGTCTCTGACACGCTTCAAACCTAATGCACTGCTTCAGGTAGAATAAACAAATAGATTTATTAACTACAAAGATAGATTTCATGTGATTATAAGTCAAAGCATAACAAGTCAGATTTGGTCAAATGAAATAAAATCAAAATGCATTCTAAGCTGATCTTAACACTTTCAATGCCCTTACAAACTTAGATGCTTCTCACCACAGGTTGGCTGGTTGCCCTTCAGCCAGGCTCTCCCCTTTGATCAGTGCTTCAGTCGCTTGGTGTGGTGTCTGTAGATGTAGGTGGAAGAGAGAGGAAGAACATGGCAAACGTCTCTCCCTTTTATTATATTCTTTCTTCCCTCTTGGCTTTGCACCCCCCCTTATGAGTCAGGTGAGCATTACCTCATCGCAGTCCCAAACTGACCAAAAGAAGTGGGGTGACTCACTTGAGAGTCCAACAGATCCTTTTGTTGCTGCCTAGGCCAGCGTCCTTTGTTCCTGTGAGGCTGGGCTGGGTTTGTTCCATACCTACCCTGATGAGGTGTGAACTGCCTCTCTGCTCTTGGAGAGTTTTTGCCTGGGCTTATTTTAAGCCATGAAGACACATTTTCAGCCTCATAACTATATACATGAAATTATAATCTATAACATTACTGTAACAACAATTACTATAACTTCACTATAACAACAATGTTCAGTGCATCATGAGCCTTCCGAAGACACCTGACATGATAAACTTTGCATTGTATGCCACACAATCATTTTACAAGGATGAACATGGGGGTGTAGGATGTTCCCCCCAGGTACAGAGCATCACAGTCACAACCAACCAACCTGATCCCCAACAGTTTTATCACTGTCTTTTATCTATGCATTCTGGGCTGAATTCTCTTGTCTATTAAGGCACAGCCTAAACCCAGCATTACTGGCTAGAGGCAAACTCCTCCTGTGTAGGGGAATCCTCCATTGATGAAGGCTGCTGGTTCAGAAGGCCTGGCCAGGGCACCCCAGAACTCAGCTGATCCTCGGTGAAAAGAATGGCTCCTGTGGGTTGCTAGCAGCTGGCACAAACTAGAGAGCAGCCATGCTATGGGCAGGGATAATGTCCAGCGAACTCAAGAAACCTTTGTCAGCTGCTTCTCTCTCGACTTGCACCAAGTTTAGCTCACCCAGTCCAGTGAATTTGGGCTCTTGTTTCCAGACTATTAATGAAAAGTTTCTTTTCACTACAAACCATTTCTAAGTAGGTTACTAATAATGAGATGGTGGTTTTACAGCAGCACCCTGATGAGAAGATACTTTTCAGTTCTAGTGAGATATAGTAAAGACTACTCAAGCAAAGATTTTTCAGTAAGCAATGGAATGACATTATATGATAACCCTTGTCACACTGGGAGGTTTTCCACAGCCTGTTCCACCATTCCCAGTATTAGCAAGAAACTTCTGTTTCTTTTGAAAACAAAAGTACACAACCCTGGAGAGAGAAATCTTTACCTGATAGAAAGAAGTGTTTTGTGACAAATCATTTCAGGGGGAGAATGTTAAAATCTTAGACTGAGGACTTGACTACCTTCCATGGAGATCCTGATGAGCCAATGGGGTTGTATCAGCAACGGGATCCTCTTTTGGAGAGTTCCCATCCCATGCAGCTGAGGAGAGGAGATAAGGTTCCTAACTGCATGTACATCCCTACTCCACTTGGGATGAGAACCCAGCTTCTCTGCATCATGATCTTGATCCAAAGCTCAATGGAAAGACTGATTTCCAGAGGTTAGGCCCCATGTCCATATAATTATTGACATTGTATATGTGAAATTTTTTCCCTTCAAAATCAGTGTTTCACTATCCTGACAGTAACTTCACAAGCAATTATAGGAGAAAAAAATTAAGGAAAAATTGTAAGCCTCTTGTTTCAAGTGTGCAAGAACTTATCTGTAACAGGAAGGGAAAACATTAAGTGTATGAAAAATAGCACTTTTACAATTCAGAGTCTTGGTACATTATTAATTATTTTTTTTCTTACCTGCCCTTTCAATTAGAAACATTATTTCCCCCTTTCCCCCATTTCCACCTAATCAGTATTTGTGTCACCAAAGCTCTCCTTCTTTAGGAACATAGGAATTGCCATACTGGATAAGACCAATAGTTGATCTAGTTCAATATCCAAAGACAATGACCACTACCAGATGCCTTAGAATAGGCTAGGCAAAACTGTTAAAGCTAAATACAAGTTCTCTTCTCCTGATTATGTGACACATGTAGACAGCCGGTGCAAGGAAGTTTCGCGCCCTAGGTGAAACTTCCACCTTGTGTCCCCCCCCCCCCCGTGGCAGCTAACCACGCCCACCCACCCCTCCCACCCGAGGAGCCCCCCCGCAGCAGCTAACCCCTCCCGCACCCGGGGAGCCCGCCCTCGTAGCAGCTACCCCCACTTGCAAGCCCCCCCTCCATGGCAGCTAACCCGGCCCGGGGAGCCTCCCCTCGCGGAAGCTAACCCTGCCCCCCTCCACGGCAGCTAACACCGTCCCCCTCCGCGGCAGCCCCCTCCGCGCCCCCCCCCCCGCTGCGGAAGCTAACCCCGTCCCCCTCCATGGCAGCTAACCCTGCCCGGGGAGCCCCCCCCCACGGCAGCTAACCCCTCCCCGGGAGCCCACCCCAGCTCTCCTCTGCTGAGCACGCCGGTGCTGCTCTAATTCTCCTCCCCTCCCAGGCTTGCAGCGCCGATTGGAGGAGACTTAAAGCGGGGGCTGTGTGCTCAGCAGAGGAGGCAGAGTGGAGGTGATCTGGGGTGGGGAGCGGTTCCCCTGTGCGCCCCCCCGTTACTGCGGGTGGCCCTCCCCGCACCCCCCCGTCCCAGCTCACCTCCACTCCACCTCCTCACCTGAGCGGGCTTTTAGGCGTCCTCAACCACTAGGCACCCTAGGCAGCCACCTAGTTTGCCTAAGTGGTTGCACTGGCCCTGCATGTAGATAGAAAGGAGAAATACTCGTTGAATTCTTGTGATATGTGTCCAGCTACTGTCAAATATAGATTACTGAAGTCAAACAATAAGAAAGGAAAACTGGACTCCATCATAATTTGTTTTCTTCTGTGCATTCTACTTCTGCTTCTTTATGAAGAAGAATCATCATGAAGAATGGAGTCTTTTGATGGAGATGGTGATATGAGTGACAGTGAAAGTGAAGATAATTCAATTTCTTCATCTTCAAATAAGAGTTTTGCTACTCCATCTGCTTCAGCATCGAAAACTCCTTCTCCTAGAAAGTCTTCAGATGTTCATCACACTGGTATTAAGAGGTTTTTGGATAGAATATTCCATTACCAGAAAAACCTTTATCTGGAGGTATTTGTGCCAGCAATACACCATTTCATATAGTCAAAAATCATTATATTCTAGAATTTCTTCATAAATTGTGTGCAATTTATAAACTAGGAAATGGCTTGCAGGAAGTCTTCTGAATGCTGAAGTGGAGTATGAGAAAAGGAGAGTTGGTATTCTTATTACACAGGCTCCTCATGTGTGTTTAGTGTCTGGATGGAGGAGCAATATACACAGTGAGGTGTCATCAACTTCATGGTAAAAACTCCACAGCCCCTGTCTTACTCATTCCATTGCAGAACTGAGCATCACCGCACAGCCCAACATATTGCTGACCAGTTTAAAAATATAATCGATGAATTGGGTCCACTGAAATTTATCTGAACTGTGACCGACAACACAGCTAATATGAATGCTGCTTGGCTTTTGTTGATTAATGAATATCCACACCTTCTGTTGTTATGGATGTGCTTCCCATATGATGAAGCTTTTCACTGGTGATGTTGAAGATCTGACAACTCTCTGATAACATGTTGTTGCGGGCCTGTGATATACTGGAGGTCAGACAAAATGATCTGGTGGTCCCTTCTGGCCTTCAACTCTATGACCCAAAGTCATCTCAATAATAAAAAGCATTGCCAAGGTTCTCAAAAACAAACAAATACCAGAAACCAGGTTTCAGAATTATTTAGTACAGTACTCAGTTTCATCCCCCCTGAATAAGCCTTGTCGTACTTGATAGGTATCTTCTATTAAATGTCTCAAAGGTCTTCAGATATGCAAGAAGGCTCTTCAGTTAGCTTCTGTTGAAAAAGGGATGGCCCAGCGTCGCCCCTGAGTAATCTGCACTGACATTCTTGATGACAATGATGATGTCTTTTGGATGTACAACTCAAAATTCATTTCACTGCTTGAACCGATATTTCAGTCCATTCAGTTTACATTGTCTGATGCCAAGAACAAGTTCCAGAATGTTAAGAAACATATTTGTGAGAATATTGAACGTAGTCCACTTACAAAAGATGAAAAGAAAATAATAACAGACAAAACAATATTACGGAAAAATCAAGTGATCACTCCCACACATAATGCTGCCTACTTTCTTGACCCACACTTCCAGGACCAAGAGCCAAATGATGAATTTGATTCAGTTTGTGACCTCATAGTGGCTGTTGCAAATTTTAAAGGATATACAAACGAGCAAACAATTCTGACAGTGATAGCACATTATAAAACAAGAAGCAGCCCATTCAATCATAAAACAATGTAGAGTGCTATTTCAGCAGATGAATCAAGACAGCTTCCTCCTTCATCATGGTGGAAAGGGTTGTGTCCATCTTGTACTCTGTTCACATTGGCAGATATTCGTTTTACACTTCTGTGTGCTACTGCATGTGTGGAACAAAAGTGGTCAGTTTGGGGAATCATCCATACAAAACACAGAAATTGACTGAACACCTCTGCTGGGAACCTGGTGACCATGTATCACAATTTAAGATTAGAGAAGAAAATGACAGATGACTCAATATTCATCAGATGAAGAGGAAGGAGATACTGATGTATTTGATGGTGACAAAAATATAGATGAAGCAGTTGAAGCTAATAAAGATAATGAAAACCAAGATGCCTGCTTCCTACCTAGTATAAGTGCATTTATACTTGACTTTTTTCTTTATAGTTGCCCTCTGTTTGTTTTATCTATGTTTTCAGTGTTCTTGTAGCTGTATTGGTCCCACAATATGACACAAGGTGGGTGAGGTAATATCTTTTATTGGACCAACTTTTGTTGATGGAAAAGACAAGCTTTTGAGTTTCACAGAGCTCTTCCTCAGGTCTGGACAAGATAGCAAGAGTGTCCAAACTATATACAAGGTGGAACAGATTGTTAAATGTAAGGCATTTATGCTGTAGGAGATCACTTAAAAACAAAGTGGGCAACTAAGGGTTAGCAGGCAGTATGGTATGTTACATATTGTTGTCATGAGCCATAAAACCAGTGTCTTTGTTAGGTACATAGTGTTTAACAGAGCTATGAATTTAAGTTCCAGGCTTGTCTTATGAAGGTGTTGTGCAGGTTTCTTTGAGGACAAGGACTGAGATATCAGATATGGAGTGATCACTTTGTGAAAAGTGTTTGCCCATGAGTGATAGGGTGGTTTTGTCTTTTATCTCAAAAGCACTCTCATAGAAAAATTATCTTGAGAAAACAGTCTGGGGTTTATAATGCAGTCCAGGCTGCTAACCTTAGTTTTGGAGTCTGAGTGCAGTATTCTGTGGTCAAGATGGGCTAGAACTCCTCTTTTCCTCTTAATGGTAAAGGAGCAAGCCACCTCCTATTAGTTCCAGCCAGGCTCCCCTGTTCTCTTCGTTTCTCTCTCTAAACCTGGTGATCAGAACAGGCTGGGAAATGTAGTCCACCAGAAGAGCCATGCTATATTCTTAACCTAGAGCAAGACATGCTGGGAATCAATGGTAGTATCTAAGGCCTATCTTTCCATAGATGGTGAGAGACTTGGAGGAAGTTAGAGTGTGTTGATGAGTTCTCCAGATAAGTGAAAGGCAAGCAAACCCACTCTCTGTATATATTTTTTTATTTTGTAAGCCTTCCTTTGATAATGATCAATTGAAGCAGACACCTCTGAAGAATGCCTGAATTGTTTTATGTACTATGGGCATGTTTGGCTGTCTTTTGGAGAATGCCTAAATAAATACTCCAGGCAGAGGAACTCTTATTAAGAAGTTTCAAAGATGTTACTGGATCTTTTTGTATCTAGCTTGCCAAAGAGAGATTTTATATTATTAACTGCTCACTCATTTCTTTCTTAGGCTAGGTCTACACTACAGCGGGGGTCCGACCTAAGATACGCAACTTCAGCTACGTGAATACCGTAGCTGAAGTTGCGTATTTTAGGTCGACTTACCTGGCTGTGAGGACGGGGGAAAGTCGACCGCTGCCGCGCTGCCGTCGACTCCACTGCCGCCTCTTGCCGCGGTGGATTTCCGGAGTCGACGGCAGAGCGATCAGGGATCGATTTTATCGCGTCTTCACTAGACGCGATAAGTCGATCCCAGAAAACCGATTGCCTGCCGCCGGACCCTCCGGTAAGTGTAGACAAGCCCTTAAATTCCATCAGAACTGGTTGAAACTGTAGTAAAGAACAAAATTATCAGACACATAGATGAACATAATTTGTTGGGTAAAAGTCAACATGGTTTTTGTAAAGGGAAATTATGCCTTACCAATCTACTACAATTCTTAGAGGGGGTCAACAACCATGTGGACAAGGGGGATCCAGTGGATATAGTGTACTTAGATTTTCAGAAAGCCTTTGACAAGGTCCCTCACCAAAGGCTCTTAACCAAAGAAAGCTGTCATGGGATAAGAAGGAAGGTTCTCTCATGGATTGGTAACTGGTTAAAAGACAGGAAACAAAGGGTAGGAATAAATGGTCAGTTTTCAGAATGGAGAGAAGTAAATAGTGGTGTCCCCCAGAGTTCTGTACTGGGACCAGTCCTATTCAACATATTCATAAATTATCTAGAAAAAGGGATAAACAGTGAGGTGGCAACATTTGCAGATAATACAAATCTACTCAAGATAGTTAAGACCCAAGCAGACTGCAAAGAGCTACAAAAGGATCTCTCAAAACTGGGCAACAAAATGGCAGATGAAATTCAATGTTGACAGTAATGCATATTGAAAAACATAACCCCAACTATACATATAAAATGATGGGGTCTAAATTAACTGTTACCACTCAAGAAAGAGATTTTGGCATCATTGTGGATAGTTCTCTGGAAACATCTATTCAATGTGCAGCAGCAGTCAAAAAAGTGAACAGAATGTTGGGAATCATTAAGAAAGGGATAGATAATAAGACAGAAAATAGCATATCGCCTCAGAAAATATCATAAATCCTTTGTACGCCTACATCTTGAATATTGCGTGCAGATGTGGTCGCCCCATCTCAAAAAAGATATATTGGAATAGGAAAAGGTTCAGAAAAGGGCAGCAAAAATGATTAGAGGTATGGAACAGCTTCCGTATGAGGAGAGATTAGTAAGACTGGGACTTTCAGCTTGGAAAAGAGACAACTCAGGGGGATATGATTGAGGTCTCTAAAATCATAATTGGTGTGGAGAAAGTAAATAAGGAAGTGCTATTTACTCCTTCTCATAACACAAGAACTAGGGGTCAGCAAATTAAATTAATAGGCAGCAGGTTTAAAAGAAACAAAAGGAAATATTTTTTCACACAACGCAGTCAACTTCTGGAACTCCTTGCCAGATGATGTTGTGAAGGCCAAGACTATAACAGGGTTCAAAAAAGAACTAGATAAATTCATGGAGGATAGGTCCATCAAGGGCTATTAGCCAGGATGGGCAGGGATGGTGTCGGAAGCTAGGAATGGATGACAGGGGATGGATCAACTGATGATTACCTGTTCATTCCCTCTTGGGCACCTGGCATTGGCCACTGTCAAAAGACAGGATACTGGGCTAGATGGACCTTTGGTGTGACCCAGTATGGCTGTTCTTATGTTCTTTACAAATATTAGCTGATCCTGGTGTCTTGTCCTTTAACTTGTTAGTTTGTTCAAACACCTGTTCTTTTGACTCCTCAATCTGTGACAGTATTTCATCTGTATTACCTGAAAAGAGTAGAACTCAGGTAGCTACCATTCCAGCATCCTTTGAGGAAAGCTGATGCATAGAAATTAAGATTTTTTTTTGCAATGTCTTCATCCTCTTTAGATTCTATTTGCTTTTTTTAGTCCCTGGTAGTCCAGCAGATGCACTGGCTCTCTTTCAGGCTTCCCTTCTGATATACTTGAACAATGTCTCATTATTGTAATTCTATTTAGTAAGGTCATGCCTTCATCTTTCCCCAACAACTTTATTTCTTTTCTTCTCTCATTTTTCTCTCATGCACAGAAACACACCAGTAGTAAAATAAGTGGTGAGTGCTGTTTAAGGAGCCTGTTCTTATATATTAAAAATCCTTCTACTTATATTATCTTGCTAGGTTTTGTCCTCCTTCATACTGATATTCAGTATTTTCTGATGCTATCATAATTTTAATAGCCCCTTTTTGTAGATAATTTGGAGATTGTCTAGATTCTCAACATCTCATTTTTATCTAGCATTACATAAACCTCTCTTAAAAAATGAGATCTAGTTGAAAAGAGGCAATGCATCTTTCTTTTCCCCACTACCTCCTTTTCTATTAACCTATCTGTTAAAAGAAATTCAAGAGCGGGCTGTGTATGTAAGAACTATTTCTGGATTTTACAATAAAACAGTTTAATTATGAGGAATTCCTCATCTGCAGTTACATCATTCCTAGTGTTCTTGGGAATCAGATTGGCTATGTTGATTTTAAAATAGTTGCTTTTGATTTTATTCTTATTTTGGGTGTTATAACCTTGAACTACCTGGCTATTATCAGTGCTAACCTCTTGAAGTTTTGGGGTTTTCTTTGTTTTTTTTAAGGGCTTTCTTAGGTAAAAATCCTATGGAAATTAATAAGAATTTAGCTTCAGTAAGGACTGTAGAATCAGGCCCAATGTTTTCAAATCACAGGTCACACTTTACTTACAAGTATCAGCGGGGTAGCCGTGTTAGTCTGGATCTGTAAAAGTGACAAAGAGTCCTGTGGCACCTTATAGATTAACAGACATATTGGAGCATAAGCTTTTGTGAGTGAGTATGCATCTGACTAAGTGGGTACTCACCCACGAAAGCTTATGCTCCAATACGTCTGTTAGTCTATAAGGTGCCACAGGACTCTTTGTCACTTTACTTACTGAGTTTCCGCTCACTTCACTCATTAAAGAGATTAATGGGGCTAGGTTTGTCCCTTTATGGAAATGATAGGGGAGGGTGGTTTCTGCCTCCTATACCCACATAAGTCCTGAGATCTATATTGATCTTGGGACACCCATAAGAGGAAGAAACATCTGCTCTTAATAAACCCAAATGAATGAAACTACTTGTACTAAAAACTCTTCACTGATATGCACTCTGTTTAAACTATACATGTTTTTATATTTTAAAAAAAAACTTTTAAATTAACAAAAATAATTTCTGTGCGGCCTGCAAGCTGAGAGTTACTGGCAAATCACGTCTGTTATCATTTTTAAAAATAGTGACAGAGCTATGAGCTGCCAATGGCACTTAGCAGGACAAACCTAATTAACTTCTTGGGTTTCATGTAGGTGCAATAAAAATACTTGCTGTTAATTTGAAGTATGACATCTATCATATTATTCATGTCTGTGATGGCAGCTCTGTGATATCTAGAAAATCATAATATTTTCAAATACACCTCTACCCCGATATAACACTATCCGATATAACACGAATTCGGATATAACACGGTAAAGCAGCGCTAGTTCGATATAACGCGGTTTCACCTATAACGCGGTAAGATTTTTTGGCTCCCGAGGACAGTGTTATATCGAGGTAGAGGTGTACATACATGAGTAATTTAAAACTACAGTTATCCATTAGTCCTCTCTAAGTAGTGTTGTAACTCTTAGGGCACTAGTCAAATAAATGACAGCTAATACACAAAGTCTTCAACACTCCTGACTGTACTGGAAGCAGAATTGGGCTCATCCTTAAGAAGTACCTATTTATTGCAACACTTGGTGCCTCATCTATTTATTATATTCTTTGCATCATCAGCATTTTGGCTGACCTATTTCATCTTTTGCTCTGATATTGAATAAACAGCACTTATCCAGTAATAGCTTAGTGGCCTAATTCTCCCTTCACTTACATTGGTGTAAAGCATGAGTGACTCCAATAAAGGTCAATGGAATGTGAAGCCGGTGGAAGTCCCCCATATTTTTAATACTATTTTTCTCTATGCTACTGAATTTACACCAGTGTATTTCCAATTATTTCAATGGAGTTACCCTTGATTTACACCACTGTTATTGAGACCAGGATATGGCCCCTTGTGTTTCAGTGTCATTCTTTAACTTGCACAGATACTTTGGTTACCATTATAAAGTCAGTATTTGCCAAGATTTACCTCACAGTTGTATAAGATACCACAGTATTGTTTTACCCTTAGAACTGGACTTAACTGTGGTAAATGTGAATCTTCAGTGGCAGCTGCTGTAGACACCACATCTAAAGTTTTCTACTGGTATCATACTAGTGACAGAAAACTAGCATTAATAATTTATGTTTTTCTCCAAACTACTCTAAAAATAGCTTATGTATGTTAACAGTAGCATATTAGCACATTTTCCTGAGGAGTATGTTAAACATGAGATTTCTCTTTCCCCCATCAGCATTTATATTATAAAATCTAGTACAAAATTAAAATGTAGCACATCATTCTAAACTGGTCTGAATTAAACATGCATTGTGACAGCAACGAGCATAAACTATTTATGTTAAGTTCAGATGTAGATTTCACTTCAGTTCTTCACACCTCTATAATCCTCAACTGGACTATTGTAAGGGACTAGCTGTGAAAACCACTTAGGAGCATTGGCTAGTTCAGAATACAGCTGACTGCCTTCTTAGTAGGATGCACCTGCTGCCAATTGACTGGTTGAAATTCAGTATTCTGGTCATTATATAAAAGGCCCCAAATGGCTTAGGTCCAGATTTCCATAAACATTGCCTCTTTTTCTAGAACCTATGTTCACTGAGAGAGCTAGAATTCAATATCTTCAGGCTGATGCTTGTAGGACCCAGAGGCAGGGTATTTGCAGAAGCAGACCTACATCTCTGGAACTTGCTTCTACTAGACAACCATTTAAGTGAGCAAAATTGGGCACACTTAAAAAGAGGTACTGGATCTCTTTTTCTAAGCTAAATCGTGAAATCCTGAGTTCAAAGATGACCGGTCAGATCCCCTCTTCATCCTCTATTTTAAAGCTGCAGCTAGGAAGCAATAGGGTATTTTGCTTTTCTTATTTCCAACGTTAAAGACTCAATTTAAGATATATAGGAAGGGTCCCATCTACTCCACAATGCACTGGGACCAAATTATGCAGCAAGAACCCCTAAATTCTGCAGGAAGGTTAATTTATTCTAAATACCCACCATTCCCATCCTCAAACACAGATGCAACTGTAGCTCATAGTGAAAACTAATTATTGATGTAAAATACCTTGATGCCTACTTTCAGCAATGATTGTTTGACACTTTTTTGTTTGTTTGTTATGTTCTCCAGAGGCCCAGCAGCATGGGCCGAGGTGGTTGTAAGGCTGTTTAGGTGGCCCAGCTCAGAACCTCCTGAAAAGGAAAGTGGGGAGCCTTTAGCCAACTTTAACAGCTCATTTTCTTAGCTTGCCAGGCCACAGCTGCTGCGGTGTTCTACTGTCAGGCCAGCCTGTACTTTGGACACTTACCCACTCCCTGGCTGGAAGCTGAACTCCAGCTTTGACTTCCAAATGACCCCCTATGCTGCCTTGCACCATGGAATTGTAGGTCATGCACAGTAATCTAATTAGCTGCCCCTTGTGGGGAAAGCTGCAGAGCAGGAGAACGGTAGGCAGGTCCCAGCAAGGCAAGGAGATGGCTGCAGCATATGGCAAATTCCATTGCAGAAATACTGAATTCTGAGGCTGTGGAATAATGAAGCCCAAAGGGCCATGAATAGGATGAATGCAGGGCTGGCTCCAGGCACCAGCTTGGCAAGCAGGTGCTTGGGGCGGCCACTCCGGAGAGGGGCAGCAGGTCCAGCTATTCGGCGGCAATTCGGC
>NW_020664374.1:18188390-18219789 GCF_002925995.2 Terrapene triunguis | reverse complement strand
TTTTTTTTGGCTGCTTGGGGCGGCCAAAACCCTGGAGCCGGCCCTGGATGAATGAGGCAGTTCATACCTCTTAAAACCCGTTTTAGGCTCTCTGCCAGCTCAGCAAGACAACATGGCACTGGCTTACAATCCTTCACTTTTTCATGGTCTCTCTATAACTAGAACAGCTGAAAGCTTAATTTTTAAAAAAAGAAAGGAACATGTTCAGATTTAATTTCGGCATTTAATTTCAGAAAGGGGGACTACACAAAAATGAGGAAGTTAGTTAAACAGAAATTAAAAGATACAGCGCAAAAAGTGAAATCCCTGCAAGCTGCATGGAAACTTTTTAAAGACACCATAATAGAGGCTCAACTTTAAATGTGTACCCCAAATTAAAAAACATAGTAAGAGGAACAAAAAAATGCCCCCATGGCTAAACAACAAAATAAAAGAAGCAGTGAGAGGCAAAAAGGCATGCTTTAAAAAGTGAAAGTTAAATCCTAGTGAGGAAAATAAAAAGGATCATAAACTCTGGCAAATTAAGTGTAAAAATATAATTAGGAAGGCCAAAAAATAATTTGAAGAACAGTTAGCCAAAGACTCAAAAAGTAATAGCAAAATTTTTTTTAAGTACATCAGAAGCAGGAAGCCTGCTAAACAATCAGTGGGGCCACTGGACGATCGAGATGCTAAAGGAGCACTGAAGGACGATAAGGCCACGTCTGAGGATATGAGGGAGATTCCCCAACCTGAGCCATTCTTTTTAGGTGACAAATCTGAGGAATTGTCCCAGATTGAGGTGTCATTAGAGGAGATTTTGGAACAAATTGATAAACTAAACCGTAATAAGTCACCACGACCAAATGGTATTCACCCAAGAGTTCTGAAGGAACTCAAATGTGAAATTGCTCAACTACTGACAGTAATCCGTAACCTATCATTTAAATCAGCTTCAGTACCAGATGACTGGAGGATAGCTAATATGAAGCCAATTTTTAAAAAGGGCTCCAGAGGTGATCCTGGCAATTACAGGCTGGTAAGCTTGACTGCAGTACCAGGCAAATTGGTTGAAACTATAGTAAAGAACAAAATTGTCAGACACATAGATGAACATAATTTGTTGGGGAAAAGTCAACATAGTTTTTGTATCTATTCTACATAAATTTGTCATCTCACATTCTATTCATGTACGTTATTTACCTCACAAATGTGACAACATGAAACTGAAGTTATAGGAAACTTGACATAACTCAAATTTTATATTCTATTACAGGTTTTTATCTCATATTTTAAAAACAAATATCCTTTTCCCTTTGTCCCACAACACATGGGAGGCACTTACACCTTACAAATAGATTTGCTTTATTTGATTTCCTGTGTAGCCGTCTTGGCTAGTAAGTTGCAATCAGCACCTTTCTGATGGCAAAAAAATTACTTATAGATCAAGCCAGGACTCCTCTGAAAACAGTTTCTTCCCCTGTTCCTCAAGTTATGTCTAACTAACATAGTAAAACAATGCATGTTGGGGAAAATTCTGATCTCACTTATAGTGGTATAGATCTGGAAAACATCATTTAAAACAGTGGACTTCTTTCAGGTTTACAGCCATGTAAATCAGAGCAGAATTTGACCTTTTTTCTTCTAATGTAATTAGTGTATATAGATGAGAACAAGTTAAGTGTATACTGTAACTTACAAGATGAATGCAACAATTAATGTTTATTTTCCAAATATAATTATAATTAATGTTATTTACAGTTGCCAGCTAATTATTCCTGTTTTTTTTAATCTGCACAGCTTAAACTCATGAAGCAGGAGGTAGGTTTTCTGTAAATAGGCAAAAAATAAAAAGCACAATAGAAAGAGGGTTTATTAAAAACATGAATCAGTGTCACACATTCGGGACTTGGAGGACATCTGAGGCCTGGTCTACATTACAAATATAGGTCGACGTAAGCCGGAGAAGGCACCTCGGGTGAGTACACATTTCCAGTCAAACCATAGGGGTTACATGCTATTATATTTTATGTTTAATCTGTACAAAAAATGAGGTGCAGTAGGTATCTGCTTCCTGGTGACGGTTCCAGCTACACAGAGGGTGCTCCCCGAAAAATACTGTTTCTGTGAACAGGGATTGCCCAGGAATATTCCATGGAGATCTCTAGGAAACTTTCATGCAAGTACTCTGCAATCCTTGTTTCTTCCACGATAGTAGGATACTTCCCATGCCATTCCAGTATTAACTCTGCTGGCATCATTGTGTTACACAGCATAGCAACATAAGGACCAGGTCTGAACCTAGATGCTTGCAGCATCTGCTCCTTTTCTACCTGTTATCCTCAGGAGAGTGATATCGCATAGGGTCTTTAGGGGAAATAGGGGAAGTTCTCATTATACAAGTGCTCATACCACAAACAATAGAGCATGTGATCCACCAACCCCTCCATGCTGAATTCCAGGTCCCTCAACCATGCTTTCCCTAATGTGCCATTGTTTTGGTTGGCATGGATTGGCATCTACTATAAGAAGTGTTAAGGGATGGGGGGAGGGCTTGCTGTGTCTTCCCCGCAACCCCCACCCGAAGCCACCTTGGGAAAAGATAACAATTTGGGAATCTTAACACTGGTCCCTGTTCTCAAGCAACATCAATGTTGGTAGGGGGAAGCAGCATTGTTCAACTGCCCGCCTGTGCTCCCAATGTGGGTTTGCCACAAGTTGCAGCACAAGACCTGTCACCCATGTCCTGGGGCAATGGCTGGAACAGCAAACTGACTCGTTGAATAGCTAGGGATTCTGATTATGTTCTGGCTTGCAGTGCAGTGTAATAAGGGGATATTTTTTTAAAATAGCAACCTTGCACCAGAAACAATGTATGCGCTGACAATGGTTGCCTTGTGCTTTGCATGCCTTACAGTGGAAAGCTTGTCCTTTGGTACATCCTCCACACCAGGAGAGAGGCTTTTGCAGATTAGAAGGCAGAAAAAGAAGACGTGGGATGACATGTTCAGTGAGATAATGAACACCTCTGGGACAGCTGAGACGGAGCTCAGAGCATGCAGGATTTCACTCTCCGAGAAATTGAACATGGATATGGAGAGAGGAGAGCATCCCTGGAGCAGGAGTGTGCCACGCAAAAGGAGATGCTGTGGATTATGAAGGACCAATCAGACATGTTGAGGTGTCTGGTTGAGCTGTAAGAAAAGCAGCTTGAGGCTAGACTTCCTCTGCAGCCACTGCAGAACTTCCTGAAAACATCACCCTGTTCACAATCCTCCTCCCCCAAATGTTCCATGAGGTGTGTGTGTGTGTGTGTGTGTGTGTGTGTGTGTGTGTGTGGAGGGGGGGAGTTCAATATCCCTTCCACTCAACACCGGGGAAAGGTACAAAGAAGGTGCCCATTCTAAGGTCTTTGATGATCAAGAGTACTGTGCTCTCAAAAACAAGCTGACCTTGTTTCTCCCCTCCCAATTTTATCAGCCCATTTGCCCAAGGTTAACTTATTTTAGTTATTTCAGTTTCTTTGTGTGTGCATAATAGAAGTAAATGTTTCATGCTTTATTTATTCCAAGCACAGGAGTTTGAGGGGAGGAAGGGAGGTACAGGGAAACTGATGCAACAGGGGGGATGCTATGGGAAGGCACAATGCAGATAAGCAGCGCACATTACTGTAGCTCGTTATTGAAACAGGTTTTCAAAGCCTCCCAGAGATGCACAGCTCCTCGCTGGGCTCTTCTTATTGCCCTGGTATCTGGCTGCTCAAAATTAGCTGCCAACCTATCTGCCTCCATACCACACCCTGGTGGAAACTTTTCTCCCTTTGCTTCACAGATATTATGGAGCACAGAGCAGCCAGTGATAACAGTGGGGCTATTGCTTTCACTGAGGTCTAACCTAGCAAGCAAACTGTGCCAGCGACCCTTTAAACATCCAAAGGCACATTCCACCACCATTCTGCTCCCTACTGCTGTCCAGGTGACCAGTATACAGCTTCATGAGCCATGGGAGCAAGGGGTAGGTTTGGCATTTCAACGTCATCAATGGTTATTTTGCAGCTTGGAAAGAAAGTCCTTGCTTACAGCTTTCTGAACAGACCTGTGTTCCTAAAGATGTGCGTGTCATGCACCTTTCCTGATCATCCCATGTTGATGTTGGTGAAAAGCCCCCTGTGATCCACCAGCACTTGCAACACCATTGACAAGTATCCCTTTCAGTTTATGTACTCTTTGGCAAGGTGGACTGGGGCCAAGATAGGGATATGCGTTCAATTTATCGCCCCACCACCGTAAGGGAACCCCGTTGTGGCAAAATCATCCACTATGGCCTGCACATTGCCTAGAGTCACTACCCTTCTTAGCAGGGCCGGCTCTGGCTTTTTTGCCGCCCCAGGCGAAAAAGCCTCCGGGGGGAGGGCGGCGAGCCCCGGCGGGGGCTCCGCTCTCCCCCCGGCGGCCGGGGGGAGGGCGCCGGGGGGGATGGCGGCGAGCCCGGCCATGGCCCCGCTCTCCCCGGGGGCCGGAGCGCCACGCCGCCCCCCTCCAGGTGCCGCCCCAAGCACCAGCTTGGTGGGCTGGTGCCTGGAGCCGGCCCTGCTTCTTAGCAAATGTTTATTAATGGCCCTGAACACTTGGCTCACAACAGCTCCCATGGTTCATTTACCAACTCTGAATTGATTCCCCACTGACTGGTAACAGTCTGGAATTGCAAGCTTCCAAAGAGCGATCTCCACTCGCTTCTCCACTGTCAGAACAGCTCTCAAGGCTGGGGAAAGCTCTTCGCAAAGTTCCTGGAAAGTGGCCTTCCGCATTTGAAAGTTCTGCAGCCACTGCTCATCATCCCACATCTACATAACGATGCGGTCCCACCAGTCACTGCTTGTTTCCTGGGACCAGAAAAGGCCCTCCACTGTGTTCAGCTGATATGCAACTGCCAGCAGCAACCAGGAATTGTTTCATTCTATGGCTTGCAGAAGGGCTGCTTGCATGCTTGCCCCTTCCCCTTCCCCTTCCCAACTCCACCCTTCCCCAAAGTCCCCACCCCGGCCCCGCCCCAACTCCGCCCCTTCCCCAAAGTCCCCGCCCCAACTCCGCCCCCTCCCCTGAGCGCCCCGCATTCCCCCTCCTCCTCCCTCCCAGCCACGCGAAAAGGGCTGCCCGAGCGCTACCAGCTTCACGGTTTGCCGGGCAGCCCCCAGACCTCCAGACCCGCTGCGCCCCCGGCCGGGCGCTTCCCCTCCCGGGCTCCGGCTGCTGTGCTCCCTGACTCCTCGGCTCTGTAAGAGCGGAGCTGCCCGAGCGCTACCGGCTTCGGGCAGCCCTCATGCCTCCGGACCCTGTGCCACCGGCCGGGCACTTCCCCTCCCGGGCTCCGGCGGCGCAGGGTCCGGTGGCATGGGGGCTGCCCAAAGCCGGTAGCACTCGGGCAGCTCGGCTCTTAAACAGAGCCGAGGAGTCAGGGAGCACAGCAGCCGCCGGAGCCCGCTCTAAGGTAAGCCAGGCATGCTGGAAGCTGGGAGTATTTTTCCGGGACATGTTCGGCTTTTTGGAAATTCCCCCCGGACGGGGGTTTGATTACCAAAAAGCCAGACATGTCCCGGAAAAACCGGACGTATGGTAACCCTATTCATACCCAACAAAGGGCCAAATGTTGTCTTCAGATATGTGCCTGCAACTCCCATTGAACTAACATAATCAAGAGCAGAATTCAGACCTAGTAATATGTAAACTGTGGCTCTGTATGAAAACATTGACCACCTTGTCATACTTTCTGCAGATTTTATACACAGGGCTGTCCTGTTTGGTCAATTTGAATGAAGGAGGGTTCAAAATTTTGAGGGAGATTTTTAAATGTCTTATTGAAACACTTTATTTGTTGGGAGCTGTCAGCATTGCTCACCTCTTCACAAAATGATAAAATCCTTTCCCATAAGAAGACAACACTTTGAAATTGTCCTTAAAACAAATCTAAAGTGAGGGAGTCTCCCTACAAAAGTGTGAGGCAATATATAACATAGTGTACGTATGGGTATGCAATAGCCAGAAACTGCAAAATGTACCAGACACCTACTAGCTAGAGGAGTAAATTCACTAGCCATAGGTTGATAAAAAAGATGAGTAGGTTGTCCACAAGAAAAAACTCTGGGCAATATTCTAGTGACAAGCTCACCACCTACCTGCAGCTGTTGGAAAATGGAAGGATGTGGGATTCTTTCTCTGTGCTTTCCTAGGGATCCTGCTAGGAAGCTCCTTCTTTTGCATCAGACTCTAGCTATTGAGTGAATGATGCATTTGAAGGCCCTCTGGCCCCATTTGGCTGCTAGAGGGGGAAAAGGAGCTTTCTCTAGTTCAGCTCTTGATCATCTTGCCTGACGTACGCTGTTTCCTTGCTTAACTTTATTTTTTGTCTTCTCTTCTCTGCTGATTATTATCCGTTTCACAGCTGCCCCCAGGGTTCTGAATAGCAGTATTAAAACTGGCCAATCTTGTTAATTTTAGTCTGTTTGGGAAAGGTATGAGCAGCAGCAAGAACTGTTAGTACATAACACTACATCAGTTTATATTTGAAAGATTTTCTCTGCAACCACTAGAGCTAAAACCTTTTTTTTTTTTTAAAGCAAACTCAAATATCTGCAGAAACTAATGGTGTCCTGTACTAACCCAGGGTAAATGGATTTTTCAAATCCTACAAATAACTGTGGAATCAGTATGAGGTGTGCATCAGGAAACATGGTTTTTATTCCCAGCTCTCTCAGTGACAGGCTGTGGGACTTTAGGCAAGTCTCTGTATCTATCTGTAAAATGGAAATAATAATGCTTATCTACATTTTCCTTTGATTATAGTTGAAAAGCAAAAGTATTGTATCAAATTAATCATCATTCTGTATGTATTTAGCTATTAGTGCATTTAAAAATGGCTGTGTGCATATATATAATTACTATAATTGTTATATATAATATTGTGTATTTAGGTAAATATGCAGTAATTCCGTCCTTCTATTGTAAATTTTCTTGCTCATTTGGAGCTGCATATTTTTCATTCCACTTGCTTCCTCAGCATTGTCTACAAAGTGAACACGTTTACATTCTGGGGCAGGAGCCCATCTTCTCTATGTTTCTTGTGAAGTATCTAATGCACAAAACAAATATTAATAACTTATAATGTATGTAGTTGTTCTAATGTGCATTATATTCATATGTCCATCCAAGTGCATACAATTTCAAAAATGCCTATGGGCTTTGGATCTGGTCCTAATAGAATTAGGAACCTAGGTTCCATCTTAAATGCCTAAATCACTTTTGAAAATGACTCTTAAGCTCCCAAGTAATTTAGGCATTTTAGAATATTTTACCCAGTATCTATTATAATATGGAATTGTATATTTATTTATATACATCTATTATCTATCTGGCAGTCATGTTTGTAGATTATAATATGCATGATATGATTGTGACCATATTTATATGTATAATGTGGTAGTTATATGTGTATACAGCTATTACTATAGATCTTAAAACTTGATACCATACCCACACACATTTATACTTATTTCATTCATACAGAAAGTAGTACAGATAATTTACAGATAGCAATAGTGCATAGGCTGACATTCTGGTATGTAAAAGTGTGTATGAACAGTCTCACATTCAGATGTATATACCTATGTCAGACATACAAATACTTATATATTATAGATGGGGCTGGTAGCTTTGCCTATTATTAAGGTTGTCTGACACTTCGCCTTATAAGACTGTTTTCAGTTTTCTACAACGCTGACACACTTTAACTGTCTGGACTGAAATTTTCCATGCTGGGTATCTACCTTAGGTGGAATTTTTTGAAAAGTTTTTGACAAAATGGTTCAGCCATTTCTGAGAACAAGGCCAGGGGAAAATGAGTTTTGCAATGTTTAAAAAATTGGTGACCTTTTCTTTGAAAAGCTCTAGCATTCCCATATTTTGGAGCTGAGACTTAGTTTGGCACCAGGGTAGCCTTTTTGTCAGGTATGTACCTTTTTGTATTCCTAAGAAAATCCATTGAAATTTAGTCAGGTTATAAACTTGTGAAAAATCAGTGTGCACATGCTCAGTAGACACATCTTAGAGCATAATTGCTTAAATTCTATGATGACTCTGCATACTGACTATGCTCCATCCTAGCCGCTCTGGATTCGGGTGGGGCCGGGCACTTGAACTAAGAACAGGGAAACTGTCTCTCCTGTGCTCTGAATGACTACCACCACCCGCCGCTGGCCCCAGGCAAGGTGAAGGAGGAAGCTGTTTGACTTTAATGCAGAAGGGATAAAACCCAGATTTTGGGGGGTGGGGGAGAAAGGAGTACATTGGGACAAAGAGACTGATGAGACTGGGACTGGAAAAGAGAGGGAGGAAGAAAGAAAGTGTGATTGGGAGTTAGAGAAGGGGAGGCTGAGACTGGTAGGAAAGGGGACTGGAAGCTGTGGGGAAGAGTAATCTGTGACTGAGTGGCCAAGGAGACTGGGAGCTGAGGAATGAGGGAGTGGAGGAGAGGGTGGGATTGGTTGGGCAAGGACACCTGGACTGGGGAAGAGGGAGAGAGAGAGGGTGTGTGTGTGTGCACGCGTGTGCAGGTGGAACAGGGAAGAGACAGACTGGAGTAGGTGCTGGGAGGGAGGAACTGGGTTAGCTGTACAAGGAGACTAAAGACAAGGATTGTGTGTTTGGGAGCTGGGACTGGTTGGGCAAGGAGCCAGGGGATGAGGAGTGGGGGTGGGATGGTTGAGCTGAGACTGGCTTGGCAAGAAGACTCGACTAGGAGTGGGCAAGAGAGATGGACTCAGATGGGAAGCCTGGAGTGGGAAACTAGAACTGGCTGGGCAAAGAGATTGGGGCTGAGATGAGAAGCCTTAGGAGTGGAGATTGGGACTGGGCATGCAATAAGAATGGGACTGGAAAATGAGTCAAAGGTGAGGAAGAGACAGGACTGGGACGGGACAGAAGGGTAAAGCTTGGAGGGGAACCGGCAGAAAGGTCTGTGCCCATTAGAGCACACTTTCCTTTAGAGCCTGGAATGGAACCCGGGTTTCCTGAGGTTCACAATTCCTCTGCTGTCAGCAAGTATCTGGGAAACCCACTGGCAGAGTGACCCATCCCTCTCTAGCACTGGTCAACACAGAGAATGAAAACCTACTACTGCTATCAGTTAGTCCCTTGGCTCAAGGGGCAGAAGTCTGTGCAATGGGGAAAAAATGTTCCAGTCGTCCTGCTGATGAACCATGTGGGTTTCACTATGATGCCACATGAAGGAATGAAGCCTAACACTCAAAAGTTAGGATATGCCAGAATTAAGGCTGCCTGTACAGATTTAGTTGACTCCCTTGTACAATCTTTAATTACATGATCACATACTATTTTTTCCATAGGACTTCTATTTTTTTCATTTAGTTCACAGATAGACCTGCTCTGGGGATGAATCAGGGCTGTGTAACGAAGGAAACTCTTGTCTGTTGCAACAGATGAAGCAGGGGTGCTAAAGTAGAAATGAGTGTTGTGAATGAGACAAGAGATTGCAGGAAGAAGAAAGAATGGTCTCATGGTTAAAACTAACCTGGAGAATGGGATCAGGATGGATAAAAATCTGGGTTTTTTAAATTAAAACAATATTTAAATGTATGTAAATCAAATTTTTAAATTTAAACTAAATACACCTCTACCCCGATATAACGCTGTCCTCGGGAGCCAAAAAATCTTACCACGTTATAGGTGAAACCACGTTCTATCGAACTTGCTTTGATCCGCCGGAGTGCGCAGCCCCGCCCCCCCCCTCCAGAGCACTGCTTTACCGCGTTATATTCAAAT
Organism: Terrapene triunguis; assembly: GCF_002925995.2. Taxonomy (NCBI): domain Eukaryota; kingdom Metazoa; phylum Chordata; order Testudines; family Emydidae; genus Terrapene; species Terrapene triunguis. The sequence goes on along the minus strand of NW_020664374.1, from coordinate 18,209,977 downwards.
TTGTGTTACATCGGGTCGCGTTATATCGGGGTAGAGGTGTAGTTATTTAAATAAACCCATTCAAAATTTAATTTGAAATTGACAACCATTGTTAAGACCTGAAAATAACATACTTTATTAAAATAATTTAAAGTCAAACCACTGAACTACTTGAAGTCATTGGAAACGCACCTGGGAAAGCACCAGGCTTTGTGGAAGTGTTAACCCAACTTTTGACAACAGTAGCCTCTTCTGCAGGTGCACTGGAACTAATATTTCTTCATTTCATTTTATTCAGTTCATTTAGTCAGTTAAATGGCTATAGTTCATTCAAATTTGAGAACCAATTGGAATTTGAAAAAGTATGAAACCTTGTTTTCTCTACCAATTTGTGAATAAAAACTAGGTGTGAGAGGATGAGATCTATTAGTTCTAAAATCGTGAAGGATATAGTGACCAGAAATAATCAGTTGAATATACTAACTATAGGTAATATTTCCTTTATTTAATAAATCAGTTAGCAAAACATGTTCAGATAAACTTTTTGATACAAATTTTTCTCTTATATTTCCAGCATATTTGGGGTAATTTTATTTAATATAAAAATTAAATACTATTTTTGTGCATTTTAATTTAATTTGAATTCCATCCACATGTAGCTTGATGCAAATGACAAGTAGGAAATTAATCAATCAGTAAATAAGAAATGCATCATTAATCATTTTCTAAAATAATAAAAAATAAGAATCTTAATAAATGTAAGTTAAGCTATATGATTGCCTAAATAAATGTGTATGGATATATTGTAATCTCACGGTTAGCAAAAAGAAGCACAATATTTAGTAGAAAGGCTATATGTAGTTGCAAATCAGCATGTTTTAACAGTTACCAACCAATGAGAATAAACCTTTCTTTACGAAAATAAAAAAATACAAATGCAAAACTTGATTAAAATTGATTATTTAAATCAAGGTTTCCTGCTGGCTGATTTAAATCATGATTAAAATAAGAGATTTAAATCAATCCACTCTGAACTGGAGTCTATCTTTACCTGTGCCACAGAGTTCCTATCTGATTCTAGGTAAGTCACTAAACCCAAACTTTTCAGAGGTTTTCACTAAATGTGTTTCTTATTTTCTGAGTACCCAACTTAAGACGTGGGTCTGATTTGCCTAAATGGTGATCACTCACAGCTGCAAATGAAGTCAATCGAAGCTGTGCTTTGAATGTATGAAGTGCTATACAATGCTAAATACTCTGTAAAATCAGCTGCTATGTGTCTCAAATTAGGGACCCAAAATTAGTGGAAACTTTTTATCTTAAGTGCTCTGCGCCTCAGTTCCCCATCTGTAAAATGGGGATAATAATGCTCCCTCATCTCAAGAGTAATTGTATTTTGAAAATAAATTCATTAATGTTTGTGAAGAACTTAGATATTATCGTGATTAGCATCATAGAAAAGTCCAAGAAGAGGCTAATAATTCTGTTTTCACAACATGGTTTGAGTAGTGTGCAATAAATAAGGCATGTGTTTAACAATGAGAAAACAAAATATGAATAGCTGTTCATTAAGTGAGCACTGGCCATCCTTTACACTAAATGAGCAAGGGTCCTGTGGAAAAAATAGTATTTAATTAAAGAATTGGGTTGAACAGGAAGCCTTAATACTGGCATTTACTAACTTTTGAGTGCTTGACTTTGCAATCATAATAATGGTCTTTTAACCTAGTTTTTTGTGTTTGTGATATATTACACACTAATTTTTACACCCTCTAGAACTATCTGTATGTATAAAGCAGGTATATAATTGTGTGTGAGAATGAATATATGCTCATTTATATACCAGTATAATTGTCTGCCTCTACACATCTAGATAGATCTGTGTGCTTGGGTGTGTGTGTATACAGTATTTATATACACTCACACGGGGGCGGCCCTAGATTAGCTGCCAGCAACTGGCGCCCTAGGCGAACCATGCAATCGGCACCCCTCACCCCCAAATCCCAAGGGCAAATCTAGGCTGAGGTTTTTGGTAAACTGGGAAACATTTTGCCCCTTTTTTCCTTTTAATATTTTTACACTTTTTTTTTTAAACAGAGGCTTAATTATTCGGTTTGTCCATCAGTCCGTCTGTCCAACCAATGTTTCTGAGATCAGATAAAATAGAGACACGAAATTTTCAGAATAGATTTGTATACGACAGCTAGATGATATTTCAGTCCAATTTCAAATAAAAATGCATTAAAAATGTTAATTATAATTTTTATTATTACAAATCCAAAATCATCCATTACGCTATCCTGCTTTAACTGCCATTACCACCACATCCAATATAGAAAGAAATAAGAAAACTCTTTAATGAACTTTAACCTGTATTTACAAAACACTCTGAATAAGTAACACTATGTGCTCTTAAAACATGCAGATTAGTAACCTACACTCACTTACCTATTAAAACAGTTAGTTACAGCGTTTACATGGAAACAAAATGACCTTTTTCAACATTATAACCCGACACTGGTTGTTTGGAAAGTAATCCCTTTCCTCACCGTTACCTGCTTGGAGTGTGATGTCATCACTTAGAGTGTGACATCATCGTGTCTATTAAGCGTTAACACTGTTACTTTTCTTTTATGGACCTTATTTATTACATGTGAACCAGTTATAACAAAGAAAAGTTTGTAATTATACAGCCCAATAATAACGCTAAGGTTTAACGCTTAAAGATACTCACATTTTGGATTTATAATACTGAAAGCAGGGCCGGCTCCAGGCACCAGCCGACCAAGCATGTGCTTGTGGCGGGGGGCACTCGGGGTTTTTTGGGTTTTTTTGGTTCGGTGGGGCGGCGCTCGAGGTTTTTTGTTTGTTTTTGTTTCAGCGGCGCGGAACTGGGGGGGGGCGGGGGCTTCGGCGGCGCGGCGCTGGGGGGAGCGGGGGTTGGCGTGGCGCGGCGCTCGGGGTTTGGACGGCCCGGAGCGGCGCTCGGGGGTTTGGGCGGCGCGGCGCTCGGGGGCGGGGGTTTCGGCAGCACGGCGCAGCGCGGTGCTCGGCGGGGGCAGGGGATTCGGCAGCCCGGTGCGGCACTTGGGGGGGGCAAGGGTTTTGGCGGCGCAGTGCTCGGGGGGGGGGGGGGTTGGGGGGGCGGGGCGCTCGGGGGGGGTGTGTTACGGCGGGACGGTGCTCTTTTTTTTTTGCCTGGGGTGGCAAAAAAGTTAGAGCCGGCCCTGGCTGAAAGACGTTATTCTTTATTCTTTGGCACCAAGAAACACAATTTTCCACAGTATTCGCTCGATTCTTAACCATCTACCTGCGACATGTGTTAAAATGACCGTTTGACATGTATCAACTCGCGATATCTCCGCTCTACATGAATTTCCGGCTATGCAACCTTGATGTATATTCGAGTTAGGTGTCACTAACATTGCAGCTCTTGCTGCTGGCAGATGTGTTTCATTGTGGCTGAGTTACTGCTTATCAAAATTGCGGAGTGGGTCATCTTGACCCTATGTTGCAAATTGAAAAAAAAATTCACTAAAATATTTATTTTTGCAGTAAATAAAAGATTTATTTATATAAATATAATATATAAATAAATTATCAGAAATGCAGAGAAATGAATTATAATTCATATTCCCTCCATATGCGCATGGGAATTGAAATAATGAAATCTTTGTTATTTTATTTGTATTTTTTTTTCATCTTTTTCATTTTAAATTTTTTTAATTTGAAATTTTTCCTCTAATTTGGCGCCCCATTTAATGTGGCACCCTAGGCCTAGTTCGCCTATATGGACGGGCCGCCTCTGCACTCACACATTCAATGATGCCTGCAGAATAACTGCAGGGGGAGGTTTAGCATCTTTACGTTTCTTGGGTCTAAAAAACCCACAGCACTGAGTCTCAGAGCCCAGGCCAATTAACTTGGGCTTGTGAGGCTCAGACTTTGGGGCTAAAAATAGCAGTGTAGCTGCTCAGAGACCCACCTCTCTGGCTGGGTCCTAAAGTCTGGGCTCTGGTCGGAGCTGAAGGCCTACATTGCAGTTTTATAGTTCTGCAGCTGAAATCCCAGGAGCCTGAGTCAGCCCTGGGGGTTTCATTGCCATAAGATGCACTGTAAACCTGGGTTTGTGGGATCCAGGCTTGTGGACTTGGCATTGCCAAGTAGGGTGACCAGATGTCCCAATTTTATAGGGGCAGTCCCAATATTTGGGGCTTTTTCTTATATAGGCTCCTATTACCCCCCACGCCCTGTCCCAATTTTTCACACTTGCTGTCTGGTCACCCTATTGCCAAGCCTGTGCTTGAGCATCCATTCCTCACTGGGTTTCCGGTTGCTGGCTCACAGCCACGCCTGACTCAGGTCCAGACTGCAAAGTGACAGAGCTTAGACCCCAGTCACTGCGGGACTCGGGCACTGACGCTTCCAGCAGGATCCTTAGACCCCGGGCCAGAGTGACTGTGTGTGGCCAGACGTGGGGCGCTCGGGCTCAAACCTGAGTCCCAGCCGGGGCTGAGCGCGCCCCGTAGCCAGCCCCATGAAAGGCTGAAGCAAACAGGCGCTTTGCCGTTGACAGAGGCGGGCTCGCACCCAGCGCCTGCGGCAGGCGGCTGCCCCCTCGCGCGGGCTGTGGTGGGGAGGCGGCGGCAGCCCCCAGTGCGGCTGGCGGGCATGCGCGGGCGCCCCACTAACATGGCGGCGGCGGTGGCGGCGGCGTGAATCCCGGCGGCGGGGGCTGCGCGCTGCTTGACAGACCCACGAGCCGCCGGCGGCGCGCGAGGAAGCGGGCGGCTCGTCCCCCCCCCCCAGCCCGGTGAGTGGCGGCGGGGGCTTCGCCGTGCCCTGGGCTGCGGGGAGCAAGCGAGAGACCCACCCCAGGACTGGCCGGGGAAGGGGGTGGAGAAGCGGGGACGCTGCCCCCTTGTTCCCCCGGCTCATTGGCGGGGGGCGGCTGGGGGACGCGTGGTGCTGCGCCGCCTGCAGAGGCCCCCGGTGGAGACGGTGGGTCTGGCCGGGTCTTTTCTCTCCTCAGGCTCCAAAGCCGCCTCCCGGCCTCTCCCGCTGCCCCCCATCGCTGCCCCCCCCCCCCCCCGGCCCGGCGGCGCCTATCGGGGCAGGTATTGGCGCTGGCCCGGCTGCGCCCCGCATGTGGAGGGGCGGCCGGACTGGGTGCGGGCCGGGGGTGTGTGTCTGTCCCCGGTGTGTTGTGCGGGGAGCAGCAGATGCCCCAACCCGGGCAGGGGCTTTGCTGCTGCCGCCTCTTGCTCAGGGCATCGGTGCGCACCCCCAGTCCCCAGACAGAAAACGGGAGGCAGCGGCGGTGGGTGTGTCTGTAAACCGTCCCGAATAGCTGGGGCAGGGCTAGAGGGGAGCCGGGGATCTTCCCGCCCCCGGCACCCTGGATCGTGCTCCTGCAGCCCCGTAGGGCTTGGGCGAAGCGGGAGCAGCAGTGGCCAGCCCGAGCCCAGGCGCTCCGGCTGGTGAGGGACTGAAGTCCAGCGGGTGCGGAGGGTCCATCCCGGTCTCTTCCCTCCCAACCCAAGTCCAGGGACTTCGGGGGTAAAAGAGCAGCCGCGAGGAGGGGGATACTCTGCGTCCCCCCGGTTCAGTGAGCGGCCGCCCGCTAGTTCGTGGCGTCCCGGGGCTTGAGCTCTCGGTCCTGCCTAGCCCAGCTCCTGGGGCGCCAGGACTGAAGCGCAGCAGCGATGGCTACGCTGCATCCTTGGCACTGCTCATCGCACGCAGCCTCGGCAGGGGCAGAGCGGGAGGGTGCCCAAGCAGCAGCTGCTGCTGCTTCCCTGGCTGGTGCCCCGTTATCTGTGCATCTACCTGTCCCTGAGCCGGGGGATCAGCGCTGAGAAATGCCTGGTGTGTCTCCTCCCCGAGCCTAGCTGCTGCCTCTCCACCGGGCGCACAGCCCCGTTTGTTGCGGGGGCCCCAGGATCGCCTCGGTGCGGGTGTGAGCGTTTGACAGGGGCTGTGACTAGGACACACCTCCCTTTGCTGGAGCAGCCCGCCGGGTATATCCTCCTCCTTCCCAGCAGCGGCGGCGCCTAAATGCACTCGCGGGGACCGCTGCTGCTCTCGATCTAGGGCAGGAGCTTCACCCGAGCGGATGGGATCGGGCACATTGAAGGAGCGGGTTCAACAGATCTGCACTTGCATCCCCTCCTTAGTGAATGTGTACCCTCGTCAGTCGTGCAGAGCTCCAGCTAAAGTTTTGCCCGAGGAAGGGCTTGGCCTGAAATGGGGCATTGGGAGGGGAGAGGGTTGCACGGAGCGGGCTCCTGCCCTAGCCCAGTCTGGCGGGTTCCTTCTCCAACCGGAGAGAAGTGCAGGGCAGCAGGAATAAGGTTTCCTTGTTGCTGACTGCGTGTGTGGTTAGCAAGAGACTAGTCAATGCCTCTCTGTTCAAGAAAAACCCATGATGGTTCTGAGCAGTAGATAACTGTGTTTTATGCTTTTCCCTTCTGAATTTGTATGAAAGTATGTTTACTTTTCAAATATCACTACTTAGAGCCAGTGAAAACCCATCTAATTTTGCATGACCATGAAATGAAGTACTCTAATAATTTTTAAAATTTGTGTTCATCTGAAAATGTAAAAACGATAGCAAAAATGCACAAAAACCAAAGAATTAACCCTCCAACCAAAAACACCTTTACTAATGTGTTTGTTGCTTTTCAAAAATGGGTCATGTTGTGATCATTTACTCAATAGATCACTGTTCAGATTGGCAGAATGCAGAGTATAAAGCTTTAGGGGTTGGGGAACACTCATATTACACTTGGAAAATATGGCATGTTAAAACATGCATAAAGTTGAGTTTAAAATTAATTTATGTACATACAAGTGACTGCAGAGTGAGTTAGTATGGATTTATTGTATAAGGGATTGTTTTTTGGAGATACATTTCTTAACTTTCTTTGGGGTATTATATATGCTTTTTGACAAAGAAATATTCATTTGCAAATTTCATTTAAAAAAAAAATCCTTATCTGTCAGCTGCTGTCTGTAGCCATTGGGGCAAATTGGGGGACAGATTACAGTGGCATAGTAATTAAGTGGAACCTTATTTTATTAAAGCTAAATTTCATGCTCGGTTAAACTTTAGGAATAAAAAAGCACTTTCATGTGTTTTTCTTTCCTAAATAGTTACTTATTGTAATTTAAAATATGTTAATGCCTTTCTTCTTCCCACAGTCATTTAATTCTCCTCTTTCCGATTAATTATTTTTGCAGTCCTTTATAGCTGATTAAACAGCTTTATAACCTATGAATTATCACAAATAGGAGGAGGAATATTTTGTCCGGACATATTTTGGTGAGGTAATTAATCTTAAAAATGATTTTAACTTCAATGTTAACTTTTGGTAATCCTAAAACTAATCTAACAAATCTGATGATTAAGTGAAGAAAACCCTTTTATATTTTATAGCTTGATAATGGCTTTTCAAAACACACCTGAAATGCCAACATTTCTTCAATAAAAACTTTAAGTACAATCTTAACTGAATATGGGATCTTTAATATTTTTTTTTACTTGTCAGATATTTCAGTTTTAAATTAATGTAGAGCTTCTCAAACGCTTATAGCATAGATCACATTTTAGTAGATTGTCTCACGGACAACAACCCTACCATTTGTAATCACTTAAAGTCACTGTGGTAACTGGAGCAATTGCTTACATGGGAAAAGTAATGTTAGGAACACTTTAATGTATTTCTAGATGTTTTTAAAGCAGTTTAAGAGCAGGAAATAAGTAGGAGAGCCAGCACCATGTGGGAAACCAGTACGCTCTGGTCCACCAGCAAGTGCTCCACAGACCACCAGTAGTCTAGTAACCACTGAGTTACTTCTGCATTAGCAGTGCATTCTGAAAACTTATTTGTACAATCAAACTATGTATTTATTAACAAGAAGAGCTAATTTTATGAGTAGTGCTTAATATTTACTGTACTGACAGGATGATATTACTTGAGTTAGTGTAAAGAAAAAAATAAACTTAAGAGTAGAACAATTTTCTGAACTTTTTATTTTCAGCATCTGATTTAATGAAAGCTTTGCAATAATGCAGACATGCTGCAGTGGAGAAGAGTGTGATGTAACACCAAAGTTTATCCCTTTAGTTTAAAAATAATTTCAATATTTATAAAGGCCCTTTTAATAAAGTTTCAGGTGCACTGTTTGAATATGAAAGTCAGTGATGTGACTCTTTAAAACAAAATACTTGAAATTAATATTTCACTGTAAGGATTAGCGGACAGTGCTAGTACTCTTGTTACCCGCACACTGTAGGGCACTCACCTTTACCCTTCCGTGAGCTCAAGGCGTAACCCAGTAAATTTAGTCACCCCCACACTTTCCTAACCTTCTGTGGGTTTGCAGGGTCTTTTATCAGTTAAAGATCCTTACATGGTAATATCCTTTACCTCTATTTTTTAACAATTACCAAAACCTTACACTCTTGCTGTCTAGTTGCTATAAATAATACAGTCTGTCTAGCAAATTTGTTTTGCTGTATACATATGTACTGTAGTGCATTTAAGAACAAATATTTTGCAGTAATTGTTTAAACTCTGCGAAAACATTTGCTCATTTTCTAGCATACACTATAATTGGTACAAAGGTATATTGCAGCTGCAAGAAGAAACTGAATAGATACTCAAAGCTTAGCTACAGCTTTGACGTCTGGAGTATTCTTCTATCTTAAAATCTGGTAATATGGTAAATGATTATTACACTTGGGAAAGTTGAGTGAAAGAGCAGCATCAGACTTCTCAAATATATCTATATTTTAACTTTTCTCATTACTTCTTTGAGCAGGCAGGTGTCCTTTCCTGCTGCTGACTCCCTCACTGGATCCAGGTGAAATGTCTTGAGCAAAATAAATGGTAAACTACTCCATGTTGCTGCTTAATCTCAAAGAAGTTGTTGATAGGTGGTGTTTCCAATACAAGACCAAGAACATTCAGGCAACTACCTGAAGTTAAATGGTGCTGAGAATTTATTTATCCCAGCCCTATTCTTTTGTTTCAAGAGATGGTGACCCAGGCTTCCTTATGAATGGAGGATGTGAAAGATGCGAGAGACTCATCCCCCTGGTCAATGGGTATAGCTGATGCCTGTTCTATCTGGGGGAGGGTCAGATCCTTAATAAGTGTTCAATTTCTAAATCCTCTTCAGGGATTCACAAATTGAGGGCCATGCAGCTGAAACTGTATCTGCTTAAGCAATGTATGTGCATCATCTCAGACCTGGAATAGATAACCACCTCCAAAGAACTGGAAGCATCTTCAGCATGTTCTTCTATGAGCAGACAACACAGTCCAGCAGTGACGGAAAGGCAGGAAAGAATACACTGTAGAAATCAACACCGTCCGATTGACACCAGTCACTTTGGCACCAGCAGCCAGTACACTGACACCAGTGCCATCAACCCCTTCAGCGCTGGTATTGATAGATTCAGCACTGGCTTCAATGCTGGCACTTCTGGCACTGACAGTGTCATCACTGGAAACAGCATCAGCACCCCAATTCAAGGGTAAATTGAAAGGCAATGCCAGCCAAAGTCCAGACACTGCTCCAAACACCATGAAGCATTGTTCCGGCCATGGACAAAGTGGCTAAGCTCTCTGCTAAGGGAGTGGTGCCAGGTAAGAAGGCATTGTCATTGGCTGTACTGATTATGGGACTAAGATGTGCCTTCATGCATCTCTGGAAATACTCTCCTGGGATGTCATTGGTACCAGGGTGGCACCAGTCACTGGAGCTGAGACATTACCACATAGCACTGCCATTTTGTAGAGAGTTACTCTTCATCGCTATTGCCAGACTTTGCCTTCTTCCTGGTATCAAGCAGGGATGTCTCTCCTCTACCTTCTGAGAGTGACCCTAGAGGCAGCACTGGAGATCACTCATGCAGGGCACCACTGCAAAGGAGGTGCAAGTGGCATTGGTCTAACCAGTCACAAATGGGCCAGTGTCAATATAAGAGGCATCATTTCAAGCATCCACAGCAGATTTCCCCCCTCCTGTGACGAGTAGATCAGGCAACATCGCTGCCCAGACCGTCCATACCACAGTCTATCATTAGTACCCAAGAACTGGGAGCAATACATAAACAGCAGCACTCCAGTCTCCAGCTAAGGAGTAGTCATCGTCGAGGCAGTCCCACCAGCCCATGCCCTGGTGGCTGACTATTTTAAAACCGTTAAGGATCTCTTATCTTGTATCACAGAAACCTTAGATACTGCAACAAATTACAAGAAATCACAAGCTCTTTGATGCCTTGACTACTTCAGCCCCAGCTGGGATTTGCTCTCCCCATTAATGAGGGCATATTGGAGACAGCAACAGGCTCTGGCAAACCCCAGCCACCATTCAGCCCACATCTAAACAGATGGCTGAGTGCTGCTAGGTGCCTTGGAAAAACTTTGAAAACTTATATACTCACAGGATCATTAGTAGAGGCAGCAGTGTAGGAAAAGTTGAAATCTATGAAAGGCATGTGGACAAGGACCTCCAAAAGCTAGACCTGTCCAGGCATTACTTGTCTTGCCTACTTGTCTGCAACTCTGGGTGGCAATTGCTAGACATTGTTCATCAAATATAATGTACTGACATGGGAAAGGGAGATCCCTTCTTGACAAAAGTACCACGGGACACTAGGGAGGAACTTAGAGGTCATCAAAAAAAGCCAGAAGAGGCCTTCAGGACTCTACGGATTCCTCAGACATGACTACAAGATTGATAGTCATGGCCGTGACTTTCTGACTGTTGGCATCTGGAATACCAAGAGAAGTCCAAGATGCTATCCAGGACCTCCTGTTTCAGGGGATGGAGTTGTTCAATACAGAATGGATAAAGGACCACTCTGAGGTTGGTGGGGATGTATACGCCAACCCATACAGGAAGCCCAACAGATACAACTGTCTCATCCTTATTTTGGGGGGCAGATAGAGTACCCACTGCAGAAACAATTGTGCTACTTGTCTGGTGGGCACCTTCTCAGCAGATTTGATGGGAATATTAGCAACCATATTAGAGCCTATCAGGAACTAGCAGCCATCTTCAGGAGCTGTCTTGTCTCATTCCATTGGACATGGACCAACATCACTTCAGACAAATGGGTGTAGAATATAGTTGCCCCTGGCTATCCCATTCACTTCCATGCTCTTCACTCTACTCATCCCTTTCCTTGTTACTCTTCAGGGACGCATCTCACGAGAGGGGGGGGGAAAGTGGCCATATTGCTTCTCCTAGGAGTCATGGAAGGGTTCTTAAGTAGTACAGGAGAAGAGGCTTCTACTTTCAGTATCTCCTTCCTGAAGAAGAAAGGGGGATTTGTCCTATCCTAGACCTGAGGCGACGGAACAAATTGTATGTATAGTCTCAGATTCCAGAATATAGTGCTTGCCTCCAGCACCCCATGTGTGCAGGCTCGACTGGTTCATGGCTCTTAACCTGCAAGGTGAGTTCTTCCATATAGCCATTCAGCTGGCACGCAGGAAGCACTTGAGATTCATGCTGGCACCAGATCATTATCAACATAAAGTACTTTGAGATGTTCTAGTAGTCAGTGTAGATCCCAGGACACATCCTTCATCCCTGGATTTTGGAGTCCACGACCTTTGAACTGCTAGGGTATTGATGGAGGATAGCAGCTGAGGAGGAGGCACAAGGCACAAGAGTGGCCTCACAGGAGCGGACAACACTATTTATTTAAAAGAAAAAAGAAAAAAGAAAAAAAAAAGCATGTGCATGAGATACATGCCCACCTACAGTGGGATCCACACTGACTACACCAGTGGCTCTCAACCTTTCCAGACTACTGTACCCCTTTCAGGAGTCTGATTTGTGTTGCGTACCCCCAAGTTTCACCTCACTTAAAAACTACTTGCTTACAAAATCAGACATAAAAATACGAAAGTGTCACAGCACACTGTTTCTGAAAAAATTGATTACTTTCCATTTTTACCATAAATTATAAAATTAATTGGAATATAAATATTACATTTCTGTGTATAGTATATAGAGCAGTATAAACAAATCATTCTATGAACTATTAGTTTGTACTGACTTTGCTAGTGCTTTTTATGTACTTGTTGTAAAATTAGGCAAATATCTAGATGAGTTGACGTACCCCTCTGGAAGACCTTTGCGTACCCTCAGGGGTACGTGTACCCCTGGTTGAGAAACACAGGACTACACCATCTCTTAAAACCACCCTTCTCCTCCCTCACCCCACACGTGCAGTCTCTTGTTTGTTCTCTCATTAGGTCATGTCTAAAATTCTAGATTGTAGGCTCCTCAGGGCTGTGATCTTGTGTGTTTGTTCTGTGAAGTATCTACCATTATTTATCTCACATTAAAAGATGTGGTAGGTGTTGCTTGTAACTATAGTAGGCACAACTTTCTCAGACACACTTTTTTTTTCAAGTTGGTGTCCCTTTAACATATAGACGGCTCTCCCCTTGTTTGTTGGTGTCTTAAGCAAGTAAGGCATTGAAGGTAGAGGTCTTCACCAAATCACTTAGTTTTGTATCTGAACCTTCAGCTTTGAAATTTGACCAACAATTTTAGTTAAAATGTGAAATGGTAAGGAAAATGAGTCTCCTACTGGAGGAATGGGCTTCTTTGCCAGGTATCCCATATTGTTGCTGTTTTAAGGTAAGATGATATCCTTCTTAGCTTGGACAAAGAGTAGGTTGAGACTCTTAGCATACATTAGCTCATAGAGCATCTGAAACTTATAAAACCTACAAGAGAGTAGCACCATTTTAATTAGGTGCATGTATGTAAAAAAAAGAGAGTGTACCATTATTTAAGCACCTGATGGATTCTATCATGGTCAAATATAGGAAAACCTGATGGAATAGATGTCATTTTTGTGTTACTTTTTAAAGCCCATGTAAAAGAAAAGTTTGATATATAAGTAAATTTTGTGAGAGAAAGAAGTGAAGGGCTTTCAGTGCCATGCATAGTTGAGTCAGAGTTACCAGTGACACCACCATGTAGTTGGAACTGAATAATTAGGAGTCAAAATTGTGTGGAAAGGACAAATAATGATGAGAGAGTTATACTGGTGGTGATCAATGAAAATGATAAATAGCTATGTCTGTAGGGGTGGGAGGGAAGAGATCAGGAAAGTTAGTCTGGTACCAAGCTGTATTTTCTTCTCATTGTAGAAAAATGTTAACCATCTGGATTTGTGAATGCATTTTCTACTGTGTTCAGCTACAATACATTTTGTGGGGAAAAATGACAGTTTTTAAAGGAAGACCCTTTTGAAATGCTTTGATTCAACTGGAAAACTCATAGTCTGTTTTTTCCACCATATGAAATGGGATGGAAAAGGTGCTTTTTCAAAATAATGCAGTTAGGCAAATACTTCAGCAAAGTATTTGCAAAAATTCTGATATTTTTTGTGCTCTCTTGTTGTTTGTGTTTTATCCACAAGAATGTTTGCAGAAAACAGTGTTTTGAGGAATTTTTACACAAATATGTTTTTGTCAGTATTAGCACTGGAAATGCTCCTACTGGCTTCTGAAAGTTGGGATTGGAAGCCAATTGAAAGGGGAGGGAGGTTGTTTTTTGCAGAGGAGCAAGAGTTAGCAGGTGGGGGATGGTACGCAACCACCACCATCAGAAGTAGTAGAAGTGTGTCCCTAATCAGGCACAGGAATGTGTGAGAGCCTGGCGTTCAGCTGTGTAGTTAGGAAGGGAATAATCTTTCTGGGACCTACTTCCTTCAGAAGCATCTTTTGTGACGGTAAGGAAAAGCTTGTGTCCTGTCCTGAGGGGACTTCAGCCTCCCATGCGCAGATGACTACACTGTGTAGGTGAGGATGAGCTGTAGTAGTAAGTAGTTCTGGTGCAGGAGTTCTGTGTACTGCCTTTGTCAGCATCTCCTAGGTGGTGGCAGTTGGATAGTGCTGGCTTTTTTAATTGCCAGTGAGAGAGACACCTTAAACGCAGGGAGAGGACACTCACGGCATGTGTGTTTGCTAGCGCTATGGGTGCAGGTAGCATGGCATCTATTTAATCGAGTATGAGACTGCCACATAGGAGGAGTTTGTAGCCGGCTTTGAGGAAATGGTAGGCCTGCAACTTCTGCCATTTGCTGCTGTGCTGGATCCTGCTGATCTTGCTAAGCTTCCTATTGCTGCTGCAGGGGCCTGTGCTGTGCAGACTGACTCTGTGCCAGTAGGTTCCAGGACTGTCAGTGTTGCCCATATATACATATATATGTATGTGTGTGTGTGTGGTATTGTTAGGTTTGTGTTAAGAGGCCAACAAAATTAAAGTTATTATTGTTTCATTAGGTGCTCAATTGTTTTAGTGTTTACTAAATTTACCCCCAAGTTGTTTGGATACAAAAATTATTTTAGGAGAAGGGAAGTGTTGTACTCCCCCCCCCCCCCCCATGTATTTAAACATCCAGGTTATGGGCACAGGGAGAGTGTCACTATTTACTACACACAAATTTTGGGTGCACAGAATCTTTAAGATATTTTGGAGATAAGCACAGTAGCTGTAAAATGATCAGCAGTGGTATAGTTAACACTACTGACAATGAAATGGTCATCTTTAGTTTTGGAATTAACCTTGGGTCAGTCAGGACCTTTCTGCACTATCAATTAACGCTGTCATCAGTTACACTCTGTTCTTGGAAGACTTTCTTCAGGACCATGAGGGTTAAAACTTTTTTTTTTTTTTTAAAGAGACCTTCAATTCTGTCTCACAGCTCTGTGGCAAAGGGTGGATTTCACAGAATCCAGAATAACAGTGCTCTGTCCATAGACCCGCTGTGATCCTAGCTTCCAGAATCCTGGAGCTTAGAGGTAATGCTGACTGGACCAGGACACAGTCCCCTAGATAATTGTATAAGGACTTCCCCTATACCTTCTCTAAGTGCTGCTTTTACATTGTTGGTTCTGCTGGTTGCTTTTGTAGAGAAGTGCAAACAGCTCTATAGGGATCTCTAGCATCCCATTCCATACTAGTGTCTGGGCATCTCTTATTACACTTGTAATAGGAATTCCCTTCTCTTCCCCCCTACCTGTTTTATTTGTACTATGCTCAAAAGTATGCTAGGTGCCTCACTGAACAAATAATAAGCTTCCTGCCATGGCAAGTGAGGGTTAGTTAAAGTTAGAGGGGCTAGGGTGGGATTAAACAGGGCACATAAATTGTGATATGGAGATGTTAGGCCCATGCACATTTCTTAGCAAGCAAAGATTTTTCTTAAAGTTGAATATTTTAATTAATTTGTTTTGTGGCAGAAATGAGTCTTTGGCAGGGATTTGAATGAGACTAGGGTAGTGGCCTGATGAATATTGACCTAATGAATATGTTCTAAGAAAGTGTTCCAAGTTTGTATGGGGACATGGAAAACAACACAGATGGTAAATTTGCCAAATTGTTTGTGTTTTTTCCAGCACTTACATAATGTAAATATACAGTATTAAAATATAGCTTACAATTTCAGCCAATCTGACTTTGAATTTCATATTTAGTTTAAAAATGCTTCGGGACATTTTTTTTAGCTGTTGGGAGTATGAATAAAAATATTCAAAATCTCCTCTTTTGTGGGCAGACTGCATTGAAGATTTTGGTTTTAACAATGTTAATAGGCTTGGGTCCAGCATTCTTAAAGATCTGGTGCCTCCTTACATACTATTTCATCATTCTAGGTTGGAAGATTTATAATTTTGAGAACCTGAAAGCATGATGGGAGAACTGTTTGTATTTTGCATCTGCAGCCTTAAGAAGGGTGGCATGCCTTCTCTCTTATCCTTGAAAGGATTGCTGATTTAGCTAATTTTGAATCTAGTTTCATATTTTATTTCAGAATTCTTTTGGCACAAGTAAATTGGTCTTTGTTTGCTCTGTTTGAACAGTGAAACTACATTGGTCAGTTTCACATCTTGGCTCTCATACAGTAACAAAATATGGTTTTGTTTTAAATTTAATAACAGTGAAGAGAAGTTACACTTTAAAAAAATAATTGAAAACTTTTATTTTTCTGTTCTTATTGTGACAACGCTTCAGCCTAAAGTATGTTCAAGTAATGTTTTAAACACAGTCTCTTGATGGATACTGAAATTTACTTCTTTATATTGAATGGATTATTATGAAAGAGACAGTTTGATTTGATTGTAATGATATATTGCCTTTTGTCTAAAAAGACTCAAAACTTTGCAGTATAATACTGTTTGTAGATAGTCAAAATTCATTGCTTTATATTTATGCTAATTATATGTTGCATATTGTGCTGTCAAGTTTCCCATAATCCTATTGACAGTACATAGAAACTTGCTTAGTGATCTTTATAGCAACAGATAATACAAAGGAATATTTTTGTTAAATAATCAATATATTTCCAACTCAGGAAGGAAATATTTTGATAAAGCTAGTTTCGGTGTTTACCATCTAGCTGTAAGATGTATTATATTTGCTCTTTTACTGGCACAAGTCTATAAAAAGCCAAGATATGTATTAAAAATCTGGCTCACCATTTTTTATGAACTAGAAGTTTTTCTGTGCTAATGGTTTATCAGCTTTGCAGTATAAAAAGATGAAAATTGAATTTCTGCTTCTTGAAAGCCTGCCTTTCTTAAATGTATGGACGAAAATGGATTCTACCTTAGACCTAATTTCCTATTAAAAATACCCGTATATGCTTTTTATCTACAAAGGAGGGAAAACTACTTTTTAATGATACATTGTGTTACTGACATTAATATTACAGGTAGATTGTTTTAATTTTATAATAAATGCAAAATCTATTATTTTTTCATGTCTCTCTCTTCCACCAGTACCTTAATTCTGTTGGTCAGTAGGTCCCAACTGCCTGCACTAGGATTATGGAACATCTGTATTGCAGAAATAAGCATGCACACTGTACTTTCTTTTGGGGAAAAAAGTAAACCTATTTGGATCCCAGAATGGCAAATAGCAAAGGTGGTTGTCAAGTATTTAATACCATATAGTAGGCTTGGAATGATTAGGTTTGTGTGTGTGTGTGTGTGTGTGTGTGTGTGTGTGTTAAATGTCAGTTTCTCACATGCACAGCCCTCTATGAAAAAATATTTCCATTGATAATTGAAATTTACAGATAGACCAATTCAGAAAAATGCTGCTTGAGAACTTATTAGAGTTGAAGGATATTTACTTTGTATACTTGACTAGATGTTGACCTCCCTCCCATAATTTCACACAACTGTGAAATTTTAAATTGATAAAAATCAGGGGTGGGGAATGCTTAAAAATAAGTATTGATGCTATCTGTCAAAATTATATATAAAATATAAATAACTTGCTGCAAGTCTCCCTATACCTTCTCTTATCTCTCTCCTTTTCCCACCTCCAAGACTCTTGTCAAAACAGCCTCAAACCTTCTTCTTAATTTTTTTTTTAAAGAGAGAGATGGGTAGGTGCTTATTAAATTTAAGAAAATTAATTTTTCATTTTTTAAAATACTTTGAAGGGACCCCATTAACTTAGAAGTCACACTTCTGTCTGGAAATACTGTACCTGTGTCTGCATTAAGGTAGCACTAAGTCTGAATCAGGATTGTGACCTCATTGTACTGTGCACAGCTCAGCACAGAGTAGGACAGTCCGTGCCGTTAAGAGTTCTGCCTAATTTAAATCAGGATGCAATAGTGGGTATGACAAACAGGAGGCGGGAGGAGGGAAACAAGAAGAATGTTAATATAGATCAGCTATGTACAGCGCTGGATAGTTTGAATTTATATATAATGTTATGAGACTAGTAATAAATGGATGATAGTATTGCAAAGATATATTCTCTAGTTCAAACAGGAATTAATCCAGGGGAGTCCTATGGCCTGTGGTATATGGGAGGTCGGACTAGATGATAACAATGGTTTCTTCTGATTATATAATCTATGAAGTAAAATTTATGATTAGTATAAATGAAAGAGATTAGAGGGGCACAAATATCAGTTTGTTTACTTTGTACATTTGACAGCTCTCTGTGTATAGCCAATTCCTCTGTTCATCTTGCACAGTAAGTATCCCATATTGTTTATGTGGGACTTTCACATAGAAGCCAAGGTTAGAGGAAACATTAAGAAAATATAAGGAAAAAGAAAAACTACAGAGGTAGCGATAGTACCTGAAATTAACTGTCTCTTTTCAATTTGACTGTGTCTTTTAAACAGTTGAATCTGAAATTTGAGAGAGGTTTTTAAATTAGTCTCATATATTTGACTCTCCTGTACATTTTATAGTTCTCCTTACACATTGTGTGAAAGAAATCAAGTGGACTGAAATGGGTTCCTAGTCTTTACCCTGCCAAAATTTCCCATTAATTTTGTTTAGCTGAGGATTGCAGAGTTAGGACTCTGAGCTATACCATCAATGTTGATAGGACCAAAAACCTAATCTGCTTTAAGAATGTTTCCTCTCCACCCACTTCTTTCATTTAACTGTCCACCTGAGCCTGAAGCATCTGATTCTTCAAAACAAAAGTCTCCAATCTCTATGCTGGGTGACCACTCAACCTAGGTTTAGGTTTCTTTGAAATATCATGTGTTACACTCGCATGTTAAGTTGTTTCTCTATGTTCGGTGTGTTTATTGTATTTTTGTGAACAGGCCGGGTATTGGGACAAATTTCTGTTGGATAACTGTCTTGCTTGCTTGTAAGAATGGTGTAGATCGCGGAAAGGATAGTTGTGATATGCCAACTAAAAGAAAGTGTATGGTTTTTGACACTCTCTTTTTAAAAGGCTGACCTCTCTAAAAAGCAGTAATTCTTGCCATTCAAGTTGACTTTCTAAATTAGCAGAACAATATTAGAGTAGGATGGAAAATATTTTCCCATCATATGTAGTAGTAACTTTGGAAATGCAAATTCTTTAGGCTTGACTATTCATATATATTTTTAACCAAGAGCTCACACAGTGGGAGGTGACTAGTAAGGGTGAATGGGGTTTGACAACAAAAAGCCTTATCAGGAAGTTAAAGGCAAACACAAGCTCACCATTTAATTCAGAATTAAATGAAGTAAGGGGAGTTAAACAGAAGGGATGAAGCTGAATTTACTGGATGCTTTAAGTAGTATTAGTAGCAAGCATGTGGACATCCTCCATATTGACTTTTTTTATTGGGTTCCATTTACAAACATTTTAACATGACACTTTTTTCTCTCTTGCCCTTTGCCTTTGATTTTCAGTTTCCCTAACTTAGGTCAAGTGACTTATTGTTGATCTCCCGTGTTGATCCTATACTTCCAAGGTCTGAATTGACTCTTCTTGGGGTGTTTCCTGTATTGTGACTGACATAAGTGCTGTTCCTAGCTTGATTGATTTTTCTCCATATTTTTCTTTTTTGCTTTTGGTTTTCTTTCCATTCCCCTCACCTCTCCCATTACTTTCTTATGCCTATTTATTCCTAGTTCTCTGTCCTTGCATCTGCCTTTCCCACTGTCTCATTCTTCTACCTAGTTCATTCCTTCCTTTGTTTCTGACTTCCATTCTCTAGATTTATGTCTACCTTCCTTCTTACCCTAATTTCCTATCTTTTTTTCAACATACTCTGCTTGCTTGTTCACTCACATATTCAGGGATATCTTAGGCTTCCCCTCTTCCCTGCCTGTCCTGCCCAAGGATCTCTGCAAGCTTCACACTCTATATTTGTCTAGCTTTTTCTGCAGTTTATATATGGCCAGTGATGTTAGAAATTGTATGCAAAAAGCTCCCACCCTGGCTGGGGTAGGGAGTAGGCAGCGGATAAGAGGACAAACTGTTAGGGAAGGTAATTAATTAGGTGGGGTGAACTAGAGCAGTGTTTCTCAACCTTTTTGATACCAGGGACCAGTTTGCTTCCTTCCTTAAACTGTGTCAGGGAGATCACAGGGACCAGCACCGCTCCACGGACCAGTCCTTGAGAAACGCAGAACTAGAGTGCTCCTCAACTCTACCCCAGAAAGGAGTTATGTTCTGCCTCAGTCTGACTGTACTGTCTCTGCAGAGATTTAGCTTTCCTGCTGTTCTTCAGAATGGAGGCTCAGAAATTCAGTTTTTAAGTACAACTTAATTTATATGACGAGAAATAATTTCTAAAAGCTCACTTAAGCACTCTGAATAGAATAAACTTGGTGCAACTGGCTTTTAAGTAACACCTCTAAATAGTAATAAATTTTATCCTGTTGTTGGATTTGCGCTATTTCAAACAACGGTTTAGAATTTCCAATTGTCTTACATTTTTAACAGGCTGGTGAGCATGTTGTAAAATAGCCTATCTGGTGCTACACAAACTAATGAAATGCTGGAATCCTTTTTATGTTTCTGACAGACACTCCACTTGTGCTAAACTTGATGACTATCACTGCAGGGTTGGAATCTTTATTACAGCACCAAGTGCAATCTAGTGTTTGGAACAAAAAAGATAAAAACCATGCACTGTTTTAAGTAATCTACCCATAAAGGCAGCTACTTTGACTCTGCAACACCTTTCATAGTTTATTGCTTAAAGAGGAAAAGCTTTGAAATGCTTTGGGGGAATTCTACAATCATTTCAAACATACAGATTATTCATTTGATGATCATTTATAGCGTTATTGTGTAGCACAAATGCTTTGCTTGTTTTAGTATTCAGTTTTATTTATAGCTATTTTTTAATCTTTAATTTTTTGCATTGATAATTTTAGTGGTAATACCTGTTTGGTACATTAAGAATATTTTTAAAACTAACAAATTTAATTAAATGACATTAAATGAAGTTTTCAATTGGTTTTATCCACATGAAGTACACTGTAGACGTAAAAGGTCGTGTGATGAAGTCCATCATGATAGTATATAATTTATAGACTTTAAAAATTCGGAGTTTCATTAAACAGCTGAATAGCTGTTACCAAAGCTTCACAATTTCAAGGTAATTTAATGTGTGTGTTTTAAATATTCTAGTATACCCCTGTGAAGCTCAAGAAATTCTGAGTTAATACTTCTGTAGCATCCTTAGCTTTGAGCTATTGTTCCTGTTATAATAGATATGTTGTTTAGATTGAAAGTCTGGCTTCTGTAAATCCATGGTAGTATCTTCTTTAGCCAGATTTTGTTGTAGAGAAAATGTGTATGTTTAAGGGCTGGTCTACACTGCCGCGCTAGTTCGGCGGCTGGGGATCGAAGTTCCGAGTTCGATTTATCGCGTCTGGTCTGGACGCGATAAATCGAACCAGGAAGTGATCCCCGTCGACTGCGGTACTCCAGCTCAACGAGAGGAGTACCGCGGAGTCGACGGGGAGCCTGCCTGCCGCGTGTGGACCGCGTCTGAACCGCGGTAAGTTCGAAGTAAGGTATGTCGAATTCAGCTACGTTATTCACGTAGCTGAATTTGCGTACCTTACTTCGACTTGGGAGGTAAGTGTAGACCAAGCCTAAGTTACAAAACTCTTAAAACAGAAAGTTATACACTAAACATAATAGAAACTGACAGTCTTAAAGGGAAACTGTCGAAGTTGGTAGCTTGAAAATTGTGTTAGATTCTTACCTTTAAAATATATATATATATACACACACACACACACGTAGAGTGAATGGAAAAATATGTGACTTGCTAGCATTGTTGTTGCTGG
>NW_020664374.1:18175369-18188380 GCF_002925995.2 Terrapene triunguis | reverse complement strand
TAGAGTGAATGGAAAAATATGTGACTTGCTAGCATTGTTGTTGCTGGACTAACCCATGACTGTTCTGATTTCAGTGAAATGCTGATGAATTTCATCAGTAAAGTTCAGCAGTGTGGGTGCTAGAGTGGAGAACTAGTAACAAAACAGATATTGCTCTTTTCTCTTTATTGAGGTGGCATGGCTTAACTAACTTGGACCTGCTGGTTTTTAAAGCCCACAAACAGCTTAGGCCTGTGCTATATTTGAGACTAGTGTTATCCTTATGAATATCTGTGATCTGACACTACCTGACACCAAACATGAGTTCATTACTCCTTACTTTTTAAATAGCATAACATTTCCCCCAATTGTATTTTCTAGTATGACCATTGTTGGATTGTGTGTATGTAAGATGGAAGGAAAAAAGATTTCAGCTGTTGAAATTGAAAATAATCTTTTATAATCTTAAAAAGAAAACTTAAGTAAGTAAGAGCAAAAGCATATTTTAATGTCAAAGCATAACATGCTATGTGAAGCAATCTGATTTTTCTTTTCAAGGGTTTACATCATTTTAAAATAAAGAAGTAATAAGAAAATTTAATTTATTCTCCTCCTCCAGTATTGCTTTGATTTAGCTCTTGTTTACACAAAGTTCCTCTACAAGTAGCTTGTTAAACTTTTGCAGCTTTAAAACAGCAAGATAATGGGTTTTTTTTTGTATTGTATCTATAACTAACTAGCTGTATTACTACTCCACAGGAAACTGTTGTGCTGAAAGGAAGAATTAACTGGTCTTTCAACTTCAGCCTTTTTATTGTGAGAAGGAAGATCACAGAAGTGTTACCATGGGGAGAACAGCAGCTAAAGGTAAGGTTGGTGGCTTTTATCCAAAAGGAAAGAAAGTAGAAAACGTAAAAGCTATTTTTGATTAGATGGGGTATTATTATACCTAATAATAATAACTGCTGTATTGTTAAGTTGAAATAGGATGGTAATACGTACTGAACTTGTTATGAATCAAATTAAAATAAAAAATCCCAAACTTACAGTAGGCATGCTAAATTTAGCCTTAATTGAAACCATTCTATATAATTTCACCCAAAATAACTGTTGTCCTCTGACAATCTAGAAAACAGAGTCCCAGTAGAAAATTTAAGCACATATCTAGATGTGTTGTTAAAATATAATCCTTTATAGATGATAACTGGATTCTGTGACATCTGCATAGTTTATCAGAATAATGTGTAATAGCAGGTATTAAGTTTTACAATAGCAAACTGCATCAGCAACTATCTTTCAAAAGCCCATGTAGACAGGTTAAACTGTTTGTTTTATGCAGTTTAATTTCTCATCTATGCAATGGCATTCTCGCTAGTCATGTCTTCTACTGTGCTGTATCGGGGGAAAAATCATAAGTTATGGTGTTTTGCACCAACTTGAGGGTGAGATTTGAGTAGAAGTGAATGTGTGAAATAGAATAGGCATGAAGTGGAATACAGAATCTTGTGAAGAGAGCCCAACTACTCTGTAACTGGTCCTTTTCAGTTTTGGGACAGGTAGTTCTGCTCTATAGAAGATTGCTAAGATTTTTGCACCTAATTCATGCCTTCCACCTTTTCAGCCCAATTGCTTTCTCTGCAGTTGTCTACTACTTTGTAAACTGAGTGGTGGTCTGTGCTGCAGTGGATCATCTATGATGACTGCAGTTGTGCATGTAATAGTTGCACAAGTTGATGCAGAGCCTGTGGAGGAACCTTACTCCTTGTATGGCAGGCTTCTGCCCTGCCTGTTTGAAGATGCTGCAAGACAGGCCCTATTCCTGGCAGACAAACAGGCTGGAAGCCCATCTGGGATGGGTCACCTAGAGAATAACAAACACAGGTTGAAGGAGATGGAGCTGTTCCAGATCCACCCTGCTTCAGGGTGTACACAGATTTGAGAGAAGTTCTGATGGAAGATGTTAGCCAGCATCTCCTCTTCCCATCCCCCTCTTGGAGGTGGATAAAAGGGCCTAGACAGAGTCTCAGGTGCATTAGGGATCAAACATTTCCCCCTTTTCTGGTTGCCATCACAGGTCTTCAGAAGGGCGGTGGTCAACTTGTTGGGGAATGCTCCCCCGCTCCGTCTCAGTCCTCCACTCCTGAGGTGCAGCTGAGGCCCTCTGTGTGTGTGTGGGGGGAATAGTCTTTCGCCATCTGTCACTCTAAAGTGCTTGACAACTCTGAGGAGCAGAGGTAGAGATTCCTCAGAGGGAGGCTCCTCACACATTATCAGAGCTAGCCAGGGTGGAAGACTTTGACTCCCTTGTTGGAGTGGTGTCTGGAATCTCAAGAATAAGTCCCTAGGAAGTGGCTGTGCAAATCTTGATAGACCGACCCTCTATTGCTCCCTTCCCACAAGGACATCAAGGAAATAGTGTCTTGGGAAAAGACTGATACATACTTTCTAAGACAATGCACTGCTTTCATTGTTTCCCAAAAAGATTCTACGAGACTTGGGGCACTCTCCTATTGGAGGTGTAATAGTCATATCATTGGTTAAGAAACTGGCTCTTCTAATAAGGGGGTGTTTTCTCTGAAGGCTCTCTTCTGTCAGGAAACTGGAGTTCAACGTTAGGAGGAACTGTAAGTGGTCACTAGGATCATCTCAGTTGCTTCTACCAGACTCTATGCTCGAAGGAGTTAGCCTTCTTAGTCCCTGGTGGATTGCAAGTCAATGAAGAAAGCTTGGGTCAGTCTCCAGTTGTCTCTGATTTCTTGTATGATGGCTGTGATTACTCTGGCTTGTCTTCTGATGAGTGATCTTATCAGCAGAAGAATTTTATGTCTACAGATTGGAAAGAGGTGCTCCAGACCAACATCCCATACATAGTATCTGTAAAGTGTAACCTGGGTGGATGGAATTGCTCAATCATGGTTCCATTCTTTTCAAAACTTGGGGTCTTACCAGAAGGCAATGGACAATTTTTTGTCCCCCTCAAGATCTCAGTCATGTGGTATCCAGCATGATTCAATCTCCAAACACTTCCTATTCAGTGGGAAACTGCTTTGGAAGTTTTGTCCATTCCTAAATCTCACAAATAATGCTAATGACAATTCCACTTATATTTTTCATGAAATCCGTATTTGCAGTCTCATTAGTCTCTAAATATCTAGCAGTGATGGTACCTTGGAAGAGAACCAACTGTTTTCAGATCAATCCCAGTTAGACCAAAATAATGTTGATTTGGAAGGGAATTGCATTTGGAGGAATGGGATGGGGTTGTGACTGTTATCCCTATGTAAGGATATGTACACACACCATCTTGGGGTTTTATTGGACCTTTTACTTATCCTTTTCCCTGGTGTTGGCCTTATTGCCTTACTATTTTTGTCTGGATAGTCATTTTAAGGCATTGAGAAGGAAATGGAAAACAGGCCAAAGAAGAGGGAGAAAATTTCCCCTTTAGTCAATAGACCAGAAACCAGAACTCTTAATGTGTTTATTAATGATCTGGAGGATGGTGTGGACTGCACTCTCAGCAAGTTTGCAGATGACACTAAACTGGGAGGCGTGGTAGGTACACTAGAGGGTAGGGATCGGATACAGAGGGACCTAGACAAATTAGAGGATTGGGCCAAAAAAACCCTGATGAGGTTCAACAAGGACAAGTGCAGAGTCCTGCACTTAGGACGGAAGAATCCCATGCACAGCTACAGACTAGGGACCGAATGGCTAGGTAGCAGTTCTGCAGAAAAGGACCTAGGGGTCACAGTGGACGAGAAGCTGGATATGAGTCAACAGTGTGCCCTTGTTGCCAAGAAGGCTAACGGCATTTTGGGCTGTATAAGTAGGGGCATTGCCAGCAGATAGAGGAACGTGATCGTTCCCCTTTATTCGACATTGGTGAGGCCTCATCTGGAGTACTGTGTCCAGTTTTGGGCCCCACACTACAAGAAGGATGTGGAAAAATTAGAAAGAGTCCAGCGGAGGGCAACAAAACTGATTAGGGGTCTGGAGCACATGACTTATGAGGAGAGGCTGAGGGAACTGGGATTGTTTAGTCTCCAGAAGAGAAGAATGAGGGGGGATTTGATAGCTGCTTTCAACTACCTGAAAGGGGGTTCCAAAGAGGATGGAGCTCGGCTGTTCTCAGTGGTGGCAGATGACAGAACAAGGAGCAATGGTCTCAAGTTGCAGTGGGGGAGGTCTAGGTTGGATATTAGGAAACACTATTTCACTAGGAGGGTGGTGAAGCACTGGAATGCGTTACCTAGGGAGGTGGTGGAATCTCCTTTCTTAGAGGTTTTTAAGGCCCAGCTTGACAAAGCCCTGGCTGGGATGATTTAGTTGGGAATTGGTCCTGCTTTGAGCAGGGGGTTGGACTAGATGACCTCCTGAGGTCCCTTCCAATCCTGATATTCTATGATTCTATGTGCAGGCCAGTAGATCATATCTTTGTTCTTAGTTTAAAACATGAAGAACACTTGTTGGGCTAACAACATCAGTGAAAATGTTAGCCCAAAAGGTTACATTTAAAATGGTGCCTGAAAACAGGAGCTCCCATTCACTATAACTGTGAGTTGCACAATATTATAAGAGAATGATTGCATTTTAAAAAAAAGGAATAGTAGCTTACCGTTTATGCTTAAAACACCTACTGTGATCACAGCAGTGATTCCCCATCATAGCTGTGAAATATCGAGGCTGTCACTGATCTGAATGCAATAATGCTATGTTTAAATACACTTGTTTACCAAGAAAAATAGAGACTGAGATTTGAAATCCACTGCCTTAGTTCTAGCCATGTGAAACTATCTACATCTATTTCATGGCTTGAAAAATTTACCACCTTCTACACAGGGGGAAAAATAACCTGTGCTGTCTTTCTCTGCCCAAAAGCAACAAAGAGCACTTGCTCACTTATTTGCTTCCATTCTCCTTCACTCACTGCCCACCTCCCCGCCAGCATATCCAGAAGAACAAGTCCGTTAGATTTGTTTTTTTCAGATATTTTCTACCACTTCTAAATTGTCTATGTTGGAGATAATGGCGTCTCAGTTCCACCACTTCCTTGCTTCTGTGACACACAAGATGTATGATCCGCTTTATGACATTGGATTGTACCTTCATTTCAGTTTCCAGGTAAGCATCAAACATCTGTCAAAAATATAGACATTTGGTATGGAACTGGCAATTGAAATTGAAGTATGATCCTAAACTGAAAAGGGAATTGAATGCTCTGCAGCACAATGGTTGTCTTAATATTTGCTAATGTGGCAAAGCTGTGAATAAAGTCAATTATGGGTAGCTCGTCTGTCTACGGGTATCTTCATGGCTAACTTCTCTTGAGTTAGGCTAGTTTGAGTGAGAGCAGCGACACTGAAATAGTGCTCAAGCTGCATAGAATGGCCGTGGTAGCAGCCGAGTATTGTGCTCACTTGAGCTGTAGCATATACCCCTTGACAGGCCAGCCAACTTGAATTAAAAGCACCACTACACTCAAGGGATTTTGTGAGAGGCTGGAACTTGAGTTAGGGGCAACACTCACATTATGGCTTGAGTTATCTCTTCAGCCAGCCCTACTAGTTTTATTCCCCCTTATTTGTTCCCCACACAGAGGGCTTTTCCTTGTGGTACTGATACTTGAAGTAAGTAAAGTGAAATTGATTGTATGCTACTCATGGGTTTCACTCCTTCTTTTTCTGCTGATTCATTGGTGTGGTATAGGTACAGGCCTATATTCAATGAATTAGGGTTGCAGTGAGACCCTTAGCTGAGAATAAACTGTTAATATTTTTTTTTCTGTTTCAGTTTGTCAGGACCTGCACCAAGATTGTCAAAAATGATTAGTGATCTTGGGTTCAGCAGTTTTTGTGTGGCCAACTTGAGACACCTTAGAGGGGCTTGAATTTCAGAGGGTCGTGTGCAGCACATTGAGCATCAGGACCTTTTCTTGTGTCTCAAATCACTAATGTATTTTGGAAACCTTGTCTCAAAGGTCCAAGATGTTCTTTGGTTTAATACTCTCCCTCAAACTATAAAACAAAAGCAATTTGAAAATAAAGGTAGATTGCTGTTTTTAAAATTTTGGAAGACATTTGTTTGTTGACAGCCAAGAAACATTCTTTTTAGAATTCTTTCTTTCCGTGCTTGTACCTTTATCTTGATGTTAGTGTCTCTTTTAAACTCTGAGATGAACTAGAATAAGAATAAAATTTACCTTTTTATGACATAGTGAAATATATACACAAAAATCTGTGGTTAATAGAATGTATTTGTCTTGAGAGTTATGTTTAAAAGTGCTCTATATTAGACTAATTGTTACCCTGGACTTTAGTATGATGTGAATGCTAAATCTGTTATGTAATGACATTTTATGTGTTGTAGATTCAAAGAATGTTAAAAAGGAGAAACATGGGAAGAGTCAGCAGTCAAACAATGTGTCTTTAAAAAATGGTAGGTATTAAAATTGTCAGGTTATTAGTCAAGGTAATTTTTAAATGTAAATATTTGGATTGTGTTGTATGAGTATCTTTTACACCTCTCAGGCTGTTACTGATGACTGGAATACATAAAAGAATAGAATCATCTGAACCACTGCTGTTAACTTCATTAGTGGACAGTGTTTTGATATTATATATAAATGTCTTTGGAAGAGTGAAAGGATTGACTTTAGCATAGTAATTCAGCTGACCGAAAGGCAAATACTAGTTACCTATGTAATCCCCTGAACAAAAATAATATGTGCATCCAAATTTTTTTAAGATGAAGTTTTGGATCATTACTGTTTTCTACCTCCTTCTTTAGTCCTATCTATACCTTTTCTCTGCCTTCTCTCTCTCAAAAGTCTCCATTGTTTTTTCTCCTTAACTACCATGTTTGCTGATACTGAAGAGAGGAGTTGCAATAATTGGGCTGAATCTTCATTAGTGCTAAATAGGTAGGGAAGGTAAAATAATCTTATGCATTTGTTCTTCTGTGGGAAAAACTAAAAAGCAAAGTCGATTGTTTGAGACTAAATGAAAGTTCAGAGCATTTCCATCTGTAGTTGTTTCCCATAATTTGAAATAAAAATGGATACCGTCACTCTTAGCAGAAAATGATGTTTTTTTACATCAGGGACAATGGGTCTGTCATTTGGAGTGGGTGAGGAAATCACCTGTTGTTTTTTTTTCTTTTTTTTAAAGCTGACCCATTAACCTAGCTACATGTCGTCTTATAGACAACAACAAGCGTTTTCAGTAAGTTGTTGCCACCATCTCTTTCCTACTAATTAACAGAAGGGTGGGGCACTCCCACTGTCAGAGCCCACTGAGCACACGCTTACTCCTGGGGGAATTCTGCGCTAAAAATTAAAAATTCTGTGCACAATATTTTAAAAAAACGTATTTGTCAAAATAACACAATATAATCACACCAGTTTGAGTTATTTTGGTAATTTATTTAAAAATACATATCAGCAAGTATGTCAACAACACAGAGAATTAAAAAGATTCTCCCAGGAGAGTTTAAAGAAACACCTATGACAACCCATTTCCAGTTAGGGGGTGCTGGAGAGGGCTGCATGATTTCTCCCCCCAGCCCAGACACATGCTCCTCCTCTCTTCCCCAGAGCCCAGTCATGCTGCCCCACCCCCGAGCCCGTCCACCATAGCTTTGTCCCGCTGAGGGACGCGGTGCAGCCCTGCCCTTCCTCACCCTTTGCCAGAGCCGGGTCTCCCGGGCCTGCTCCCATTAGGCAGATGAGGATCAAGCCCTGTTGCCAGAATGTGCAGAGCTTCCATTCCCGCCGGTCCAGGCACTTGGCTCACTGCAGAGCCTGGCTCTTCTCCAGCACACAGAGTCCAGCGGCCCCTAGAGGTGGCCAGTAGCTCTGCAGCCCCAAGTCTGTGGGGGGAAAACATGAAATTCTGTGCAGGACATTAATTCTGCACAAATTCTGCATTGTTCAGTGGTGCAGAATTCCTCCAGGAGTAACACATGTGATCACTGCTGGTAAAGGGAAAAGCTTCCAGGTAGAGGAGCTAGTTAGAGACTTCATGAGGCGTGGAGGTGGTGAAACAGGTAGGTAATGAATTTGGGAGAGTTGAGAATAGTATGGAACTGACAAGAGTTTTGTGGGGAGTATTTTACCCAAGGAATGTCACATGTATTATTGACTGAGGTAGAAAACTTTTGAAGGGGTCTTTTGTTAAAACTTTGATAGCACATCAGAATTATAAAATTTCATAAAACTAAAACACTAAGGGCTTTCATGGGCATCTAATTAAACAGAAGTTTTTAGTCTGCTACAGAGACTTTTTAGCTGCTATCCTGAAGATCTTTCCTATCAGAGGAAGAGTAGTCTCATTGGTCCTCACACTGGCTGGGATCTACTTTTTTCATAGACTGGCGTTGCAGTGAGCCACAAATAATCCATGGAATGACATCCTGATGTCATATTAGATATCTGTATTGTAACTGTGTAGTTGTTATGACATCACACCTGTAGATGTCATCTCCGCAGTGTTGTGTCTGCAAACATGTTAAAGCTCTCTAGAACTTCATTTGTCATTTTGACTCATTTTCTTCTCTTCCCTAAGGCTGTTGGGAGAGAGGTGGTTTTTTCCCTCCTCCATTCCTAGCTACTGGGAGGGATCCTTGCAGTTTTCTGTTGCTGCCAGTAAATACTGGGCAGTAGAGCAAATGGTTCTGTGATTAGTGTACCACTTGCTTTCCTTTGCCAGTGTGAGTGAGAGGAGCTGCAGTCACACTTAGGGACTCAAATGCCATGTCAATACTTGGAAGTATTGCTCTGTTTGACATCTAGCTTAATACGCAGTGTGAATGTCAGCGTGCGGAATGGAGCCGGTCCCATCAACCACTCGTTCAGGGAGATCAGAGACCCCCGTGCCATCAACTCTGGTTCCGGCTCTGGGCGTCCATTGAGTCCCATATTGAAGAGGGTGATGCTGGCACTGGCTGTTTCTGCACTGGCTGTATATCAGGTGGCAATGGAGCTCCTCTGCCTTTCTGTCCTGACCTCTCCCTTGGCCCAGGACTTTGCCAAGGCTGCTTAGTTTATAGCCCTGTTGGCTGGGTGGGCCGCTGAGCCTGAGGGCCTGTTGGCACCACACCCTGATGTTTCCCTTTGACAGTCAGTGGAAGTGGGGCTGGTGCTGGGCTGAGCACAAGGGACCTCCCCAGCACTGGGAACTTCTTGGCACCCCTGCTGTTGGCACCACTGATGTAACCGTGGCAGCACGCACCTCCCTCCACTTCAGCACTGTCAGTCACCTCGGCTTCAGGGTTGACACCACTTCAAGCACTGGAAACAACGGAGGTGTATTTGATGCCCGCAGTACCATTTCCACCATCTGCACCAGTTCCCTCTTCATTCTGGGCTATGGATGAGTCAGGCTAGTTGCTTACACCCTCAGGGCTGGCTCCACCTTTATCCCCTGAAGT
This sequence comes from Terrapene triunguis, assembly GCF_002925995.2. NCBI lineage: Eukaryota > Metazoa > Chordata > Testudines > Emydidae > Terrapene > Terrapene triunguis. Next base: position 18,178,972 of record NW_020664374.1, on the reverse strand, counting down.
TCGGGACTCCTCAGCATTCAGGTTGGGATCTTCCTCCACCCACTCTCCATTGCCTGACCTGCATCAGGGCCCAGTCAAGGAGAGCTATGGGTACCATGATAGGTGCTTGTCTCATGGTGGAAATGGGGGCCCTGGCCTGATGTCTACTGGCCACCAATGCCCTATCCATACTAATGGGCTGCATGAAATCTGTGGGATGCGCCTCAGTTGCGTAGGTCCCACTCCTCATCTCGCTCTAAGGCAAGATCATTGTGCAATCCTGTGGTAGTGACGGTCGATCTGCCACAGGCCCAGGCACCAGTGAACCTTCCCCATGTGGAGCCTCCAGAATTGTCCTGTCCAGGTCTGTCAGTCCTGGAGTAGGATCCGGCTCTGGCACAGTTAACCGCTTTGTCTTCATCCCCCGATGATTCTGTGGTGCCTGGATCTTTCTTTCCTTTGGGTACCAGAGGATTTCAAGATATACCAGGACCTTTTGCGGCACGTGGCTGCCTTCCCTGGGTATTCATGCAGAGTTCCTGCAGGAGAATATTCATAAGTTGTTGGACATCCTGCAGCCATCTGCCCCTGGGAGAGTAGCCTTCCCTATTAATGATGCACTCCTAGAGCCTGCTAACGTTCTCTGGAGCATGTTGGCTTCAGTACCCCCTATTGCAAAGCACATGGAGAATTGCTACTTCATTGTGGTGCAGGGATTTGGGTTTTTTTTACTCCCATCCAGCCCCAAATTCCCTGGTCATACTATGGTGAACAATAGAGGCCTGCTGGACAGATTTAAGTCCACTCCCAAAGATAAGGACTCCAAGCATATGGCCCCGATGGGTAGGAAGATTGACACCTCCTCTTATTTGTATATGCACATTGCTAACCAGCAGGCATTGCTGTCTAAATATGACTTTGTGAATTGGATGGCTATGTCTGAGTTTGCGGACCAGTTGCCTGAAGTCTTGAGGGAGGAATTTTGGGCATTTATCACTAAAGGCTGCTTGGTGACTAAGACTTTGTTATGGTCCATGCTGGACATTGCAGATACTTCAGCCAGAGTAATGGCTTTGGTGGTGACCATGAGAAGGGAGTCCTGGCTGCAGAATATGGGCATTGTCCTGGTGTGCAACAAGCCATAGAGGATTTGCCCTTCCGCTGATGCTTTTTTCGGACAAGACGGACGAGATTCTGCACTCCTTCAAGGACTCTAGGGCTGCCCTATGATCTTTGGGGGTGTGTATGCCAACAGTGCAGAGGGGCCACTACAGTGATCAACAGCAGTAGCAGCAGCAGCAGCAGGATTGTTTGCAGCACACATTTGGGAAGCCTTTCCCTCCCCTGAGACAGCAGAACTACCCCAGAAAGGGGCATAGGTCCTAGAGGAGGAAGCATTCAGTTCCGGGGTTTGGCCACTTGACACACCTTCCCCGGAGCCGAGCCCCTCTCCCCTCTGACCCCCCGGTCCTGATTTTGACTTCTTGGTCCAGAGGCAGTGTTACAATTTTTGCTCTCTTCTCCCCATTCCCTCTGTTTGGGGACAGACTGGCTTGCTTTCACAATGCTTGGGGCTTGATCACCGCCAACAGTTGGGTCCTAAGCACTGTCAGATTGGGGTATGCCATCCAGTTCCTTTCCATCTTCCCCACCCCCAGTCTCCATCCCTCTTCAGGGACCCCCTCTTATGAAATATTGCTCCTCAAACAGGTTTGCTCTTTACTGGCTTTGGGAGCGGTAGAGGAGGTTCCACTGGAACACTGGGGTCATGGCTTCTATTTCCGTACTGTCTGGTGCCTAAATTCAAGGGAAGGGTAAGACCCATTCTCAACTTTCCTGGCCCCAACAAATATATCAGATACATGAGGTTCCAAATGGTCACTCTAGCAACTGTCCTCCCCCCGTTGTCACAGAACAACTGGTTGGCTGTTCTTGACCTTCAGGACACCTGGTTTCATGTAACAATTTTGCAGAGAAACAGAAAATTCCTTTGATTTGTCACAGCGGAGCACCATTTTCATTATACAGTGCTTCTCTTCTGCCTCTCTTCTGCCCTTTGGGTTTTTACCAAATGCATAGTTGTGGTGAAGGTGTACCTCAGCAAGAAAGGAATCCACATCTTCCCATATATGGACAACTGGTTACTGAGGGGCAGGTCCAGAAAGGAAGTCCTTTCCCATGTCAACACTATAGTGCGCTTGTTTGACCGTCTGGGTCTCATCCTAAACATTGAAATGTCAACTTTGGTTTCCACTCAGAAAATCAAGTTCATTGGGGCCTTAATAGACTGTACACGTCTTTTCTGCTGACTGACCTTTTTCAGGTGTTTTTTGCAGTCTCAGCCTTCCACAATGGTTTGGATGTGCCTAAGGCTCTTGGGCCACATGTCTGCTTGCACACATGTGGTCCATTTTGCAAGGTTGCATCTTTGCCACCTTTAAATGTAGCTCAGGAGAGTTCACTGTCCGACTCTTCACTCCCTGAGCATATTGGTCTGCCTCCTTCCACTGGTCCTGGACTCCTTGCAGTGGTGGACGCTAATGGAAAATGTTTGTCAGGGTGTTCCCTTCATCCAGTGCTTACCAACCAGGTCTGTTGTCACCAATGCCTCCCTGATGGGTAAGGGAGCATATCTGGGGTCACTGAAAGTTCAAGGTCTGTGGTTGGAGCAGGAATCGTCACTGCATATCAATGTGCTGGAGAGGGTGGGCTAAAGAGTGAAAAAAACAGGATATTGAACGCGTGAGGCTCCCAGTGGTCTGCACAGGAAGGAGAGAAGACTTGAAGAAAAAGCAAGCAGTGGCCATCCTGGAAGGAAGAGTGAGTGAAGTTTCAGCCTTCATTAAGGCTGCTTGGATATCTGTAGCAGCACTCTACTTAAAAATGAGGTTGAAGCCAAAGAAATTTATAGGTTTGGATACATATTTCAATTTAAGCCACTCTGATGTGTCCTTTACCAGCAGCCATTGGTTTGCAAGATGGTGAGGAGCTCTGTGTATCACCAAAGTAGGGAAATAAGTCTACATAAAATCCATACTTATAAAATTTGAGGACACCTTACTTCTAACCTCAGTGTGTCTGAAGGGGACTACAACTCTTAAAGCTGGAGGGGTGGGATGTTAAGAGGGGTCTTTGGAATGGGAGCAGAGAGACAGACTCCCCCCTACAACATCAGAGGGAGGAGCTGTAGATCCTAATGAGCCAAAAAAGATGGAGGTTTATAGCTTCCTGCTCTGAAAAGACCTATGCCAGCCTTGAAGAAAGCACCAGCTACTTGTAGTAGTCAACTGAGCTGCAGAAATCCAGAGAGAACCTTTAAGGAGCCATGCCAGCCCAGAGGAAAGAGCTCAGATGTCAGTTTGGGGACACAGCCATGTGCCAGAAATCCAGAATGAGCCTGTGGAAAACTAGAAACTGGCTGAGAGCCTGAGCCTAAGTAGGGGGGTCCAATTTGCTAAACACCAGCCAGGCAGGGGGAAGCTTTGTGAGAGAACAACTAAGTTCTGATGCAAAAACTAATATTGTGGGTGTTTGGTTTTATACAGTGATGGGCAGGCTTAATAATAAATATAATAAAATCTGTCAATTTAATAAAAAGCAACAGAGGGTCCTGTGGCACCTTTA
>NW_020664374.1:18146946-18170369 GCF_002925995.2 Terrapene triunguis | reverse complement strand
GAGTGGCGCCGTTATGGCGCTGGATATATACCCCAGCCGACCCAGCGCCCCCTCAGTTCCTTCTTACCGCCCCTGACGGTCGTTGGAACTGTGGAGCGCGGCTTAGCTGATCTCCACACTCCCTAGCTTCTCTTTGCTCTTGTTGTATTTAGTTATATAGATAGTTGTTCAAGTTAGTTAGTAGTTAGGTATAGTGTATATATATATAGTTATAAGTTGTTATCGGGGGTTTAGGGGGTGTTTTTCCCCTTTTCCCCCCGGCGCGCAGCCGGGCCCATGCCCAAGGCTCCTGGCTTTAAGCCGTGCGCGTCCTGCGGGAAGCACATGCCAACTAGCGACCCGCATAGCTCCTGCTTGAAGTGCCTGGGAGAGACTCATCCAGCAGATAAGTGCCCTATCTGCAAGGCCTTCAAGCCGAGGACAAGGAAGGAGCGGGACTTTAGGCTCCGACAGCTCCTCATGGAGGCGGCGCTGAGTCCGGATCCTCCCTCGGCGCGCCCTGTCCCGGCACCGAGCGCTTCGGTGCGCAGCGCCCCGGCGGGCCCGACCGGTGCGGCAGAAAAGACTGTCCGGCACCGACCGACGTCGGCACCGCGCCCGCCCAAAGAGCCTCGGCACCGATCCATTTCGCCGGGCCATAAGAAGACCGCTAAGACACGGGACGCTGCTGCCGCGAAGATACAGGCTCCCCCGGTGCCGGGGGTAGAGCCGCGTCCGCAGCTGGACCGCCAAAGACAGGCGGCCACACCGTCGACTCCGGCACCGAGGCCGTTGAGTCCGGTGCGGACTGTTTCACCACCAAGGCTGGTGGTGGAACCTTGTCTCCCTTCCACCCCGGAGACCTTTGCCACGGCGAGAGACCTGATCGCCCTCACGGAGCCGGCGCCGTCGCAACTCCCGGCACCGGTGGCTCCACGCGTGCTGCAGTCCAGAGGCAAGCCTGCCCTGGTGCGCCCACCGTCGCCAGCACGAGTCTCTCGGCACCGCTCCAGATCCCGAAGCAGGTCCCGACGCCGCTCGGAGTCCCGGCGCCGAGGGTCACCTCGGCACCGGTCGTACTCGCGGCCCAGATCTTCCTCGCGGCGCCGTTCAACATCCCGGCACCGCCGTGACGACCGGCACCGATCGGGGTCGAGGCGCAGCTCCCGGCACCGGTATGAGCGCCGCTCGGGCTCGAGAGGCCGCTCCCGGTACCACGCCTCCTCCAGATCGTCGTCACGTTCCAGATCGGGATCCCGGCACCGGAGGGACTATCGGCACCGGTCCAGGTCCCGGCACCGTTCGACGGAACAACGCAGGGACAGGTCCCCTTACGGTCGGCACCGATCGGCACCGTACCATCCGGTGCCGACGGCATCGGGTTCGGCACCGCCGTGGCCGTCGAGATCGGCGTCCCGGTCATCTGAGACGGTGGAGCCCGGCCACCTGCAGGAGACCGAGGACCCGATGCAAGGGCCTGCGCATTGGTCCTTTTGGACTCCTTGGGCCTACCACCAAGCTCAGGGAGCTCCCCTGTCGGCTTCCCGCTCTGGCCGTTCGGACACCAGGGCCCCGGAGTCTACCATCTCCCGCCCTCCTCCAAGGGACGTGGCGGCTCCAGTGCCCGCACCTGCAGAGGCCCCTGACCAGGGGGCAGGAGATGCCCAACACCAGGAGCACCTGGAGCAGGACCAACCATTGGACCCCTTGCCACCGGGGGCATCTTCCTCGTCCTCTCCTGATGAGGCCGTAGCGGGCACGTCGTCCATCGGGCCGCCCCCGATAGACCTTCGGGCCCACCAGGACCTACTGCGGCGCATGGCTCGCAATCTGGACCTCCAGGTGGAGGAGGTTGCGGAGGTCCATGACCCGATAGTGCAGATCATCTCAGCGGATGCTCCATCCAGGGTGGCATTACCGCTGGTCCGCACCATCCAGGCCAACGCCACTACTATCTGGCAGACCCCGGCCTCTATTCCACCCACGGCCAGAGGGGTTGAGAGAAAATACTTTGTCCCATCAAAGGATCATGAGTATCTGTACATTCACCCCCAACCGTGCTCACTGGTGGTTTCCTCAGTGAATGCACGGGAGCGCCATGGCCAGCAGGCCGCTGCGCCCAAATCGAAGGACGCTAAGCGCTTCGATTTGTTCGGACGCAAGGTGTATTCGGCTGGCGGACTGCAATTGCGGGCAGCGAACCAGCAGGCGCTACTGAGCCGCTACGGCTTCAATATGTGGTCCTCGATGGGGAAATTTAAAGAACTGGTTCCCCAGGACTCGAGGGACGAGTTTGGGGCCCTGGTAGAGGAGGGCAAGCGGGTGGCATGCACCTCCCTACAGGCGTCCCTCGATATAGCGGACTCGGCCGCTAGGACCCTGGCGTCGGGGATAGCAATGCGCCGAATCTCCTGGCTCCAGGTGTCGGGCTTGCCTCCGGAACTGCAGCAGACCCTGCAGGATCTACCGTTTGAGGGCCAGGGCCTCTTTTCGGAGAAAACAGACTCGAGGCTCCAAAACCTCAAAGACTCCCGGACAATGATGCGCTCCCTGGGGATGCATGTCCCAGGGCCTCAGCGCAGGCCCTTCAGGCCGCAGCCTCAGCGGTTCTACCCTCCCCCGCCTCGTCCAAGACAGGACTTTGCTAGGAGGCGGGGTCGAGGTGGTAGGAGAAGGTCGACCGGCCCTCAACCCGGTCAGAACCAGGGCCAGTCTAGGCCACCTTCAGGGCCTAGACAAGCCTTTTGAAGGTGCGGTCGAGGACGGCACCACGACCGGTACCCAGGATCCGACTCCCCCTTTCCGGGACCGCCTCTCCCGCTTCCACCGTGCTTGGTCCCGTATAACCTCGGACCGTTGGGTCCTTCGCACGGTGGAAAGGGGATACGCCCTCCAGTTTTCCTCGCCCCCCCCCCTCCCACTCCCCCTCCCCGTCCCTCTTCAGGGACCCTTCTCACGAGCAACTCCTTACACAGGAGGTTTTTGGGCTCCTCGCTATGGGGGCCATAGAGGAGGTTCCATCGGAGCTAAGGGGCAGGGGGTTTTACTCCCGCTACTTCCTGATACCCAAGTCAAAAGGGGGTCTAAGGCCCATCTTAGACTTGCGCGGGCTCAACAAATTCATAGTAAAGTTGAAGTTCCGCATGGTATCATTGGGGACCATCATCCCTTCACTGGATCCTGGAGACTGGTTCGCCGCCCTCGACATGAAGGACGCTTATTTCCACATAGCGATTTATCCGCCTCACAGGCGCTTCCTGCGATTTGTAGTAAACAGGGTGCACTACCAATTCGCAGTCCTTCCCTTCGGCTTGTCCTCGGCTCCCAGGGTGTTCACAAAGTGTCTGGCAGTCGTCGCGGCCTTCCTTCGTCGACAAGGGATACAGCTGTTCCCGTACTTGGACGACTGGCTGGTACGCGGCCGCACCAGAGACCAAGTGCAGGCCCATGTCCACATAGTGACACGCACTTTCCACGAGCTGGGCATTCTACTCAACAGAGAGAAGTCCACTCTAGTACCAACTCAAAGAATAGAGTTCATTGGAGCAATCCTGGACTCCAGACATGCCCGAGCCATCCTGCCAGACAGCCGCTTTCATACCATTTCAAGCGCCATTCAAGGACTCAGGGCCTTTCCAACTACCACCGTAAGGACATGCCTTGCCCTCTTGGGCCACATGGCCTCGTGCACCTACGTAACCAGGCACGCCAGACTGCGACTTCGCCCATTGCAGACTTGGGTGTCATCGGTTTACCGTCCTCATCGAGACGACCTGAGCGTAGTGGTCACGGTTCCGACCGCAGTCTTGGCCTCCCTCACATGGTGGACGGATCGCACTGCGGTCTGTGCAGGAGTACCCTTTCACGCCCCACAGCCCTCCCTCCACCTAGTTACGGACGCTTCATCTCTAGGATGGGGCGCTCACCTGGGGGAGCATCATACCCAAGGCCTGTGGTCGGCGTCCCAACTAGCCCTGCACATCAACGTCCGAGAGCTGATGGCAGTGCGCCTGGCTTGCCAGGCTTTCCTCAACTTCCTACAGGGCCGTTGCGTGCTGATTCTCACCGACAACACCACGGCCATGTTTTACATCAACAAGCAAGGCGGAGCCCGCTCATCTCCCCTATGCCAAGAGGCCATTCGCCTGTGGGACTTTTGCATCGCCCACTCGATACATCTCACGGCGTCATTCCTGCCTGGAGTCCAGAATACGCTGGCAGACCGTCTCAGCAGGTCCTTCCAAACGCACGAGTGGTCGATTCGCCCGGACATCATCTATTCCGTTTTCCAGAGGTGGGGGTTTCCCCAGATCGACCTGTTCGCATCTCGGGCCAACAGGAAGTGCCAGGCATTCTGCTCCCTACACGGTCGAGCCCCGGGCTCTCGGTCGGACGCCTTCCTCATGGCATGGAAAGACCATCTGTTCTACGCCTTTCCCCCATTCCCGCTGGTCCACAGGGTGCTGCTCAAGATCCGCAGGGACCATGCACGGGTAATTCTGGTCGCTCCCGCTTGGCCGAGACAGCACTGGTACACCACACTTCTAGAGCTGTCAGTACAGAGGCCGATCACGCTCCCCTTGAGTCGGGATCTCATCTCTCAGGACCACGGCCGGCTGTGTCACCCCGACCTGCAGTCGCTCCACCTCACGGCGTGGATGCTTCATGGTTGAGTCGCTCAGAGCGGCAATGCTCGCAGGCCGTCCAACAGGTCCTGCTGGGAAGTAGAAAGCCCTCTACGCGGACCACGTATTTAGCCAAGTGGAAGAGGTTCTCCTGCTGGTGTGAGCAACGAGCTACGTCTCCCTCGCAGGCTCCTATCCCCTTGATACTGGAATACCTCCTGTCCCTCAGACAGCAAGGCTTGGCAACATCCTCAATTAGGGTTCACCTCGCCGCTATTTCCGCTTTCCACCCAGGGGAACTCACGTCCTCGGTCTTCTCGAACCCGATGGTCGTTAGATTCCTCAAGGGCTTAGACCGGCTGTACCCACAGCAGCGACAGCCGGTTCCAACGTGGGACCTCAACCTCGTCCTCTCCAGGCTCACAGGGCCTCCGTTTGAACCTTTGGCTACCTGCTCGCTCCTGTACTTATCTTGGAAGACAGCCTTCCTGGTAGCCATCACCTCAGCACGACGCGTCTCGGAACTCAGGGCGCTGACATCCGAGCCCCCTTACACGGTGTTCCACAAGGACAAGGTGCAGCTTCGCCCCCATCCTGCCTTTCTGCCAAAGGTGGTGTCACCTTTCCACGTGAACCAGGATATTTTCCTCCCGGTCTTCCATCCGAAACCTCACGCTACTCGTCAAGACCAGCGTTTACACTCTTTGGACGTACGCAGGGCCCTGGCTTTCTATATTGACCGTACAAAGCCATTTAGGAAGACGACGCAACTCTTCGTTGCGGTGGCCGACCGGATGAAAGGCTCACCGGTCTCTTCTCAGTGCCTATCCACTTGGATCACGTCCTGTATTCGTGCTTGCTACGACCTGGCCGGTGTACCGACGCCACGCCTCACCGCTCATTCCACGAGGGCCCAGGCCTCCTCGACTGCCTTCCTGGCTCAAGTACCGATCCAGGACATTTGTAGAGCTGCAGTGTGGTCATCGGTCCACACATTTGCTACTCACTATGCGCTGGTGCAACAATCCAGAGACGACGCTGCTTTCGGGTCAGCGGTTCTGCACACAGCAATGTCTCACTCCGACCCCGCCACCTAGGTGGGGCTTGGGAGTCACCTAACTGGAATGGATATGAGCAAGCACTCGAAGAAGAAAAGACGGTTACTCACCGTTGTAACTGTTGTTCTTCGAGATGTGTTGCTCATATCCATTCCAAACCCGCCCCCCTTCCCCACTGTCGGAGTAGCCGGCAAGAAGGAACTGAGGGGGCGCTGGGTCGGCTGGGGTATATATCCAGCGCCATAACGGCGCCACTCTAGGGGGCTCCACAGCCGACCCACCGGGTGTTGCTAGGGTAAAAATCTTCCGACGATCGTGCACGCGGCGCGCACACACCTAACTGGAATGGATATGAGCAACACATCTCGAAGAACAACAGTTACAACGGTGAGTAACCGTCTTTTATAATAAACCAGTGGTTTTCAAACTTTTGTACTGGTGACCCCTTTCACACAGCAAGCCTCTGAGTGCGACACTTTTTTCTATTTAGCACTATTATAAATGCTGGAGGCAAAGTGGGGTTTGTATGTAATAATCTTGTGACCCCCTGAGGGGTCATGACCCCCAGTTTGAGAACACTCACTCACTCACTCATGCCCGTCACCCCAATCAGGGTATGGGCCGCCAACCACAGATCTCCAGAGTCCTTTATCCTGGGCCATTTGCTCTAGCTGGTTCCAGGTATAGCCCATTTTTATGCTATCAGCCTGAAGGTCGCGTCGCCAGGTGTTTCTTGGACGGCCTCTTTTCCGCTTGCCTTGGGGGTTCCACCGCAATGCCTGTCTAGTGATGTTGGTTGGCTGCTTGCGTAGTGTGTGTCCTATCCAACCCCACCTTCTCCTTCTAATTTCTTCCTCTGCTGGAAGTTGACGGGTCCTCTCCAAGAGATAGATGTTGCTGATGGTGTCTGGCCAGCGGATCTGGAAAATCCTTCTAAGGCAACTATTTATGAAGGTCTGGATCTTCCTGGTGGTTGTTTTAGTTATCCTCCAGGTTTCAGCTCCATATAATAAGACTGATTTCACGTTGGAGTTGAACAGTCTAATCTTTGTTGCCAAAGACAGCTCTCTAGAGCTCCAGATGTTCTTGAGCTGTAAGAAAGCTGCTCTTGCCTTACCGATCCTTGCTTTGATGTCTGCGTCCGTGCCACCCTGTTGGTCGATGATGCTGCCTAGGTAGGTGAAGGACTGCACTTCTTCCAGAGGGCTTCCATTCAGTGTGACTGGGTCATTACTGATGGAGTTAATCTTGAGGATCTTGGTCTTGTCCTTGTGGATGTTGAGGCCAACCTGTGATGACGTGGCTGCCACTACGTTGGTCTTCTCTTGCATCTGCTGTTTGCTATGCAAAAGGAGTGCAAGGTCATCGGCAAAGTCCAGGTCATCAAGCTGGGTCCACAACGTCCACTGGATTCCATTCCTACGCTCATAAGTGGATGTCTTCATAATCCAATCAATGACAAGGAGAAAGAAAAATGGTGACAACAAGCATCCTTGTCTGACTCCGGTTCGCACCTGGAAGCTGTTTGTAAGCTGCCCTCCATGGATCACTCTACAGTGTGTGCCGTCATATAAGTTCTTAATCAGGTTGACCACCTTTGCTGGGATGCCAAAGTGCCGAAGGAGCTTCCAGAGAGTCTCTCGATCCACGCTATCGAATGCTTTCTCATAGTCAACAAAATTGATGTACAACGAGGAGTTCCACTCCATACACTGCTCGACTATGATGCGGAGTGTTGCTATCTGGTCCACGCATGATCTATTTTGCCGGAAACCTGCTTGCTCATCTCGTAGCTGTGGATCGACGGCATCCTTCATTCTCTCTAAGAGGACTCGGTTGAAGACCTTCCCTGGCACCGACAGAAGTGTGATTCCTCTGTAGTTGGCACAATTGCTGACACTTTTTTCTATTTAGCACTATTATAAATGCTGGAGGCAAAGTGGGGTTTGTATGTAATAATCTTGTGACCCCCTGAGGGGTCATGACCCCCAGTTTGAGAACACCTGTAATAAACATTGTCATTGGAGATATCCAGTTTGTGTAGTTTTTTCAGACGAGCAGGACAATCATGAGGGGATGATATTGCCTAATCCATTGATTGCAGTATTGATAACGGGCTACCAATGATGCTATTGCTGACTAACCGCAGTGCACGAACGTTCACAGTTCAGTCTATGGCCAAGAGTTCAATAACTGAAATAAAACAGAAGACAAAACTTCAACATGGCTGCCAGTTCTAAAAACCAGTCTGTATAAACCAGGGGTGGGGAACCTCTGGCCTGCGGGCTGGATCCGGCCCACTGCTTAATTTAATCCGGTCAGCGACAAGTCTCCATGCCGCAGGCCGGAAGCCCCGAGCCTCGGCGCCCCCGCCCACAGCGTCCAGACGGAGGGACGATCAGGAAGCTCCATGTGCTGACCCCAGCGCTGGCTCTGCAGCTCCCATTGGCTGGGAACCGCGGCCAATGGAAGCTGTGGGGGCAGCGCCTGGGGGCATGGGCAGCACACACTGCGCAGAGCCCCCTGGCTGTGACTCCGCCTAGGGGCCGGACATGCCGGCTGCTTCCAAGTGCAGCGAGGAGCCACTGCACCGCCAACTGAAAGCTGGCCAGAGCCTGCCGCACCCTAACTCCCTCCCAGACCCCACACCCCAGCACCACCCCGCACCCAAACTCCCTCCCAGACCCCGCACCCCCACCCGCGTCTCAACCCCCTGCCCTAGCCCTGAGCCCCCCCCGCACTCCAGATCCCTTGGCCACAGCCCGGAGCCCCCTCCTGTACCCGAAACTCCTCATCCCCAGCCAGCCCAGATCCTGCACCCCCAGCTGGAACCCTCACCCACTTCCGCATCCCAACGCCCTGCTCCAGGCTGGAGCCCCCTCCCACACCCTGAACCCCTCATTTCTGGCCCCATCCCAGAGCCGAGGGAAGCCCTGAGCCTCCCCCTCCCCCTCTCCCCCCGCAGGGTTAGAGCCAGGAGCACTGGCTCGCTCCGCTTAGGGAAAGCCCCGAGCCTCCACACCTCCCTGCGGGGCTATTTGTGGCCTGCAACTGATTTTTTGTGTGTGTCAATGGCCCCTGATAGAAAAAAGGTTCCCCACCCCTGGTCTAAACCTTTGAAAGGATAGTATTAGCAGTACTGGCCAAATCGGTAGTACACTACATTTGTTTTCTTACTGTCTCTGATAATTCAGCATAAAATTACCTGTATCTTGAATTGGGGTAATATAGAAGAAAAAAATTTTATATTAAATTGTTTGTTGTGAGCTAATTTTCCTGTAGGTTGAGGTTTTATTCTACCTCCATTCCTAAAATTCTCTCCAATACTAGAGCCTCAGATTGGTGTATATTTTCAGAAAATAGCATTAGTTTTTTATCTACAAATGATCTTTCACTGGATATAGAGAAGCTTTTTTTTGTTAAGAGCATTATTTTCTCATGTGACTGTTGCCGTAGACACACACGTCCCCTTTCTGCCGCTTCATATTCTCTTCATGAAATAAATTGCACAGTATTAAGTATTAGTTGTGAACGAGTTTAGCTTTAATTTACCTCAGTTTTGATCTATGCTCACAAATGAAGGAAACCTAATGCCAACTTCAGACTGTGAGGAAAGGAGTTTATAGATAAATCCAGCTATTCAGGTAAATGATCTGCAGGTGAATGAAACTGCAGACTTCCTCAATGGCCAGTGAAAGCGCTCTTCCTTATAGCTACCTGTGAAGTTTTCGTTTTATGTAGCCTTATTTTGTTTACTTACTGTAAACATGATCCTCTGAGGAAAAGACCTTTCTTGGCTCCCTCATTTTGCTTCTGAGTCATCCCATCAATTTACAGCTACTATAGCTGTGATCATTTGGGAAATGCTGACTATGCAGAGATAATATCTTGAGGATATTAGCCAAGGCCTTTCCTATCAAAGGCTAGTGCTTCTGGAATATTCTCCCATGGGACAGTCATTGATGAACATCACTGGTATCTTTCAGGGCAACACTGAAAATTTTTTTGTCATTTGTGTGTTTTTGTTGCTTAGGAAAAGGATTGGTTTTGGGATATTTTTCTGTTTTCCTTCTTTAATTGGAGCTGTGTGTTTAATGTTTAGTTATAAATGTAGCCAAATAACTTCATTGATGCCAGTTCCCAGAAGACAATTTGATTTGATTTTACTATCTGTCTAAAACTAAGATTTTTTTTTTTTGACGCAAACACTTTGATAGCTGTTGTTTATTGAGCCACTAGGTGGCACCATTACACCATTTATGTTCTCATTTAAACTTTGTGAAGAGGTGATGGACAAGATGACTGTTGCTTCTCTTTCCTGTTTTTAGATACATCAACTTAAAGATTGTAGACAATTTCAGTGTAGAAGCAAAATGTGCGCTGTACTATTTTAGTTCTCGTGTTTTTTTGTGACTTGTATCCACTTAAGCCATGCTTATTTGGATCATTGGCCATATAGTATTTCATATTGATTGATTAACTCATATAACTACATTTTTCTAGCCCTTTGAACAGCAGTCTAAAAATTAGTGAAGAATTTGCAAAGCCTGGTGATGTATGAAGTGTCATTTGATTCTGTTGCTAAGTGTTAAGGCAAAATATTTGCATATTTGGTTGGAAAGGCAGCCTCGTCTAGATCAAATGTAGGACAGGGAACCAGAAATTCATGGATTCTAGTTGTGGCGCTAGGGTCATGTTCACAGATTGCACTAAACACCAGACCCGTTCTGGTTTGTACTGGGGTCAAGGTACTAGTTGATTCTACTGCACAAGTCGTCGTCTTGATGTGCACACTCTTTATTAAAAGTGCTTACATGGTCCTGGATATAGAGTATATGACTATAGAATATGACTGTCTCACAATCTTTAACATATTTATCCTCACTCCTCCAGCATAGGACATGCTACTATTCTCGTTTTACAGATGTGGAACTGAGGCACAAAGGCTTGCAAAAGGTCACACAAGAAGTCTCTGGTGGAGCAGCACATCGAATCCCGCTCTAGTGATTCCCAGCCTAGCATCCTAACCACTGGACCATCCTTCCTCACTGCTGATGAAATATGTTGAAGCTGGTTTCAGAGTAGCAGCTGTGTTAGTCTGTATCCGCAAAAAGGACAGGAGTACTTTCGTGGGCTACAACTTATGCTCAACTAAATTTGTTAGTCTCTAAGGTGCCACAAGTACTCCAGTTCTTTATGTTGAAGCTGTGTACTGAATCCGTTTGTGGTGTGTCTTTCCTATGGATTAACGAAGTTTTTAAAGTCTCTCAAAGGCTGTCAGTCTTGTATCTTTCACACAAGAGGAATTCACTTTTTAGAACTTATTTTAAAAAGGCTAGAATTAGAGTTCACCTAAACAGCTGTTTCCCCCTAAAAGTTTGCTCAATACATTCCCTTAAGAGTTGTCTAACTTTTTTCTTTTTATCTCTTCTAGAACACTTTAAGTGGGATAATTACTTGAAAGAGACTGGATCGCTAGCTGCTCCTCCACATTGTTTCAGACAGGTACACGGAATTCTTTTATGTAAATGTGGTTGTGTTCTGTGTGTGTGTGTGTGTGTGTGTGTGTGTGTCTTAAGGGGACCAATAGCAAGCCTTATATTATGGGTGCCTATGGCTTCCCTTTGTTAACCTCCTGTTCTCATTTGCTTATAACTTTGGCAAACCTTAACCATTTAAGCTAAAGTTTTCTGTGCTTGGTCTCTGCCTCAAGTCAAATTTTCTTTGAAAGGTTGATCAAAAATATTGGAGCTGTCCTTCAAGAACAAGGCTAGTGGAAAAATAGGAAATCTTGTCAAGGTTTAAAGTTTTAACAGCTCTTTTTGAACAGCTTTAGCCTGTCTCTCCATGGTTCAGAGCAAGAATTTAAAATGTGGCTGAGGGTCAGAGTAGTGCCTTTTGCTACCCTTTGCCCAAATTCCTCATTTGCCCATCTATAGTAGAACTTATTTAGCACTTGTCCCTTAATTTTCTGAACCTCCCAACTGCACTGTGCAGGCTCCCAGCACTCTGAGGCCTGGTCTACACTAACCCCCCAATTCGAACTAAGGTACGCAACTTCAGCTACGTAAATAACGTAGCTGAAGTCGACGTACCTTAGTTCGAACTTACCGCGGTCCACACGCAGCAGGCAGGCTCCCCCGTCGACTCCGCGTACTCCTCTCGCCGAGCAGGATTCCTGGAGTCAACGGCGAGCACTTCTGGGTTCGATTTATCACGTCCAGACAAGACGCGATAAATCGATCCCAGAAGATCGATTGCTTGCCGCCGAACCAGCGGGTATGTGTAGACATACCCTGAGTCTCCAGCATCATTCTGAAGTAGCCATACAGAATTGAACCTCTGAACAGGACACAAACAGTATGGTGGCTGCTGCAGCTTTCCCCCCAACAGAATTAACAAGAGTTAGTATAAGAACATATCAACCAATATAAATTATTAAAATAACTGTGAAATCATTTGGTATGTTTTGTACCCTTAAGAACTTTCTCTTGAGAAATTTAATTAAAATTGCATTACAGGAAGTTTGAGAATTTTGTTATGCATATTTCAATTAAACATTGCCACAACACACAGGTATACCTGTTCTGATTACTGGAAAGTGTCATGCCAATCTTGTATTTTGGAAATTAAACCCATATTGAAGTGTCATAAAAGGTAATCAATAAAACATATCACGGAGTTTTCTCTTGCATTTTTTGTTGGGGAGAAGATAATTTTATCCATCCTTCCAATGTTGAAGTTTCAGAAATGTTTCCAGGCAATAAGCAAATATTTCCAGTGAGAGAACTCAGGCTTTGGTGTATTCTGTTTTTTGGTGTGTTTATTTTTTTGGAGTTCAATGGTGTCTTAATGCTCTTGCTCATCTGTCAGCTTAAGCCCAGCCTGTGAGGCCACTGAAGTCCAAGGCATGCCATTCTCATTTCCCTCTTTCTTCTTCCAGACAGCTTGTTCACAGCCCAGAGTATTTAAAGTAAGTAAATCGATATTAAGCCTTGATAAAGTATCCTTTGGCCTCTCAGGACCAAACACGTACCTCTGGTTAAGGATTTCACAACCGTCCTTCCTGTGGCTGTGCCATGGCTCAAACCAGCTTCTCCAGCTCACCAGTAGTCAGGTTCTTTTCCTGCTTCATAGTCTCTCTTGGCTCTCTCAAGGCTTCTGGTTTTATCTCCATATCAGAAGGCCTGATTTTAGCTGCATGACCTGCCTGTCATGTGACTTTGTTTATTTTCTTCACTTGGGGAGGTGAGCTTGGTGTCACAGGTGGGGTTGGACCCATCAGCCCTTAAAGGGCCAGTCACTCTGTGACAGCTTCCACTCCCGCAAACCAGAACACGTGTTTTAGAAGGAATTTTCCTGCTGCTCACTTCTTCTGATGTTGAGTGATATACGGTCTTTTCACTAACTCAGATTGCTTTTGGTGTACCATATTTCTGTGTTCATGGTCGCCATTTCAGATTTTGGTGGGGGATAGGGCAACTTTAACTGTGACTCCAGGGGTTACTTAGGAACCTGAGAACTCTAGCTTTTTTGCAGATAATTTAGAAATTAGCTGACAAGAGCACTGTATCTAATTCCCATATAAAGAAAGAAAATTAAATAAATGTTAGACCCACACAGCTTAAATACTAACATATTCTGACATCCTGTGTCAAGTCACTTAAGGGACATTGGTTAGGTTTAAAATTTTAATGTATATTCTTACTTTACTAATTCTTGAATACAACAATTGAAACAACTGTAGAAAAATCTAGATTACTTCCTATCATTTAGGTTACTTACTTTTTGAAGTTCACCAAGCTTGGACTTTTGAACATTTAACTTTTGGAAACATCCTACTAGGGCAAGACCCCGTGAGTTTATACGGCACCTGCCTAGGGCTCTAGTGGTGTTACCCTACTACAAATAATAATAGGGTAGAAACTGACACTTTCAAGTCACTTTCCATAAGGGTCTTAAACACAACACTACAGTGATTTGAATTGCAGTTCTCACAGGAGAATATTTAAAATCAAAGCCAAGAAAATTCCACATTTTAAAGTTGAGAAAAAAATTAAGTCTTGTTTATTATTTAGAATTTGTATATATGTTTTTGAAAGTCTGTGTTTGGACACTGTGCCTCAGTTCCCATTGCTGTAAAATGGGAATAATAATACTTTCCTGCCTTCCATAGGAATTATAAGGATTAGATAGAGATCTGTGGGGCAGAAACTGGGCCTTCTTAATGGTTTGTGCTTAGCACAACGGGAGACTCTACTGATTAAGGTCTTTGGGTGCTACTGTAACATTAGTCAGCTGTTGAGATGCCCACTGGTAGTAGTTAAAGGGGACTTACCTAGGGGGTGGGATGTTGATGGAGTACAGGTCGATCTCGGTGTTGGCCAGCAGCACAGCCATCATCCCCCTGTGCTCAACACCTGCTGGCAGGGTTTGCAGCACAACACAGACACACAGCTGTCCTTGAAGTTGCAACCACTAATGGACGTAACAGCTCAGGACCAGAAGGGTCTGTCCCTGGTCTCTTCCCAGAGAGAGCTGAGGGTGCTCCATGCTTCTCTGAGGGCAAACGGGACCCAAGACCCACTTAGCTGCTCCTAGCCCCCCCACACCTTTCTTCAGCTCCCCCTCCCTCAGCTGCTCCTTCCACACTCACTGACCCCTCCCTCAGGGCACAGCCCTATGTCCTCACTTCTCCCTTCCCCTGGAGATTGACTCCCCTTTCCCATCCCACTGCCTCCCCTCTGCCAGTGGGGGCCCTGTCCTTCCCACCACCACCACGGGGGACCCTATGCTTCCCCATCCTCACTACAGGGTATCCTGTGCTCCCCCACCACCACTGTGGAACCCGTGCTCCCCTCCACCTTGACTGACCCCTTCCTTGCCTGCCCTACCCCCAGAAGCCATGCTCACTGCCTCGCTACTGTTGGTTAGGAGGATTGTCACTCCGTATAATCTCAGCTGCTGATTGGTGGAGGCAGATGAGGCAGTGGGATGGGTGAGCTAGCATAGTGGAAGAAACTGACCGGGAGAATACTGGCTCCTGGAGGAGGGGACCTGGCTTCATGGGGCTACAGCTAAGAGCTCCACCTGGGACTGGGATGTGTGCTTTGAGCAGATCTCTTGTACGAAACTTGGGGGAGGGGTGCCCCCCACTCTCCCTAAATGGTGCCCCTGCCTATGTTGCTTGTGTGTGCATCTGCACAGTCCTGTAATGGTAGAGTGTACTATTTTGGTACACCTAAATAACTCTGTTCCTGATTTGGAAGTTCAACAGAAACTCTGGAAGATTCTCCGCAACTTGAAGTCTTTAGATCACGATCTGGAGACTTCAACAGCAGAGTTAAGGGAAAGTGGGGGGGTCAACATTTATGGCCTGCATCATGCGGGAGGTCAGACTAGATGACCATATTGGTCCCTTCTGACCTTAAAGTCTATGAGTCTATGAGTCTTTCAGAGAGAGCTGTTAGATTGTGCAGTAATCACATTTGTTCATTTGGTATCAACCAATATCCAATCCACCAGCCCCACAGAAATCTAATGCCGTCAGCTCCTACAAATGGTTAGCTGAGTTTTGGTTGTGTCTGTAAGTAAGATGGTTGACCCTTGAACAAAGCAAAGGTTTGGAAATTTGGCTGGCTCACTTCACAGAAATGGTGTTTACATTTGGACCAAATAATTTTCTTTAGAAAGTATGTATAACTTGACTATAGGTTATCTAATATACACTGAGGGCCAAAGATTTTTTTTGCATCAATGGTAATATAAAGGCTGAAGGCTCAGGTTTCTACTGGGTTAGCTAGGAATTGGAGGAGTCCCTCTGGAAGGGTATGGCAATGCAAAGAACCTATGCCTTATTATTAAAATGAAATGTATTATATATTTTGGGAGGTCTCTTGTGGCCAAAATCAAAGTAGGGTAACGTTTGTGCAGTGTTTTGAAAATCTAAAGGCTGTTACATTGGTCAGATGTCTAAGTAATGGTTTCAGAATTTGCTAAATGCTACTTCAGTCATTTAGACTGAAGTGCCCAAAAACTTAGCTGGTGCAGAGTTAAGGTTCCCCTGTAGTGCTGTGTGCCTTTACAGAATGTGGAGAAGGGACTATATTTAAACTTCTGAAAACCAGGAAATAAAAAGTTAATTGTTGGATTTGGGGGTTGGGGGGGGGGATTGGAACAGAAGCCTCTCATTATATAGCTCTGACCCCTTTCTCTCCAACCCTCTCTGCTGTGCACTGTTCCAATAGCACCCTCAGTGCACCCATCTCCCATGCCATAGTACACCAACTACTCAGATTCCACTACCACTGCTCCAACTTTCACTCCATCATGCCAATTGCTCCACACTCCCTAGACACACACTCCAGTGCTTGAAACCTGCCCCCTCACATTCCTGCTGCTTTGAGTCCCCTCCCCCCCCCCCCCCCCCATCCACACACCAGTTCCATCCTCCTCTTTGCCACTCCATGCTCCTGGAAAGCTTGGAGGGACAATAGTAGGGAAAGTGGTGGGACTCTGAGAAATGCATGTACTAGCTGGAGGCAGGAAAGGGCAGAGTTCAGAGACCCTGTCCAAAATCTGGGCCTACTGTAGGAAGAATGGGCTCTGCACATCCATCTACCTCACAGAAGTGTGAAATGGCCATTCATCTTAATGAGATGTTCTGAATAAGAACACCCTCTGGAGATGAATAGGACCTGAAACAATAGCTCTGACATATGTGAACAGCTCAATGTCAGTAGGTGTGCTCAAATCCCCCAGTCTCTCCCTCCCCCCGCCCCCCATAGTGCTTGTGAGTGTATGCCATGTATGAAGCACGCCTGTTCTCAGCTCCTCACCCCTGTCTCAGCACTGTGTGCTTGGTGCATGCTCCGAGCATAGCTGTTCTCAGCTCCCCTCCGGAGAGCGGGGTCCCCAGATCCCAGCTGACATAGAAGGGGGCATGGAGAAGGGCTCAGATCCCCCCAGAGAGACCTGGCTCCCCCAGTGCTAGGGGCAGAGGGAGAAGAGATAGCATTCAGGTTAAAAGGAGCGATATGCCGGCAACCATTCTCACCTCTGCGTAGAGCATGTTTGAATTCTTCTTTGAGTAGTGTCCTTATGTGTGCTCTACTGTAGGTGTGCTTGCATTCCTGTGCTGCTGACAGGAGAACTTTGATAGTAGTGTCTCTTAGGCCTGCGCATGAGCTCTCTCTCCTCATGCTGCGCCATGAGACTAGTCAGTGCGCATAGGCTAACCCTCGTCAGTTCCTTCTCAACTGCCCTGGCTAATCCGGAGCTACTCACAGTCCATTAGGATCATACGCTATTCGCATTTATATAGTTAGTTTGTTAGTATACTATAGTTATAGTTGTTCTTTACCCTCTTTTATTTTATCCACACAAAAATAAAAAATAAAAACAAACAAAAACCACAAACTTTATTTTCCCACTTTTCTCCCCACCGGGGACCCTTCCCCCACAGCAGGCATGCCCATTTCAGCGGCTTTAAGAAGTGCTTCACTCATAAGGAGGCAATTCTGATTTCAGACAAGCACTCCCACGGCATTCGCTGCCTCGGGGAGGGCCACATCCATCAAAAGTGTGGTCTCTGTCAGCAACTCCGGCCACGTTCCTGTAAGGACAGAGAGCTCAGGCAGAAGATCATCTTAATGGAGGCAGCTCTCAGACCCTCACAGGACCTGCACCGCGAGTCCCCGGGCAGACGTGAGTCTTCCCCACAGCCCTCTACATCTAATGGCTGTGGATCAAAGAAACAGACTGCTGACCCCCTCATAAGTTATCTAAGCGGAGAGTGGGAAGTCCCCAAAGGGAGCCTCCAGATAGCCGTAAGTGATCTCCATCTTGCTCAGTATCTTTGGCACTGTTGGCACCGAGACCCTCACAGTCTGGTACCCTTAGCTCATGGAAACTGTCAGCAGTTAGTACCATTGACATGCTCCTGGAACCAAAGGGCATGGGCACTGAGTCATCAGCACCGACAGACCGGAATAAGCATTCCGCTAAAAAGGCACTCCCAGTCCATGAATCGTCAGCGGTACCATCATTGACACCTCCTCTGGCAACAGAGCAGCCAGTACAGACAAAATCTCTGCCCTACCTCACCCTGGGGCGATCGGTAATGGTAGAATTCTGCCATTCTAGTGATCTCCATATATCGGAAGTACTGGGGTCTCCATTTCTCGGTACCGGGACCTCTGCACCGAGTCTCCGCTTGGCATGGGAATTGTCACCACTGCCGTGCCATACTCCCCCAGGGTTCGGCACCACCATGTTGCGCAATGGACACTTGACCAAATTACCATACTTAGTGACAGACATGGGGGGGGGGCGGTTTATGTCATTCAGTCATTCAATTTTTTGAAAAATTACCACGGACCTCAAAATTTTTACCATGGACACGTTTCTGACCCCTGCACTCCCCTACTCTCTAGCAAGAGTTCATACAGCGAGCCAGGGGAAGAGATATCACAGTACTCCTCTCAGGCTCCATATGGTGCTCAATACTAACAAGGCCTGTACAAGCAGATGGACCCACCACCGTGGTAAGGCCACCCATGGTTACCGCTGCCGGCCTCTTGCCGCCACCATCACCCTGCTGCCTCCCATCACACTCTGAAGGATTCCAGGACTACTTTCCGGTCGTTGGGTAGCTACATGCCGGGACAAAAGAGACAATTTAGTCCCCAATCCCAGCATAGACCATACATGTCCCAATATGAACCTCAACGCCACTATGAGCCACAAAGAAAAAAAGGGAAATTCCCCAAGCACAAATAATTTGGCCCGCAATCTTTGTCATCCCAGCCATCTATGTCCAAACACCAGTTTTGATGGGAAGGTCAAGGTGCCACTAGACTATTCTTTCCAACTGATACAGCTGACCAACGCTTCACACCCATTTGGCCACTGATTGGGAGTGTTCCACAGTGCCTGCGAATGCATAACATTGAACCGTGTACTAGGTACTCCATCCATTTTACCTCCCTACCTCCTCTACAACACTTTTCCTCATTCATGAGAGTATACTACAACAAGAAGTAGATTGTCTCCTCCAGTTAGGAGCCATAGAACCAGAACAAGGAAGAGGGTTCTACTCTTATTTCCTAATACCAAAGAGGAAGGGAGGCTGGAGACCCATACTAGACCTCAGAACTCTCAGCAAATTTGTCAAGGCGCAAAATTCAAGATGGCCACTTTATTGACGATCATTCCAGTGTTGGAACAGGGAGACTGGTTTTTGGCCTTTGACCTTCAGGACACACATTTTCCTACTGATTTCTCAGATTCACCCTGCGACAAGACCACTACCAATACAAAGTGCTCCTCTTCAGGCTATCGTTGGTCTCAAAGAGTATTTTCCAAGGTTCTCTTGGTGGTGGCTACTCACTTATGATCTCAAGGGATAATGATTTACCCTTATCTCGACGATTGCCTACTCAGAGCTAGATCTCTCCGGGACGCTCACCGAGTAACCCAAGTGACTACATGCTTGTTTACAGATCTGGTCCTACAGATCAACACCCAGAAGTCAACCCTCACTCCAGTGCAACACCTGGATTTCATAGGGGCTGACCTTGACTTGTTACAGGCCAGAGCCCTCTTGACTCAACACAGATTCCAGTCCTTAGCCACGCTTAGACACTGTTTAAAGCAGCCCACAAATATCAGCCAGACTCTGCCTCCAACTCCCGGGGCACATGGCAGTGAGCATGGTGTTAATACCACATGCCAGGCTTCATATGCAGTGTCTCCAAATGTGGTTCTACAGACCAGGGACAGGCTGGACAAATCCCTGTCGCCTCCCACCAGGGTCAAAAACTCCCTAGACTGGTGGAAGAGCCCAAGCAACGTTTGCAAAGGGATCCCCTTCTCCCAAAGCTCTCCATCGTTGCTCATCATGATTGATGCATCACTTACGGGAGTGGATGCATCTAAATGGCCTCACAACACAAGGCAAGTGGTCACCCATGGAGATGTCCCTTCACATCAATCTCCTTGAGCTAAGAGTGGTTAGGAACACCTGCGCCCATTTCCTCCCGCTGAT
This sequence comes from Terrapene triunguis, assembly GCF_002925995.2. NCBI lineage: Eukaryota > Metazoa > Chordata > Testudines > Emydidae > Terrapene > Terrapene triunguis. The sequence continues at coordinate 18,150,660 of NW_020664374.1, read as the reverse complement.
CACAGGATCACACACAAAGATCCTAACAACAATATAGCCCAGGGATTGGCAACCTTTGGCATGTGGCCCGCCAGGGTAAGCCCCCTGGTGGGCCGGGCCGGTTTGTTTACCTGCCGCGTCCGCAGGTTCGGCCAATCGCGGCTCCCACTAGCCATGGTTCGCCGCTCCAGGCCAATGGGGGCAGCAGGAAGCAACAGCCAGCACATCCCTCGGCCCGTGCCGCTTCCCGCTGCCCCCATTGGCCTGGAGTGGCGAATTGCGGCCAGTGGGAGCCACGATTGGCCAAACCTGTGGACGCGGCAGGTAAACAAACCGGCCCGCCCGGGGACTTACCCAGGCGGGCCGCATGCCAAAGGTTGCCGATCCCTGATGTAGCCTTTATGTACTACATCAGTCGTCAGGGAGGAGCTGGGTCACCTTCCCTATGCACCAAGGCAATCAGGCTATGGAATTGGTGCATCTCCCACAACGTTGCACTGTCTGCGGCTTACCTCCCGGGCACACAAAACTCGATAGCGGACAATGTCCGTCTTAAATTCCCACATGACCACAAGTGGGAGATAGACCTGACAGTACTTCACGACATATTCAGGTGATGGGGGGATACTGTCCACAGACCTGTTTTCCACTCACCTGAACAAGAAATGTCCATGCTACTGCTCCAGAGTGGGGATGGGTCAATCTTCCCTGGGCAATGCCCTCCACATCCCATGGAACAGACATTCTCTATGCCTTTCCTCTGTTTCCCCTACTGGCGAAGGTCCTGATAAAAATTAAAAAATGGAGCCCATGTCATCCTGATTGCTCCGGCTTGGCCAAGGCAGTCCTGGTTTCCTTACCTGTCACAGCTCACGACATGCCCGCCAATCCCTCTCCTGGACGTACAGCACCTCCTCTCGCAGGACAGGATTCTCCGCCACAAGGCATGGCTCCTGCTCGGTTCCAAAGCCTAGAAAGCTCCTCTTCGAGAGAGGCACAAGAGGTTCTGTTACACAGTAGAAAGTCCTCTACTCGATGCACTAACCTGCAGAAATGGTCCAGGTTTCAGGATTGGTGTTCTATCCAGCAAATCTCCCCAACATTGATAACTCTTAGCCTAGACTCTCATATCCTAGACTATGCATTGACCCTAAAGAAATCATGCCTATCTCTATGCTCTCTAAGGTCCACCTAGCAGTCATAACAGCTTTCCACCAACTTTTTGAGAGATGCTCAGTGTTGTCGCACCCAACCACTAAGAGGTTCCTCAAGAGTAGTAAACCATTTCCCACAACCTCGACTTCCTGCTCCCACGTGGGACATAAACCTGGTGCTGAAAGGACTGACTAGGCTGCCCTTTGAACCCATGGCCACCTGTTGGTTGATGTATCTATCTATGAAAATGGTCTTCCTGATAACAATTACCTCGTCCGGGAAACTAGGAGAAGATAGCAGCTCTGATGGCGCATACCCCCTACACAGTATTTTTTCCAGACAAAGTTACGCTCAGGCGCATCCAAATAATTTTAGATTTTGTAAAATACTGTTTAGGGAGGCACCCCCATGAGACATAGCAAATTTTAAGACAACCAGGGTAAACATGCAAATGTTAGAGCACTTTGAAGAGTTGACCTTTAAATAGAAAGTGATGCTCAACCTTGACTATTGGACTTGGCACTCCACTATAATTAACAGCATTAATTTAGTGTCTGATCTTTGTGTATATCTAATTTGATTTTATTGGATTATAGTGGCACGGTAAGGCTGCTATGGTAAAGGTTGCATCATGATTTCTGTTTAAAGGTCGACTTTTCTAAGTCTTCTAAAATTGAGATGCCTAGTCAGATTCCACTTTAATTTGGTATACCTCCGGAGGGTACAGGATATAGTTAGTGACTCAAATGTTGGGTCAGTTGAGGCAGGGATTATGGAGATATATATAAGCCCTGGAAAAGCCATTTTTCAAAAGTTTCTAGCTAGTAGGGGTTTTGGTTTTTTTGTGTGCAGAGGTAAAGTTCAAACTGTTGAGGGCTCAATCTGTTGAGTTTTGCTCAAGGTAATGCATGTGGCACCCACAAAGCCTTTGGGGGACTCAAACTTAGAATGGTATTTAAGAAAATTTTTTACAGTGTACATGTGCCGTTATAGAAACCATTTTATATGCTTTAAAGCTTGACGTTTGTAAGTGCTCTAAAATCTGACTAGCCAGAGTGCCGACTTCCTGAGTTCCTAGGGGTGCTCGACCCTGGCTCTGCCCCTGGGCCCACCCCACCTCTTCCCGCACCATTCCACCCCTCTTCTGCCTCTTCCTGTCCCCGCTCCTCCCCCACAGCGCCTCCCGCGTGCCGCTGAACAGCTGATCACTGGCGGGCAGGAGGCACTGGGGAGAGGGAGAGGAACTGATCCGCAGGGTCTGCTGGCAGGCGGGAGGCGCTGTGGGGAAGAGGGTGGAGCTGATCGGAGGGGTTGCTGGTGGGTGCTGAGCTCCCATTATTTTCTTCCCATGGGTGCTCCAGCCTTGGAGCACCCACGGAGTTGGCGCCTATGCGACTAGCAAGTTTGATTGCTTTGAAATTTGGTTTGCCTTGTATGCAGGTGCAGAATAGTGTTAGTGAGCCAAATTTGGAGTCATTTAACCAAGAGGCTCTTGAGATACAGTTCTCCCCCACTCCCAACTCCCCTCTCCCCCACCAAAAAAGTTTCCTTCTGCTGCCTTGTACTGTTAAAGTGAGAGGAAGTAATGACTGGATGAATCACGGATCTGGTTGCTGTGAACTCATGCTTCAATTAACATAACTAAGGATAAGTGAATCACAAGTCCCCACCTAAGACAAAGAGTTTTGGACTGAGGGGCTGGAGGCTGTTATAATTTGTGAGTCATAGATGGCAATTCTATTTTGGGGGGGATTGTAATCAAAGCAGTTAGGGAAAAAATTGGACGTGACTGCATTCTGGGAGGGGCCAGTTATTAGGGGACAAAGGAGTGGAAGAATGAGGGGAGGGGTTTGAAGCTGCGGCAAGGAGAAGGGGGATTTGGGGTGGGGGATAACTGGGAATGGGGTGGTAGGGGAATGGAGAGAAGTTGGGGGCTCAGGTGAGATAGGCATGGGGGGTTAGGGGTGTGGGGAGTATGGGATACTGGGAAGTGAGGAGTGAGTGGCAAGAGGACTTGGAGAATAGGAGCAAGGGCACTTGTCAGCCTCATATTCACCCCTTCAGTGTGTGCGCTCATATCTGGGGGGCTTTTGCCCTTCTGGGGGTGTCTGAGTCCCTCTTATGCCCCCTGTTTATGTGCCAGGATCTGGGGACCCCATGCCCATCTACAACAGTTGGATCTCCTCCCACCCTCACTTACATGAGTCAGGTTTGGGTGAGGGCTAACTCTTTTATGAGTGTCTGAGGCCCCCTTCCGGCCCCCACGTCAGCCAGGATCTGGGGAAGTTCTGCCCCATCGGGTGGGAAGCTGAGAACAGGCATACTTTATACATATCCCAGGTTCTAAAACCATCAGAAGGGGTATGGGAACACCCACTGAGATGAATGGAGCAGTTCACACATTTGAGTTATCCTTTTAGGTTGTAGGTTTCAGAGTGGTAGCCGTGTTAGTCTGTATCAGCAAAAAGAATGAGGAGTACTTGTGGCACCTTAGAGACTAACAAATTTATTTGAGCATAAGCTTTCGTGGGCTAAAACCCACTTCATCAGAGGCATGCAGTGGAAAATACCGTAGGAAGA